>NC_136419.1:0-600000 GCF_052625555.1 Lactuca saligna
AAACCCTAAACCCCAAACCCTAAACCCTAAACCCTAAACCCTAAACCCTAAACCCTAAACCCTAAACCCAAAACCCAAGTCATTTGCTAAATTTTTTTCTCTCTCTAACTTTCTCTCTCTAGGATTCTCTCTCTCGTTCTTTCCAGTTTTCGTGAGTGACTTGCTGGGAATTCTGGTTGATCGGAGCTCTTACCGGTGCCGGAATTCCAACATTGTTGATTGAATTCACTCTAAAACAAATTCCAATTGTTTATACGATTGGAGGTGGGATGTTCGGGAAAATTGGAAATATGTTCGGCATGAATTACAAAGATCCACCTGATCCAGCTAACAAAAATCTATACGAAGATGATCTGGAAGCTGATATTGGAGCTAAACGAAGAGGAAGAAGAGCTGTGCACAAGGAATTTTCTCCTTACTCAGCGATTAAACCACTGCGATCGAAAGAAAAAATGGAAGCTACAGCTAATCGATTAAGGGAAGAAAAGAAATATCTGAATTCGAAATCAATTGCTGATGGATCCAAAGTTGTTCTTCGAGCTGGAATACGTGAAGTAATCAAGTCGAATTATGGGAAAGAAAACAATGATCCGCAATTTATAAAATCAGAACTGGATGCGTTTGATAAGGTGATTGCCGAACAGAAAAGAATGGATGAAGAAAAAGGATTTGTGTTGCTCCAAGTAACTTCAGATATGGTTAAAGGATTCAATTCTTCTAAGAATTCGGTGGTTGGGTTATCTCCTTCGCCTCCTGTAATTCAAGCGAGCATGGAAACGAAAGCTGGCACTGTAACTGGGTCAAACATTGGAATTTCAATTGGAACGAAGATTGAAAAAGGAAATTTGGTTGATGAGTCGAAATATACCAAGGGCTTCATTGCTTCGAAGATAATGAAGACTGGTTCGTCTTCTTCAGGCCCTGGTTCCATAATTGAAACAAATGATGGGAAGGGCATTTTGGGAAAATTCCCTGTTTCGCAAGATGTTCCAGTTATAACAGGTAATCCTTTGGTCTTTGAAGCTAATCCTATTGCTCCAATTAGTTGTCTTACTAATTGTAATGATGAAGATATGAAAGATTCTATTAATGAGAATGGGAATTTGGAAGTTGATCCTGGAAATAATATGAAGAAGGAGCAGGGAGCTAATTTTTTGAACATGGATTTTACTAAACCTGTTATATCCCCTGCCGCTAAATTGGTTAGTGATTACAATAAAAAATCTTATGCTCGTATGGTTGAATCAACAATTACTGCAGTGGATCTTAATATTAAAGTAATTCCAAAAGTTGATGGGAAACCTAGTGGGAAAGTTGAGTTACCTTATGCAGATTTAATGTTGGGTGGTGCTCCTTATCATGCTACTTTGTATGGATTTTTTGTGGGGAAAAAGCTTGCTTTCCCAACAGTTAATCATTTTTCTTTTAAGATGTGGAAGATATATGGGCTGAAGGATATAATGGTGAATGATGAGGGATTTTTTTTCTTCAAGTTTGATTCAAAAGAAGGAATGATGAGTGTGCTGGAGGGAGGTCCATGGTTGATTAACAATGTCCCAATGTTTGTTCAAAGATGGAGGCCAGGTCTAGTTTTGAGTAAACCGCAAATTAATTCAGTCCCTGTTTGGGTTAAAGTGTTTAATGTTCCGTTGGAGTATTGGAATAGCAAAGGAATTACATTGATTGCTAATGAGATTGGAAAACCAATTGCTATGGATAAAATAACTCAAAAAATGTGTAATGAGCATTGGGGAAGGCCAGCATTCATGCGATTTCTTGTGGAAATGTCAGCAGAAACAGATTGGATGAAAGAATTAAGTGTGGTCTCAATTGATTTTGGGACAGGAGAAAAAGTTGAATCAAAGTGCAGGATAGAGTATGCATGGAGACCTGATATTTGTAATCACTGCAAAGTTTATGGGCATAAAAATAGCAATTGTGGGATTCTAAATGGGCAGAAAACTGATTATGTTGCTGATGTTGCTGTTAACAGAGAAGAAAATGGTAAAAAAGAGAAAGGGGAAGATGATGGATTCAAGCTAGTAACAAAGAAAAGCAATAAAGGGCAGAAATTCAATGCTGGTGTGGTTATAAATGAAGAAGGGAAGGTGGATTTAATTAAATCTTTGGAGAAGAGCTCGAAACCTGTTAATGAAGATATGGATGTTAGTAATGAAGATGCAAATTCAAGAGATGTGGATAATCAAGAAATGGGAAAAAATGAAAAAGTTAAAGAACAAGAAAGTCAAGAAGAAGTACAAAAAGAAGGCAAAAGCAATAAAGGGGCAGAAAATCGGAATAAGGGGAGTAATTATTCGAAATTTGCTGTGGGCAATCTAAAAAAAGATGGGAAAGAAAAAGGGGTATTTCAGTCAAAAGATGATAAAAATGGGAAAAAAAATGGGACAGGGGTGTTTATTCCAAAAGAAAAATTAGGAGCAAGAGTGAAGAATGTAATTGATAATTTCAATGCCAAGAGAGATGGAATGCAGGGGAAAAAAGAAGAAAATCAGAAAAAAGTATATGTCCCTAAGAAGCAAGTGGAGTTTAAAGTTAGCACTAACTTTGATAATATAGGTTCTACTTCAGGGAAAGATGATCAAGATGCAATTATTACACAAAACCCTTTTGATGTTCTTGCTGATTTGGGTTTAAGAGATATGTCTTATCTTGATGAGATGGATCCGGAGGTTTTAACTGGAGGTGACCAGGAGATAAACACCGAAAATGAAAGTGTTGACCAATGATGATGAATATAGGGTGTTGGAATGTTAGGGGTACCAATTTAAGGCCGAAGCAGGAGGAAATAAAGAATGTGATTAAAAGTAATAAGCTTTCTTTGTTTGCTATTCTTGAATCTCAGGTGAGATTTAATAAATTGCAAATGACATGCAATAAAGTTTTTGGGAAATGGATGTGGATTTCGAACCAAGATAAATGTCCTAAAGGCACTCGTATTATAATTGGGTGGGATCCGGATGAAGTTGTTGTCATGCCGTTGGATGCTAATAATCAAGTGATGCATTGTCAAATTCTCTTCATAAAAGATAACAAGAGGATTTTTTGTTCTTTTGTCTATGCTTGTAATTACTACATGGATAGGAGAAAATTATGGGATTCGTTGGAAAAACACAAATGTTTGGTTGACAATTCACCTTGGTTGATTGTTGGGGATTTCAATGTTACTAGAGATCTAATTGATTCTACAGCTGGTAATACCAAATTTTCGAGGGGTATGGTGGAATTCAATGAATGCATTAATCGAATTGAAGTGCAAGACATTAACAGCAATGGCCTGCATTTTACCTGGAATCAAAGACCAAGAGGGGTTAATGGAATTCTGAAGAAATTGGATCGTGTGATGGGTAATTTCAAATTTGTTGATGAGTATCCTAATGTTTTTGCTAATTTCCAGCCTTACAGAAATTCGGATCACAGTCCTATGATAATAAAATTCCCGCTGAAAAAGAAGTTTAGAATTCGTCCTTTCAAATTTGTAAATTCTCTTACTTTGTTGGATGAGTTTCTTCCTGTTGTTGCTAAGGTGTGGAATACCAATATTGAGGGGTATGGTATGTTCAGATTGTGCCAAAAGCTTAAATTGCTGAAAAAACCTCTTCGTAAGCTTTTGATGTTGCAAGGGAACTATGCTGAAAAAATTGGTAAATGCAGGGAGGAACTTGGTAGAATTCAGATTGAATTAGATAATGATCCGTTTAATGAAGAATTGAGAACTGAAGAGGGTCATTATCTTCAATCGTTTTTGAATGTGAGCAGGGAAGAAGAATGTTTTTTAAAGCAAAGAGCGAAGGTTCAGTGGCTTAAAGAGGGGGATTCTAATACTGCTTATTTTCACAAAGTTGTTAAGGGGAAAATAAACAGGAATAGAATTGAAACTATTCTTGATGATAGTAATAAATGGAAAGAAGGAGATGAGGCGTTGAAAGTAATTGTTAATTACTTTAGCAATTTTCTTGGTGTTGAAAGAAATGTTGATTCCATTTATTCCCCTGATACCCTTTTTTCTAAAAAGCTTGATGCTCACCAGGCTTTTGATATGGTTAGAGAAGTGACTTGTGAGGAAATTAAGGCGGCTCTTTTTGATATTGATGATGACAAAGCTCCAGGACCTGATGGGTATTCTGCGAAATTTTTTAAGAAGGCTTGGATGATTGTGGGGGAAGATTTCTGCATTGCTGTGAAAGAATTTTTTCAATCAAAGAAAATCCTTAAGGAGATAAATGCGACTGCTATAGCCTTAATTCCTAAAGTGCAGACACCTGGGAAAGTTGCTGATTACAGGCCTATCTCCTGCTGTAATGTAGTGTATAAATGCATTAGCAAGGTTATTGTTAATCGGATTCGGGATTATCTTGGGGTTCTGGTTTCAGAAAATCAATCAGCTTTTATCAAAGGGAGATCTATTTTGGATAATGTCTTGCTTTCTCAAGAACTTGTTAGGGGATATCATATTGGCAGGGGATTTGCTCGTTGTGCTATGAAAATAGACATCCAAAAAGCCTATGATACCGTTAACTGGAAATTTCTCCAAAATGTCTTGAAAGAATTTGGATTTCACAATTCTATGATTTCTTGGATCATGAATTGTGTTTCTACTTCTTCATTTATGATAAATATCAATGGAAACTTTCATGGATTTTTCCAAGGAAAAAGAGGGCTTCGTCAGGGATGTCCTTTATCTCCTTACTTGTTTACTCTAGTCATGGAGGTTTTTAATCTTATGCTAAAAAGATGTATCAGGGGAGATAATGGATTTACATATCACTGGAGATGCAAAAAACAAGAGATTACGCATTTGTGTTTTGCTGATGATCTGATGGTTTTCTGTCATGGTAATACCGGATCTATAAAAGTCATCAAGAAGGCGTTAGAAGAGTTTGCGAGTACAGCGGGCTTAATTCCAAATCTTTCTAAAAGCCATATCTTTTTCGGTAATGTTAAGATGCCATTTAAAAAAGCTATTCTTGATATTTTGCCATTTGTTGAAGGAAAATTTCCCATGAAATACCTTGGTGTTCCTCTTATTTGTACGAGATTATTCAAAAGAGATTGTAAAGTGCTGGTGGAAAAAGTGAAGTCAAGAGTGAATAATTGGAAAAACAAATCGCTTTCGTATGCTGGAAGACTTCAATTGTTGAGAGCTGTGATTTCTTCTCTTCCTGTTTATTGGGCTTCGGTTATGTTATTACCCAAGTCCATAACAAATGAAATTGAGAAAAGCATGAGGAATTTCTTATGGAGTAGTGGGGATAGTAGAAAAGGGGTTGCGAAAGTTTCATGGAATGAGATTTGTAAACCAGAAAAATATGGTGGTCTTGGTATTATAAATCTAAATAAGTGGAATATAGCTCTTCTTTCTAGCAGGATTTGGAAGATCATAAGTGGTCAAAATTCCTTGTGGGTCAAATGGGTAAATGCTTATTTATTAGAAGGAAGGAGTATTTGGGATGTGAGATTTAAAGACAAAATGAGCTGGAGCTGGAGGAATATATTGAAAATCAGGACTCATTTGCGGGATTTTTTTATTGTTCGATTAGGAAATGGTGAAGACACATTTATGTGGTTTGACAATTGGCATCAGTTAGGCCCATTGAGTTATGTTTTGACGCCTAGAGAAATCACTAATGCTGGATATCGAATTACAGATAAAGTTAATGAGGTGATTTCTAATGAGGAATGGTATTGGCCTGCTGATTGGATTCGTATAATTCCTCAACTTGCTGAGTTTCAGATTCCTAGACTTGTCAGAGGAAAAAAAGATGCTGTTTTGTGGTTAAATGAAAAAAGACAACCAATTCCTTTTGTTGTTAATCAGGTCACTAAATCCTTTTCTGTTCAAGAGTTGAATGTGGGTTGGTATGATCTTGTCTGGTTCCAACAAAGAGTTCCTAGTCACTGTTTTATCTTATGGTTGGCCATCCTTGGAAGACTTAGAACTCAAGACAGAATGAAAAAATGGAAGGTTGGGAGTATTTTCAGTTGTGCTTTTTGTAATAAGCAAGGAGATTCTCATTGTCATCTTTTCTTTGAATGTAAATTTCCGTTGGAAGTTTGGAATAAAATAAAAAAGAAGCTGAATATAATTCATAAGGATGGTAATTGGTTTGAAGTTATTCAAGAATTTCAAGTTACTCTTAAAAAGAAGAACATTGAGAATTTTATTAAGAAGTGTGCGCTTGCTGCTACTGTTTATCATATTTGGAGAGAACGGAATAAAAGATTGTTTGGGAAGGAAAATAATTCTATTGAATTTGTGGTTCATAGAATTATGGAAGATATTAGAGTGAAGTTATTTGGACTCAGATATGGTTATTTGGGGCTGAATGCTGAAATTTGTAAGAGTTGGAATATTCCAATTAAAAAAATCAATGGATTTGATGGGGATTGATAAAAACAGCATATTGGGGTTTGAGGTGTGTTGGCAGATGTGCAGCTATGGCATAAGAATAAGGAAAATAAGGAAAGATTTGAATAAAAGCATGAAATTCATTAGTTGGCTTGAAGGGTATTTTTGTCATTTCCGGAAATTAAGCAATTTGAGAAGGATTTTTGATTGTGTGCTGTTTGCTAATTTATTTGGCTTTGTGGTTCGAATAGAGGATTGGAGGGAGAAAAAGCTAGAGAGTAAAAATTGCCGGGCTTGGTTTTTTATTCAAGGGATGTTTGTTAATAGTGAAGATAAAGGAAAGATGGATAATTTTGTGTTCCAGGTAGTTAATCGCAGGGTTGTTTGGATGGAAAATAATATACTTTATCATGATTGTTATTATTTGGAGGATGTTATAAAGGAATTGGGGTATTTTGGGCACAGTTTAATTGTTGGTGGAGATGGGTACCGGAGGGTGCCGGTTGTGGATAGGAGTAAGGGTAATATTGGAAATTTTAATTGGGTTGAAGATTTATTGAATTTTGGATGCTTTATCATTCATGGAAGAAGATGGGGTGAAGGGCATAATTGGAATTTTGAGAATAGGAGGATTTTTATTGATTATTTTAATGGGTTTTGTCATTATGTTTGTAAAGGAATTGACGGTCTTGGGATTTTTCTCACTTTTTCCCGTAAAAGTGATTTGCATCTCGGTTTGATCCCGAGTTTCATAAGAATAAATTCTTATGAAGTGGTTTTTACGAATATGCATATGGGTTGTATCCCCATTAGTTGTGATTCTTGTCCTTGGAAACGAGGATTAGAAAATAAAAGAATTGATGGAAGGATATTTAATTATATCCTTAATTTTTTCGGCAATTTATTGCTAGAGGGTTCAATTCCCGAAAATAGTCGGTTCAATCCTATTCATTTAGGATTCTCCACAATTGTGGGTGCCACTACTGGTTCGATCAGTAAGTGGTGGGATATTCACCCGTTAATAACCAGGCTTGGGTACGTCGTCCTTAGACTGTACCACCTATTTTTTGGCATTTTTTGGTTAATAAAATGTCACCTTACATCCGGTTCAAACCCGGAATTTTTAGTCGGTTGGTTTTCTTTCTTTTTCCATAAAAAGAATCTAAATCTTGGTTCAATTCCAAGTGATATAGTCAAGTGGTTTGCCCCTTTTTTCCAAAAAAGGATGATTCTTTCCGGTTCAAATCCGGAGCTTTTAGTTGTGTGGGTTTCTTTCTTTGTCCATAAAAAGAATTTAAATCTTGGTTCAATTCCAAGTAGTCTAGTCAAGTGGTTGGCCCCTTTTTTCCAAAAAAGGATGAATTTATCCGGTTCAATTCCGGGAATTATAGTTTGGTTTTTCAACTTTTTCCGTAAAAAGTTCAAAAATCTTGGTTCAAATCCAAGTAATTAGTTGGTGGGTTTTATGATTTTATCCATAAAAAATCAAGAGGTGGAAAATATATCAAGAAATTGAGGATGAATGTTGAAGATGACACTCGAAATGGTATGTGGAAGAATCGATATGAACAAAGATGGTCGATTGAAGATTGCAAAAATTGGAAGATTGTGAATAGAGATAAAAAAGAGGAGGATAGTGTGGCGTTTTATAGCAATATACTTATGAGGTGTATAAAAGATAATAAAGACAAAAGAGTTGAGAGAAGAAAGAAGATTGCCATCAAGGATATTATTGGGAATTGGAAGATAGACACTATATGCATTTTTTTGTGGAATACATGGGATAATTTTGTTCATAGGCCTTGTGTTAATTCAGACATATGGATGTGGAGTACATATAGAGATTGCATTTTTGAAGATTGGAAGGAAAAATGGCGAGTTCAATTCAAGTGGCAAAAGAGAGTTGAAGATCACTCCGAGTTGTGGAGTTGGGAAAGAATAAAATGTATTTTCTTTGGTTACTTTGTTGCTAGGATTAGCCTTTGGTTTTGGTATTTACGTGACATTTGGATTTTGGTCATTTTTGGGGATTGTCCAAAAATGACATAACGCTTGTTTTTCTTTTTGAATTTATAAAATTTTTGCCGAGGCTTCGGCCTCTTTCCCAAAAAAAAAAAAAAACCCTAAACCCTAAACCCTAAACCCTAAACCCTAAACCCTAAACCCTAAACCCTAAACCCTAAACCCTAAACCCTAAACCCTAAACCCTAAACCCTAAACCCTAAACCCTAAACCCTAAACCCTAAACCCTAAACCCTAAACCCTAAACCCTAAACCCTAAACCCTAAACCCTAAACCCTAAACCCTAAACCCTAAACCCTAAACCCTAAACCCTAAACCCTAAACCCTAAACCCTAAACCCTAAACCCTAAACCCTAAACCCTAAACCCTAAACCCTAAACCCCAAACCCTAAACCCTAAACCCTAAACCCTAAACCCTAAACCCTAAACCCTAAACCCTAAACCCTAAACCCTAAACCCCAAACCCTAAACCCTAAACCCTAAACCCTAAACCCTAAACCCCAAACCCTAAACCCTAAACCCTAAACCCTAAACCCTAAACCCCAAACCCTAAACCCTAAACCCTAAACCCTAAACCCCAAACCCTAAACCCTAAACCCTAAACCCTAAACCCTAAACCCTAAACCCTAAACCCTAAACCCTAAACCCTAAACCCTAAACCCTAAACCCTAAACCCTAAACCCTAAACCCTAAACCCTAAACCCTAAACCCTAAACCCTAAACCCTAAACCCTAAACCCTAAACCCTAAACCCTAAACCCTAAACCCTAAACCCTAAACCCTAAACCCTAAACCCTAAACCCTAAACCCTAAACCCTAAACCCTAAACCCTAAACCCTAAACCCTAAACCCTAAACCCTAAACCCTAAACCCTAAACCCTAAACCCTAAACCCTAAACCCTAAACCCTAAACCAAGTCATTTGCTAAAATTTTTTCTCTCTCTAACTTTCTCTCTCTAGGATTTTCTCTCTCGGTTTTCCAGTTTTGGTGAGTGGCTTGGTTGGGATTCTGGTGATCGGATCTCTTGCCGGTGCCGGAATTTCATCATCGTTGATTGAATTTACTCTAAAATCAATTCCAATTGTCTATACGATTGGTGATCGGATGTTCTGGAAAATTGGAAGTATGTTTGGCATTAATTATAAAGATCCACCTGATCCAGCTAACAAAAATCTATATGAAGATGATCTGGAAGCTGATGTTGGAGCTAAACGAAGAGGAAGAAGAGCTATGCACAAGGAATTTTCTCCGTATTCAATGATTAAACCATTACGATCAAAAGAAAAAATGGAAGCTAAAATTAATCGGTTAAGGGAAGAAAAGAAGTATCTGAATGCGAAATCTATTGCTGATGGATCGAAAGAAGTTCTTCGAGCTGGAGTACGTGAAATAATAAAATCAAATTATGGGAAAGAAAATATAGATCCGCAATTTATAAAATCGGAGTTGGAGGCATTTGATAAGGTGATCGCTAATCAGAAAAAATTGAAAGAAGAAAAAGGATTTGTGTTGCTCCAGGTAACCTCAGATATGGTTAAGGGATATAATTCTTCTAAGAATTTGGTGGGTGGATCATCTCCTTCGTCTCCTGTTATTCAAGCGAACATGGGAATGGATGCTGGAACTGTAGCTGGGTCGAACAATAGAATTTCAGCTGGAACAAAAAATGACAAAGGCATTTTGGGTGATGAGCCGAAGATTACTAAGGACTTCATTTCCTCGGAATTAATGAAGATGGGTTCGTATGCTTCAGGCCCTGGTTCGTCTTCTTCAGGTCCTGGTCCAGTAATTGAAACAAATGAAGGGAAGGGCATTTTGGGAAAGTTTCCTGTTTCGCAAGTTGCTTCAGTTAATTCAGGTATTCCGGTGGTCTTTAATGCTAATCCTATTGACTCAATTAGTTGTAATACTAATTGTAATGATGAAGATATGAAAGATTCTATTAATGAGAATGGGAATTTGGAAGTTGGTTATGGTAATAATATGAAGAAAGAACAGGGAGCTAATTTCTTGAATATGGATTTTTCGAAACCTGTCCTCTCCCCTGCAGCTAAGTTGGTTAATGAGTTCAATAAAAAATCTTATGCTCGTATGGTTGAATCAACAAATAATGTGGTGGATCTTAATATCAAAGTTATTCCAAAAGTTGATGGGAAACCTAGTGGGAAAGTTGAGTTACCTTATGCAGATTTAATGTTGGGTGGTGCTCCTTATCATGCTACTTTGTATGGATTTTTTGTGGGGAAAAAGCTTGCTTTCCCAACAGTTAATCATTTTTCTTTTAAGATGTGGAAGATGTATGGGCTGAAGGATATAATGGTGAATGATGAGGGATTTTTTTTCTTCAAGTTTGATTCAAAAGAAGGAATGATGAGTGTGCTGGAGGGAGGTCCATGGTTGATTAACAATGTCCCAATGTTTGTTCAAAGATGGAGGCCAGGTCTAGTTTTGAGTAAACCGCAAATTAATTCAGTTCCTGTATGGGTTAAAGTGTTTAATGTTCCTTTGGAGTATTGGAACAGCAAAGGAATTACGTTGATTGCAAATGAGATTGGGAAACCAATTGCTATGGATAAAATCACTCAAAAAATGTGTAATGAGCACTGGGGAAGGCCAGCTTTCATGCGATTTCTTGTGGAAATGTCAGCAGAATCGGAATGGATGAAAGAATTAAGTGTTGTATCAATAGATTTTGGGACAGGAGAGAAAGTTGAATCAAAGTGCAGGATAGAGTATGCATGGAGACCTGATATTTGTAGTCATTGCAAAATTTACGGGCATAAAAATAACAATTGTGGGATTCTAAATGGAAAAAAGAATAATGATGTTACTGATGTTGCTGTTGACAGAGAAGAAAAGGAGAGAAAAGAGAAAGTGGATGATGATGGGTTCATATTAGTAACAAAGAAAAACAATAAAGGGCAGAAATTCAATACCGGAGTGGTTATTAATGAAGAAGGGAAGGTGGATTTAATAAAATCTTTGGAGAAAAGCACCAAGCCTGTTTTTGATGGAATGGTTGTTAGCAATAATGATGAAAGTCTTAAGGATGAGGGTAATCAAGGAATGGAAATAAGCAAAAAAATTAAAGAACAAGAAAATAAAAAAGGAGGCCAAAATGAAGATCGAAGCAATGAAGGGGCAGAAAATCGGAAGAATGGGGGTAATTTCTTGAAATTTGCTGTGGGTAATCTAAAAAAAGATGGGAAAGAGAAAGGGGTATTTCAGTCAAAAGATGATAAAAGTGGGAGAAAGAATGGGACAGGGGTGTTCATTCCAAAAGAGAAATTAGGAACAAGAGTGAAGAATGTAATTGAAAACTTTAATGCTAAAAAAGATGGAATGCAGGGGAAAAGAGAAGAAAATCAGAAAAAAGTGTATGTTCCTAAGAAGCAAGTGGAGTTAAAAGTGAGTTCTAATTTTGATAATTTAGGTTCTACGTCAGGAAAAATTGATCAAGATGAAATTACAACACAAAACCCATTTGATGTTCTTGCTGATTTGGGTTTAAGAGATATGTCTTATCTTGATGAGATGGATTCGGAGATTTTAACTGGAGGTGGCCAGGAGATAAGCACCGAAAATAAAATTGGTGATTAATGATGATGAATATAGGGTGTTGGAACGTGAGGGGTTCGAATTTAAGACCAAAACAGGAAGAAATAAAAAATGTGATAAGAAGTAATAAGTTGTCGTTGTTTGCTATTCTTGAATCTCAGTTGAGATTTAATAAGTTACAAGCGACTTGTAATAATGTTTTTGGGAGCTGGATGTGGATTTCGAATCAAGACATGAGCCCTAAAGGCACTCGCATTATAATTGGATGGGACCCAAATGAAGTTATTGTCATGCCTTTGGATGCTAATAGTCAGGTGATGCATTGTCAAGTCATATTTATCAAGGAGAATAAGAGGCTGTTTTGTTCTTTTGTTTATGGTTGCAATTATTATATAGACAGAAGGAAACTTTGGGATTCATTGGGAAAGCATTATAATTTGGTTGCTGGACAACCTTGGTTGATTGCTGGAGATTTTAACGTTACCAGGGAACTTGTGGATACGATGGCTGGTCAATCTAAAATCTCAAGGGGTATGGTAGAATTTAATGAGTGCATTAATTCTATTGAAGTCCAAGATATAAATAGTAATGGATTGCACTACACATGGAATCAAAGACCACGTGGGGCTTTTGGGGCGTTGAAAAAACTTGATCGTGTGCTTGGGAACCATAAACTGATTGAAGATTTTCCGAATGTGTTTGCTAACTTCCAGCCTTATCGGATTTCAGATCATAGCCCTATGATTATCAAATTCCCAATTAAAAGAAAGTTCAGGGTCAGACCGTTCAAGTTTGTTAATTCTCTTGTGCTGCTGGATAATTTTCTGCCCATTGTTGAAAGTGTTTGGAAGACTGAAGTTGAAGGATTTGGTATGTTTAGGCTTTGTCAGAAATTAAAGCTTTTAAAGAAACCTCTCAGGAAACTGTTAACTAGTCATGGCAATTTTGCTGAGAAAGTTTCTAAATGCAGAGAAGAATTATGTAGGGTCCAGGAAAGTCTTGATTTGGACCCATGCAATGAAGAGCTGAGATTTGAAGAAGGAATATACCTGCAATCTTTCTTGAATGCTAGCAGGGAAGAGGAGAGTTATTTAAAACAAAGAGCTAAAGTGCATTGGCTTAAGGAGGGATATTCAAATTCTGCTTACTTTCATAAGGTTGTGAAGGGTAAAATAAACAGAAACAGAATTGAAACAATCCTTGATGGAAATGGAAATTGGAAGGAAGGGGATGAAGCTTTTAAGGTCATTGTGGATTATTTTGGTGAATTTCTTGGAGTGGAACATGGTGTTGTTCCAATTATTAGACCGGAAGATCTTGAGTTCAGGAAACTTGACAATCAACAAGCTGTGGATATGATCAAAGATGTTACTGATGAGGAAATTAAGGCTGCCCTCTTTGATATTGATGATGACAAAGCGCCTGGCCCTGATGGTTTTTCTTCTAAATTCTTTAAGAAAGCTTGGATGATAGTAGGAAGTGATTTTTGCTTTGCTGTTAAAGAATTTTTTATCTCAAAAAAGATATTGAAGGAAGTTAATGCTACTGTTATTGCGTTAGTTCCTAAAGTTCAGACACCAGGCAAGGTTGGGGACTATCGGCCAATATCTTGTTGTAATGTGATTTATAAATGCATTAGCAAAGTTATTGTCAACCGCATTAGAGATCATCTTGGGTGCTTGGTTTCGGATAATCAGTCGGCTTTTATTCCAGGGCATTCAATATTGGATAATATTTTGTTATCTCAAGAACTTGTCAGAGGGTATCATATTAATAGGGGCTTTGCTAGGTGTGCTATGAAAGTTGATATTCAAAAAGCATATGATACAGTTAATTGGTGTTTTTTGCGGAATATATTGAAAGAGTTTGGATTTCATGAATTTATGATAACCTGGATTATGAATTGTGTTACAACTTCCTCTTTTATGATCAATATAAATGGAAGTTTTCATGGGTTTTTCCAAGGAAAGAGAGGCCTCAGACAAGGTTGCCCTTTATCTCCTTACCTCTTTACACTTGTTATGGAGGTGTTTAATTTAATGCTTAAAAGGAGAATAAAGGAATGTAGTGAATTTAAATACCATTGGAGATGTAAAGAACAGGAGCTTACCCACTTATGTTTTGCTGATGACCTGATGGTTTTCTGTCACGGAAATTCTGAATCTATAAAAGTGATCAAGAAGGCGATGGATGAATTTGCTAATTCAGCTGGCCTTGTTCCGAATCTGTCCAAAAGCCACATCTTTTTTGGGAATGTTAAGGTGCAATTTAAAAGGAAAATCTTGAAGATTCTGCCTTTTGTTGAAGGTAAATTGCCTATGAAATATCTTGGGATTCCGTTGATTTCTACTAAGCTTTTTATTAGAGATTGTAAGGGTCTTATAGATAAAGTCAAGAAGAGAGTTAATGACTGGAAAAACAAATCTTTGTCGTATGCTGGAAGACTTCAACTAATAAGTGCTGTTCTTGCTTCAATTCCTGTCTATTGGGCTTCAGTGGTTTTATTACCAAAAGGAATAAATAAAGAAATTGGGAAAATAATGAGGGAGTTTCTTTGGAATAGTGGGCAGAATTGTAAAGGAGCTGCTAAGGTGTCATGGAATAAAATATGTAAGCCAAAGAATTATGGAGGGCTTGGGCTGAAAAATCTTAAAGATTGGAACATTGCTCTTCTATCGAGTAGAATTTGGAAGCTTATAAGTGGGCAAAACTCCTTGTGGGTGAAATGGGTTAATTGTTATTTGCTTGAAGGAAGAAGCTTTTGGGATGTTGGTCCAAAAGACAGAATGAGCTGGAGTTGGAGAAATCTTCTAAAGATACGGCCTTGTTTAAGAGATTTTTTCTATTCTAGAATTGGAAATGGAGAAGGAACTAGCATGTGGTACGATAATTGGCATCAATTGGGGCCTTTGTGCTATGTTTTATCTCCCAGGGAAATTACTAATGCTGGATATAACATAAGGGACAAAGTTGGAGATGTTATTGGTGATGAAAATTGGAATTGGCCTTCTGAATGGATTGAAATGATACCTCAACTGGGTGATTTTACTATTCCTAGGATCATCAGAGAGAAAAAAGATGAAGTGCTTTGGGTTAATCACAAAGGAAAGATTGTTCCTTTTGCGGTTAATCAGGTCTTTTCTTCCATTATGTGCCGTGAGACAATTGTTGAATGGTATGATTTAGTTTGGTTCCAAAATAGAATTCCAAGTCACTGTTTTATCCTCTGGCTTGCTATCCTGGGAAGACTGAGAACGCAGGATAGAATGAAGAGATGGAATGAAGCTAATGATTTCAGTTGTGTTTTCTGCAATTCTCAATTAGATTCACATACCCATTTGTTTTTTGATTGTAAGTTTACAAAGGAAGTTTGGGACTTGATGAAAAATAAAGTGAAGTTGAATCATAAAACTGGCAACTGGTTTGAAATCATCAAAGAAATTCAATATTCTTTAAAAAAGAAAAGCATAAATAATTTCGTTAGGAAAATTGCTTTGGCGGCTTCCATTTATCATATCTGGAATGAAAGAAACAAAAGATTGTTTGGGAAGCCGAGTAATTCAGTGGAAACTGTTGTTAAGATAATCACAGAAGATATTAGAGCGAAAATATTTAGCCTTAATCTGGGATATCTTGGACTTAATGAAGAGTTGTGCAAGGAGTGGAATGTTCCTGTTAAAAACAAAGATTATCTCCATGGAAATTGATATTAATCTGAAAAGCAGGTTGTATGAAGATTTGTCAGAGTGGTTGGTTTGGAATTGGTGGGAATTGATATTTGATGAAGCTTGGATTATGAATATAAGGAAGAAGGTTAATAAAAGTGGGAATTCTAGTAAATCAGTCAAAGGGTATTTTGGTCAAATCTGGAAATTTAATAAAAGGAAAGACATATTAAGGAGCGGCTTGATTGTTATATATCTTGGCGATGATTCTGTTGCTGCGGATTGGAAGGAGATGGAATTACAAAATAAAAATCGCAGGTTCTTATTTTTTGAACAGGGGCTGTGTGGGATTCGGATAGATGAAGGAGTGATTGCTATATTCTTTGTCATGAATAATAAAATCAACTTGCTGAGAAGGAATAAGAGTTTGCGGTTTAAGGAAGTGTATCACAGAGAGGGAAAAAATGAGAAACAGGGGCATACAGGGAGTTTGTTAAAAGATTGCGAGCGTGGTTTTTGGATGGAGGGGTATGTAGGTAATTTTGATCTATGCTGGATTTTTATTCTTGTTATAAATAAGTGTGGGAGTAAGGATCATAGGAAGGGTGTTAATAAAAACGAAAATTTAAGAATTTGGGTCAAAGGGTTGTTTGGTCATCTTTGGGGAAAAATTAAAAAGCAGGATCAAATTGTGCATTGCTTGGAAATAATCGAAACTTGGAAGAAGGGAAGAGTGATTGGAAATCGGATGGGTGGGTATTTTGAAAGGCAAATGGAAGTTAAAGATGGAAGAGGGTGGTATGATATGCAGCGGATTATGAAGAAAATTAAGGTGAATAATAAGAAAGGACAATTTGGGCATTTTTATAAGTTTGAAGTGTTGAGGTGCTGGATGGATCATAATGGAAGTTTCTTGGTGCTGCAAAATATTTGGAATAAAATGTTTGGAGTTTGGTCTAATAGAGAAGCGATTGGAACAATTTATGCCGTGGGTGATAAGATTAGTAATATTGAAAGAAGGAAGTCCTTGCGTTTCAGCAGTTGTTGGTACAGAAAAGGAAAAAATAAGAAGCAGGGATATCATGGGTTTGAGGGGTATTTCGGTAATTCAAATTTTTTCTGGGTTCACCTTCCTGTTCGAGATATTTGTGGGAGGAAAAATAATTGGAAGATTCTTATAAAAAGTGGAAAATTAAAAATTTGGATTAAAGGGTATTGTGGTCATTGTTTGGGGAAAATTATTGTGGATGATCATTCGGTAAACTACTTAGGGATGATTGAAATTTGGAGGAAGGGCATAGCGAATGGGAGTTTGAAAGGTGGGTTATTTGATAAACATTTGAAAGATGAAATTGAAAATGGGTGGAGTGTTATTCAGCGGTTTTTGGATTCAAATAAGATTAATAACAAGCGAGGGCAAGATGGGCATTTTCATAATATTGATGATTTTTGGTGCTGGAATGATTTTAATGGAGGCAAGCTGGAGTTGCAAAATGGCTGGAATAAAATTAATGAGAGTCAAAATTCTTTTCATATTCTTTTGAAGGAGCAGGGGCATTTTGGTCAAAATTATGAGAAGAGTGTCATTTCTATTCATAATATGATGATCTTTTGGAGTTTGGAAGTTAAGATACAAAGAAGGAACTATTGGATACGGATGAATTCTTTTGTTTTAGAAGGAGTCCATTTCCAATATCTTTACAAAGGAATTGATGGTCACGGGACTTTTACCAATTTTTCCCTTAAAATTGGATTGCAACTCGGTTTAATCCCGAGTATCATTTGGTTTATACCTTATGATGTGGTTAAATTTCATCATTATATGGAATTTTTTTCCATTTATTGTGAAACTCCGCCTTGGAAACAAGGTGTGTATTACCAAGGATTTGACGGAAATGGGAGTTTTTTCATTTTTTCCCTTAAAAATGATTTGCATCTCGGTTTGATCCCGAGATTCATAAGAATTTTTTCTTGTGAAGTTGAATTCAAAAAAGTGCTTATGGGTTTTATCCCCATAAGTTGTGTTTTCAATCCTATTAATTTAGGATTCTCCACATTTGTGGGTGCCACTACTGGTTCGATCAGTAAGTGGTGGGATATTCACCCGTCAATAACCAGGCTTGGGTACGTCATCCTTAGACTGTACCACCAATTTTTTGGCATTTTTTGGGTAACAAAATGTCACTCTTTGTCCGGTTCAAATCCGGAAACTTTAGTTGGTTGGTTTTTCCTCTTTTTCCATAAAAAGAATCAAAATCTTGGTTCAAGTCCAAGTAGTATAGTCATGTGGTTTGCCCCATTTTTCCAAAAACGGATGTTTTTTACCGGTTCAAATCCGGACTATTTAGTTGGTTGGTTTTTCTTCTTTTTCCATAAAAAGAACTTAAATCTTGGTTCAATTCCAAGTAGTTTAGTCATGTGGTTGGCCCCTTTTTTCCAAAAAAGGATGAATTTATTCGGTTCAAATCCGGAAATTATAGTTTGGTTTTCTAACTTTTTCTGTAAAAAGTTCAAAAATCTTGGTTCAATTCCAAGTAATTTAGTGGGTGGGTTTTATGATTTTATCCATAAAAAATCAAGAGATGGGATTTGTGTTAAAAGAGCATGGGTGATGATGGTTGATGAAGACAATTGGAATGGAATGTTGGAAAAGCGTTATAATCAAAGAAGGTCGGTTGAAGAGAATAAGAATAGGAAGATTGTGAATAAAGATAATAGAGAAGATGATAATTTGGCTTGTTATAGCAACATACTTTTGAGGTACATAAAAGATAATAAAGATACAAGGGTAGAGAGGAGAAAGAAGATTGCTATTATGGAGTCTTTTGGCAATGGGAAGGTAGAAACTAAGTGCATTTTTGTGTGGAGAATTTGGGATATTGGTGTTCATAGGACTAGTGTTGTTATTGACACTTGGATAAAGAGCATGTATAGAGATGGCATTTTTGAAGATTGGAAGAAGAAATGGAGTGTTCACTTCGAGTACGAGCGGGAAATTGAAGACCACTCCGGGTTGTGGAGTTGGAATAGAATAATTTGTACTTTCTTTGTTTATATTGTCATTAGGGTTAGCATTTGGTTTTGGTATCTTAGAGATATTTGGATTTTGGTCTTGTTTGGGGTCATTTTTGGGGTTTGTCCAAAAATGACATAACTCTTGTTTCTTTTTTTTCGTGTTTATAAAATCTTTGCCGGGGCTTCGGCCTCTTTCCCAAAAAAAAAAAAAAAAAAAACCCTAAACCCTAAACCCTAAACCCTAAACCCAAAAACCCAAAACCCGTTTCTCTCTCTTCTCTGGCGATTCCCTCGTTTTCCAACCGTTTTTCCGGCACCGATCGTTTTTCCGGCAACCGTTTTCTACAATTTTGATATCAATTTGTTCCTCTTCTCCTGCTTAATCTAAGGATACTGTTTGATCGTTCCATGGAGGGTGTTCCACCTGATTTGGAACCTGATGTTATAATGCGGAAAAAAGGAAAAAATGCGAAGGTGAAAAATAAGCTCAAAATCGTTCAGGATTCTGATTCCAAGCAATTGATTGATTCATCCCAAGCTAAATCGGTCTCCTCCCTTGTCAACAAGTTTGAATCTGAAGCTATCCCGATTAGTTCTATAATCCCGTCTGAAGCTGGTAATGCCGATAATTCCAAATTGGTTAGTATGGCCATTGATTCTCTTTCTGAAGTGAAAAATGAAGTTATTCTTCCTAATTGTTCGAATTCGAATCCTCAATTTCTCCCTGATGTTGCTAATTTGAAAAATCACGATAGTCCCTGTTTGTTTAATACCGAAAATTCCAAACTGGTTTGTATGGCATTTGATTCTCCTCTTGCAGTGAAAAATGAAGCTATTCTTCCTAATAGTTCGAATTTGAATCTTCAATATCCCCCAGATGTTGCTAATTTGAAAAATCATGTTAGTCCCTGTTTGCTTAATACCGAGTGCTCTTCTCCATCTGTTATTTTTCATAGTTCGGTTAACCCCACAAAAGTTATGTCGGATTCAATTGAAGTTCTGAGTCAATCAGTTATTGAATTTGAAAAGGATATTGTTCAACTTTGTAGTCCAGGAGAGAAAAATTCGATGATTGCTTTTTGGAATGGTTTATCTGTTAAAGAAAAAGAAGGATTTGTACATGGTTTGAGATTCACGAAAAAGAAATATAACAATGGAATTGAAACTGATGATGACAAGATGGATGCTATTGATGATGTTAAGAAGATCTCATTGGTTAGTCAAAGGAATGAAATACTAATGAACTGGAAAGATCTGTCCGACAAGAAAAAAGGAAAAATAATCCACAAACTTTGCACTAGCAAAGTTAAAAAAATGGCTGAAGCTAATTTCGGGAAGAACAGAATTCCAATTAAGTCCTCCTGTTCTCTTTTTCCGTCTTCGGTTAGTATGAAGATTACCTCTGAGTTTGAAGCTTCTGATGGTCTTCAAAAAGTTGGTGAAACTGTGATTAAGCTTTTTCCTGAAGGGGATCCTAAATTGAATTTGAATGAACCTGTGAGTGTTGATCTTCAAGAAATTTGCTCTCTGCAATCGGTGGTTAAAGAAAAGAAAGAGAAGAGGAAAATTGAGATTGATGAAATGGTGAGTAAACAGCTGGAACAAGTGTGCAATGAGATTAAATTTCATTTCCCTAGCAAGTTCAATCATATTGAAATTGGGAAAAAAGGAATGTTTAATTTTAATTATGCTGATCCGGATGATAAGGGCAATAATGTCCAAATGATGGTTGATGAAGAGGAAGATAAGAAAGGGAGTATCCGAAATAGTAATGGAGGGCTTCTCATCACTGAAAACATGCTGGAACAAATGAAGAATGGGGAAATAAAGAACAAGGTGAATATGAATGTTCACACAATGTCTTTGGATGAATCAAAAATAAATGAACCTGTGTCATACGCTGAGAAAGTTAGCGGGAAGAAGCTTAATGCAGCAAATCTTATTTCTAAGGTTAAGAAGAATGCGGACTTACCTGATGGAGTGGTGGAAATGCCAATATGTGATATCCTTAAAGGTTGCAGCCCCTTTAAGACCACCCTTTATGGATACTTCATTGATAAACATGTTAATTTCTTTAATGTCAACAAGTTTGCGCACAACACATGGAGAAAGCATGGATTAGAGGAAGTAATGGTAAATGATGAAGGCATTTATTTTTTCAGATTTAGTACTGAACAAGGCATGATTTCTGTGTTAGAGGGAGGAGTTTGGATGATTTTTGATAGCGCCCTTGTTGTTAGAAGATGGACCACTGGAGTGAGCTCGGCTAAAGATCAACATGATAAAGTTCCAGTTTGGGTCAAAATATATAATGTTCCTCTTGAATATTGGAATGGAACAGGATTGAGCCATATTGCTTGGGAAATAGGAAAACCATTGGATGTTGATGCTCATACAGCAAAAATGTGTCAAGATCATTGGGGAAGACCGGCCTTTATGAGAATTCTGATTGAAATGTCTGCTGCTAAGGAATGGCTTAAGGAAGTTCATGTATATTCTTCGGATCTTACCACAGGAGAAAGAATTCTGTCAAAATGCAAAATTGATTATGCTTGGAATCCTTCCAAATGCTCTCATTGCAAGGTTTATGGGCATAAAGATAGTACTTGTGGAATTTTACTTGCTAAGGAGGTCAAGGATATAGAAAAAACTAATTTAGATGATCAGAAAAATGATGGCAAAAAAGTTGATCTGATGGAGGTTCTTATCGCAAGCACAAAAAAGGTGGAAGAAGATAATGATGGGTTTCAAACGGTGGTTAAAAGAAATAAAGGAATAAATTTGGGTGAAAAGAAAAAGGAAGATCTTGGAATCAAAAATCAGAATTTTTCTCAAGGGCAAAATGGGAAGAACCATGGAATTGGAAAAAACACGGCTGGAAATTATGTTGCAAACCAGGGACAAAAAGGGAATAGTTTGGAAAAGCGCGGGAATTTGGTTGGAAATCAGGGGCAAAAAGGGAACAACTTTGTAAAAAATGGAAATAATTTTGGTGGCAATCAATGGAATAAGGGTAAAGGAATTCAGGGGCAAAATGGGAAAAATCAAACTATGAATGGAAGAAACAATGGATTTAAATTTGAGCAGGGGCAGAACAGTAAAAGCAATAATATTTCGAACAGGTCTAATTCTGCGGGAAGTAATACTGGTGGAATTAGTTCTCAGGGGAATGCTCTTGCGTTTTCTTATAATAAGGATCAGAATTTGAATGTTGAAAAGAGAAAAGATGCTGGTAGCGGGTTGAAGTATGTTCCAAATTCTGGAGAAGATAATAAGATAAGTTCCAATTTTGATAAATTACAAAATGTTGAGAACTTTAAAGACCCTGCGATTATTTTATCCAGCAACAAATTTGATGTGTTAAAGGATTTGGAAGATGATAATCAAGTGGAATTTTCTAGAAGAAGTTTTCAAGGAATTGACCTTGATTATTTGGATTCTGTTGACCAAATGGAAGTTATTGGAGGTATCCCATTGGATGATACCAACATGGAAGGCTTTTCCAATGACGATTAGTTTTGGAATTTGGAATGTTAGGGGTCTAAATCAGTCCCCTAAACAAAAAGAAATAAAAAATTTAATTAAGGAAAATAATTTGAGTTTATTAGCTATTCTTGAATCTCAAGTTAGCTTTAATAAAATCAATGAGAAATGTGAAAAGATTTTTGGGAATTGGAAGTGGATTGCAAATAAAGGAGAGGTTGGTCATACTTATCGCATTATTTTGGGATGGAACTCTAATTTTTTTGATGTTAACTTGATTGATCATAATGATCAAGTTATACATTGTAAAGTTAGTTTTACCTCAAATAAAAAATATGTGTTTTGTTCCATTGTGTATGCTGCCAACAAATACATAGATAGAAGAGGATTATGGGCTTCTCTTGTGCATCACAAAGGGTTAGTTCGTGAGGATCCATGGATCATTGGTGGGGATTTTAATGTCACGATTAATCCAAATGAAAGCTCTGCTGGAACGTCTAAGTTTACTAAAGGGATGGTGGAGTTTCTTGAGTGCATTAATGCTCTTGAAATTCAAGATATTAACTGCAATGGTTTGAATTTCACTTGGAATCAAAAACCTCAAGGAAATAATGGCATTTTGAAGAAATTGGATCGTGTTATGGGCAATTCCAGCTTGATGGATCTCTTCCCTTCTATTTTTGCCTCGTTTCTTCCTTATGGGCTGTCTGATCATAGTCCCATTGTAATCAAAATTCCGTTGAAAGCCAAGTTCAAGGTTCTTCCTTTCAAGTTCCCTAATGTTCTTACTTTAAGTGCTGATTTGAAGGTGTTGGTTGAAAATCAATGGAACATTGAGATCCAAGGAACTAAGATGTATGCTTTAATTCAAAAACTCAAAAATCTCAAGAAGCCGATTCGAAAATTGTTAAAGAAACAGGGGCATTTTTCGGATAATGTGTCTCATTTTCGTAAAGAATTGGATATGGTTCAAGCTGATTTGGATGAGGACCCTTTTAATTCTGATCTTCGCAATTTGGAAGCTATTTTCCTTGGGGAACTCAAAAAAGCTTATGAAAAGGAGGAATGTTTTTTGAAACAAAAAGCTAAAATTCAGTGGCTTAAAGATGGAGACAATAATTCAAAGTTTTTTCACAAAATGGTTAAAGGAAGAGTTCATAAAAGTCGTATTGAAGCTATCATGAACAATGATGGTGAATGGCTGGAAGGCGAAGAAATTTACAAAGAATTTGTGGAATATTTCAAGAATTTTTTGGGTAATGAAGTTCCCTGCGGTGAGATTGTTCAGCCCAATACTTTGTTTTCCAAAAAATTAGATCTTATTGAAGCCGCTGAGATGATCAAAATTGTGACCAATAATGAAATTAAAGAGACCCTGTTTGATATCGATGACGACAAATCTCCTGGACCTGATGGGTATTCGGCCAAATTTTTTAAGTCCTTGTGGCCGGTCATTGGAGAAGATTTTTGTGCTGCTGTTAAAGAATTTTTCGCGAATGGGAAAATCCTAAAAGAAGTCAATGCTACTGCTATTGCTTTAGTTCCTAAAGTTGAATTTCCTGGAAAAGTGAGTGACTTTAGACCCATTTCTTGCTGTTCGGTTGTTTATAAATGTATCAGCAAAGTGATAGTTGTTAGAATTAGAAATCACTTGGGTTCTTTGGTTGATGAAAATCAGTCCGCTTTTATCCCTGGAAGATCAATCACGGATAATATTCTTATTTCGCAAGAGCTTGTCAGGGGATACCATAGAGACCGTGGCTTTTCTAGATGTGCTCTTAAGGTGGATATTCAAAAAGCTTATGATACAGTTAGCTGGTCATTCCTTCAAGATATTCTTTTTCTTTTTGGATTTCATCCTGCCATGATTAATTGGATAATGCAATGCGTGAGTACTCCATCTTATATGATCAGTATAAATGGGTCTTATCATGGTTTTTTTGCTGGGAAAAGGGGTCTTAGACAGGGATGCCCTCTATCTCCTTATCTTTTTACTTTGGTTATGGAGATCTTTAACCTGATAATTCAAAGAAGAATAAAAAACGAGCCGTTTTTTAAGTATCACTGGAGATGCAAGAAACTTAAGCTTACACATCTTTGTTTTGCGGACGATTTGATGATTTTCTGCCATGGAAATTCTGCATCGGTCAGGGTTATTAAAGAGAGTCTTGAAGAATTCGCTTGTGTGGCTGGTCTTCATCCTAACTTTTCTAAAAGTCACATTTTTTTCGGCAATGTCAAAGCTAATGTGAAGAGTAGAATTCTGGATACTCTCCCTTTTGTTGAAGGGAAATTACCTATGAGATACTTGGGAATTCCTCTAATTTCTACGAGGCTTTTCATTCGAGATTGCAAAAGACTTGTTGACAAAGTTCGATGCAGATTAGGAGACTGGAGGAACAAATTCCTATCTTATGCTGGAAGATTGCAGCTCATTTCTTCTGTTCTTTATTCCCTGCCTGTGTATTGGGCGTCTTGTCTCCTTATACCAGCTGCCACAACTAAGGAAATAGAGAAATTAATGAAGAATTTTCTATGGGATTGTGATGAGTCGAAGAAGGGAAGGGCTAAAGTTGCTTGGTCCTCAATTTGTAAACCATTGGAGTATGGTGGTTTGGGTATGAGAAATTTAAGAGCTTGGAACAAAGCGATTCTTTCCAAGAGAATATGGATGATCCTATCTAATTTTGATTCTATTTGGGTGAAATGGATCAAAAATTACGTTCTTAAAGGGAGATGTTTTTGGGACGTTCATGAAAAACAAGACCTGAGCTGGAGTTGGAGAAACTTGATCAGATTGCGGCCTTATTTTAGAAATCATTTTTGCTCGAAAGTTGGGAATGGAGTGAATACTTTCATGTGGTATGATGATTGGCATTCTCTTGGAGCTCTTTCTTATGTCCTCTCTCCAAGAGAGATTGCTAATGCTGGATTTAGAATAACAGATAAAGTTAAAGATGTTATTATGGATAATTCCTGGTTTTGGCCTTCCGAATGGATTTCGTTGATTCCTCAGTTGAATGATTTTCAATTGCCGAAGCTTGATCCGTTGGTCAATGATAGAGTCCGTTGGAGGAAAAGGAATGGTCAAGAAGTGGAATTTGAAATTCATCAAGTTTGGAAAGATTTAAGCAATTGTGGTCAAAAGGTTCCATGGGCTCATATTGTTTGGTTTAAGCAAAGCATTCCTCGATTTAGCTTTATTCTTTGGTTGGCTATTCAGGAGAGATTGATGACTCAAGATAGAATGAGATTTTGGGATAAAAATAAGAATCTCAAGTGTTCCTTATGCAATGTTCAACCTGATTCGCATAACCATTTATTCTTTGACTGCAATTTTTCTTCTTTTGTCTGGAAAATTGTTAAGGATAAAGTGGGGATAAGAAGCAATTCTCATGGATGGAAGGAGTTAATTGAATAATTTCAAGTTTTGTTTAAAGGGAAAAGCATTCGAATTTTTATAATGAAGATTGCTTTTGCGGCTTCTGTCTATTACATATGGAGAGAAAGAAATTGCAGACTCTTTAGAAAAGGAAGAACCGAAGAGATGAAAATTGCTGTGAATATTTTTGAAGAAATTCGCCTCAAGCTAATTGGGCTCAAAGGAGAATTTTTGGGATTTGATAATGATGTTAAAAGGAAGTGGGGTGTTCCTGTGGGAAAGGAGGACAATAATGATTAAAGGAATTGACGGGTTTAGGTTTAACAATTTTCCTTTAAAAATTGTGTTGCTTATCGGTTTTATCCCGATTTTCTGGAGGATTATTCCTTCAGAAGTGGTTTTCATTATGCAAATGGGTTTCACCCCCATTTTAAGTTGTTTTCCTCCTTGGCAACTTGGAGTCTCCACTTTGGTGGGTGCTACTGCTAGTTCGATTAGCAAGTGGTGGGATAATTACCCGTCAATACTAGGGATTGGGTACGTTTTCCTTAAACTGTACCACAAATGGGTTGGTTGTTTCCCTTGTATCCATAAAAACAACCACTTTATGAATTTTTGGCATAAGTGTAAGGCTACTGCTATCCGATGTATCCCGGATTTCATTGGATTTTTTTCCTTTGAAGTGGATTATTTCTTATTGCATTTGGGTTTGATCCCCATTAGTTAGTGTTTTTATCCTAGGCAACTAGGATTCTCCACTTATGTGGGTGCCACTGCTAGTTCGATTAGCAAGTGGTGGGATATTCACCCGGCAATACACGGGATTGGGTACGTTAACCTTAGACTGTACCACTTACAGGTTGGTTGTTTCCTTTGTTATCATAAAAACAACCACTTTTGGAGCTTTATGGATCATTTTTTGCTTATTGCTGTCTGGTTTATCCCAGATTTCATTGGAATCTTTTCCTTTGAAGCGGTCAATTTTTTAAAGCAAATGGGTTTGATCCCCGTTAGTTGGAAATTTCTTCCTAGGCAACTAGGAATCTCCACTTTTGTGGGTGCCACTGCTAGTTCGATTAGCAAGTGGTGGGATATTTACCCGGCAATACACTGGATTGGGTACGTTAACCTTAGACTGTACCACAATTGGGTTGGTTGTTTCCCTTGTTTTCATAAAAACAACCACTTTGAGACCTTACAATCCCTTTGGTTTTACCAAAATTTTAAAGCTAATCGGTTCATCCCGATTATCATTGGTTTTTTTGCCTTTGATGTGGAATTTGGAGGGTTTATTCTTAATTTTTTAAGGATTTACCTTCAGGGGTATTTTTGGAATACTCTCACTAAAAAAGGAATTGACGGGATTCATTCTTTTGGGTTGATTCTTAAGAAGGAAGTTGGCAATGTAGTTTTTTGTAACCTTGTGGATTGTGGTTTAATTGCGCTTATGAGATATTTACTTACTAGAGGTTGGGATTTTATCCAAGGGCATTTTCGGAATTCTTGGATTATTATTTTGGAAGATTTGTTGAAGAGTAATTGGCTTAGTTTGGGCAACAAAGAAGATGAAGACAATTTGAAGAAGATTTGGAAATGGTGGGATTTGTTCGGAAATAACGGTTTTAGCATCATACTTTCTCCGGGTTTGAAGATTCTCTCTTGGAGCTTATCGGATTTTAAAGTGAAGATTGGAAAGAAGGTTATCAATTATCTTTTGGAGAAGATTGGGAAGAATTGCATGAAGAATATTGTTCAAAGTTCAAAGTTAATTGCTATTTTCGGGTTTAGTTTTGTGTGGAGATATTTGCATAATATTGTTGTTTTGAATGATTTGGCCAATGATTCTCTTGAGTTGGATGTTCCTTGGAAGCATTGGAAGACTAATAGTATTCAAACCTTGGACTATTTGTTTGAGTATGAGGCCATCTTTTGGGGTTTGACTTGGAGGAAGATTGGAAACTATATGAAGATTGAAGACCTTGAAGATTTCATTAGGTGGAAGGTTGTTAATTATGATTTTATTGTGTATTTCTTTGTTAGTTATTTTTGGTTTCACTCCTTGTGTTGGAGTTGGACATGGAAGTGGATCGGTTGGCTTTGTTTAGATAGGGTTTGATGCTTGTGTTCTTTTAGTGTAGGTTTTTAGTTTTGTTGTTTTGTTTTTTAGGTTTAGTTGTTAGGTTTTTGGGCGGTTGCCCTCTTCCCTTGTATTGTTTTTTTTTCTTTTCAATAAATTTTGCCATGGGGTCTTCCCCTTTTATCCAAAAAAAAAAAAAAAAAAAAAAAAAAAAAAAAAAAAAAAAAACCCTAAACCCTAAACCCTAAACCCTAAAACCCTAAACCCTAAACCCTAAACCCTAAAACCCTAAACCCTAAACCCTAAACCCTAAACCCTAAACCCAAATTTTTTTTCTCTCTCTAACTTTCTCTCTCTAGGAATTTCTCTCTCGGTCTTCCAGTTTTGGTGAGTGGCTTGGTTGGAATTCTGGTGATCGGATCTTTTGCCGGTGCCGGAATTTCATCATCGTTGATTGAATTCAATCTAAAACCAGTTCCAATTGTTTATACGATTGGTGATCGGATGTTCTGGAAAATTGGAAGTATGTTTGACATGAATTACAAAGATCCACCTGATCCAGCTAACAAAAATCTATATGAAGATGATCTGGAAGCTGATGTTGGAGCTAAACGAAGAGGAAGAAGAGCTATGCACAAGGAATTTTCTCCGTATTCAATGATTAAACCATTACGATCAAAAGAAAAAATGGAAGCTAAAATTAATCGGTTAAGGGAAGAAAAGAAGTATCTGAATGCGAAATCTATTGCTGATGGATCGAAAGAAGTTCTTCGAGCTGGAGTACGTGAAATAATAAAATCAAATTATGGGAAAGAAAATATAGATCCGCAATTTATAAAATCGGAGTTGGAGGCATTCGATAAGGTGATCGCTAATCAGAAAAAATTGGAAGAAGAAAAAGGATTTGTGTTGCTCCAGGTAACCTCAGATATGGTTAAAGGATATAATTCTTCTAAGAATTTGGTGGGTGGATCATTTCCTTCGTCTCCTGTTATTCATGCGAACATGGGAATGGATGCTGGAACTGTAGCTGGGTCGAACAATAGAATTTCAGCTGGAACAAAGAATGACAAAGGCAATTTGGTTGATGAGTCGAAGGTTACTAAGGACTTCATTTCTTCGAAATTAATGAAGATGGGTTCGTTTGCTTCAGGCCCTGGTTCGTCTTCTTCAGGTCCTGGTCCTGTAATTGAAACAAATGATGGGAAGGGCATTTTGGGAAAGTTTCCTGTTTCGCAAGATGCTTCAGTTAATTCAGGTATTCCTGTGGTATTTAATGCTAATCCTATTGACCCAATTAGTTGTAATACTAATTGTAATGATGAAGATATGAAAGATTCTATTAATGAGAATGGGAATTTGGAAGTTGATTATGGTAATAATATGAAGAAAGAATAGGGAGCTAATTTCTTGAATATGGATTTTTCGAAACCTGTCCTTTCCCCTGCAGCTAAGTTGGTTAATGAGTCCAATAAAAAATCTTATGCTCGTATGGTTGAATCAACAAATAATGTGGTGGATCTTAATATCAAAGTTATTCCAAAAGTTGATGGGAAACCTAGTGGGAAAGTGGAGTTACCTTATGCAGATTTAATGTTGGGTGGTGCTCCATATCATGCTACTTTGTATGGATTTTTTGTGGGGAAAAAGCTTGCTTTCCCAACAGTTAATCATTTTTCTTTTAAGATGTGGAAGATATATGGGCTGAAGGATATAATGGTGAATGATGAGGGATTTTTTTTCTTCAAGTTTGATTCAAAAGAAGGAATGATGAGTGTGCTGGAGGGAGGTCCATGGTTGATTAACAATGTTCCAATGTTTGTTCAAAGATGGAGGCCAGGTCTAGTTTTAAGTAAACCGCAAATTAATTCAGTTCCTGTATGGGTTAAAGTGTTTAATGTTCCTTTGGAGTATTGGAACAGCAAAGGAATTACGTTGATTGCAAATGAGATTGGGAAACCAATTGCTATGGATAAAATCACTCAAAAAATGTGTAATGAGCACTGGGGAAGGCCATCATTCATGCGATTTCTTGTGGAAATGTCAGCAGAATCGGAATGGATGAAAGAATTAAGTGTCGTCTCAATAGATTTTGGGACAGGAGAGAAAGTTGAATCAAAGTGCAGGATAGAGTATGCATGGAGACCTGATATTTGTAGTCATTGCAAAATTTACGGACATAAAAATAATAATTGTGGGATTCTAAATGGAAAAAAGAATGATGGTGTTACTGATGTTGCTGTTGACAGAGAAGAAAATGGGAGAAAAGAGAAAGTGGATGATGATGGGTTCATATTAGTAACGAAGAAAAACAATAAAGGGCAGAAATTTAATACCGGAGTGGTTATTAATGAAGAAGGGAAGGTGGATTTAATCAAATCATTGGAGAAAAGCACCAAACCTGTTTTAGAAGGAATGGTTGTTAGCAATAATGATGAAAGTCTTAAGGATGAGGGTAATCAAGGAATGGGAAAAAGCAAAAAAATTAAAGAACAAGAAAATCAAAAAGGAGGCCAAAATGAAGATCGAAGCAATGAAGGGGCAGAAAATCGGAAGAATGGGGGTAATTTCTCGAAATTTGCTGTGGGTAATCTAAAAAAAGATGGGAAAGAGAAAGGGGTATTTCAGTCAAAAGATGATAAAAGCGGGAAAAAGAATGGGACAGGGGTGTTCATACCAAAAGAGAAATTAGGAACAAGAGTGAAGAATGTAATTGAAAACTTTAATGCTAAAAAAGATGGAATGCAGGGGAAAAGAGAAGAAAATCAGAAAAAAGTGTATGTTCCTAAGAAGCAAGTGGAGTTAAAAGTGAGTTCTAACTTTGATAATTTAGGTTCTACGTCAGGAAAAATTGATCAAGATGAAATTACAACACAAAACCCATTTGATGTTCTTGCTGATTTGGGTTTAAGAGATATGTCTTATCTTGATGAGATGGATTCGGAGATTTTAACTGGAGGTGGCCAGGAGATAAGCACCGAAAATAAAATTGGTGATTAATGATGATGAATATAGGGTGTTGGAACGTGAGGGGTTCGAATTTAAGACCAAAACAGGAGGAAATAAAAAATGTGATAAGAAGTAATAAGTTGTCGTTGTTTGCTATTCTTGAATCTCAGTTGAGATTTAATAAGTTACAAGCGACTTGTAATAATGTTTTTGGGAGCTGGATGTGGATTTCGAATCAAGACATGAGCCCTAAAGGCACTCGCATTATAATTGGATGGGACCCAAATGAAGTTATTGTCATGCCTTTGGATGCTAATAGTCAGGTGATGCATTGTCAAGTCATATTTATCAAGGAGAATAAGAGGCTGTTTTGTTCTTTTGTTTATGGTTGCAATTATTATATAGACAGAAGGAAACTTTGGGATTCATTGGGAAAGCATTATAATTTGGTTGCTGGACAACCTTGGTTGATTGCTGGAGATTTTAACGTTACCAGGGAACTTGTGGATACGATGGCTGGTCAATCTAAAATCTCAAGGGGTATGGTAGAATTTAATGAGTGCATTAATTCTATTGAAGTCCAAGATATAAATAGTAATGGATTGCACTACACATGGAATCAAAGACCACGTGGGGCTTTTGGGGCGTTGAAAAAACTTGATCGTGTGCTTGGGAACCATAAACTGATTGAAGATTTTCCGAATGTGTTTGCTAACTTCCAGCCTTATCGGATTTCAGATCATAGCCCTATGATTATCAAATTCCCAATTAAAAGAAAGTTCAGGGTCAGACCGTTCAAGTTTGTTAATTCTCTTGTGCTGCTGGATAATTTTCTGCCCATTGTTGAAAGTGTTTGGAAGACTGAAGTTGAAGGATTTGGTATGTTTAGGCTCTGTCAGAAATTAAAGCTTTTGAAGAAACCTCTCAGGAAATTGTTAACTAGTCATGGCAATTTTGCTGAGAAAGTTTCTAAATGCAGAGAAGAATTATGTAGGGTCCAGGAAAGTCTTGATTTGGACCCATGCAATGAAGAGCTGAGATTTGAAGAAGGAATATACCTGCAATCTTTCTTGAATGCTAGTAGGGAAGAGGAGAGTTATTTAAAACAAAGAGCTAAAGTGCATTGGCTTAAGGAGGGAGATTCTAATTCTGCTTACTTTCATAAGGTTGTGAAGGGTAAAATAAACAGAAACAGAATTGAAACAATCCTTGATGGAAATGGAAATTGGAAGGAAGGGGATGAAGCTTTTAAGGTCATTGTGGATTATTTTGGTGAATTTCTTGGAGTAGAACATGGTGTTGTTCCTATTATTAGACCGGAAGATCTTGATTTCAGGAAACTTGACAATCAACAAGCTGTGGATATGATCAAAGAAGTTACTGATGAGGAAATTAAGGCTGCCCTCTTTGATATTGATGATGACAAAGCGCCTGGCCCTGATGGTTTTTCTTCTAAATTCTTTAAGAAAGCTTGGATGATAGTGGGGAGTGATTTTTGCTTGGCTGTTAAAGAATTTTTTATCTCAAAAAAGATATTGAAGGAAGTTAATGCTACTGTTATTGCGTTAGTTCCTAAAGTGCAGACACCAGGCAAGGTTGGGGACTATCGGCCAATATCTTGTTGCAATGTGATCTATAAATGCATTAGCAAAGTTATTGTCAACCGCATTAGAGATCATCTTGGGTGCTTGGTTTCGGATAATCAGTCGGCTTTTATTCCAGGGCGTTCAATATTGGATAATATTTTGTTATCTCAAGAACTTGTCAGAGGGTATCATATTAATAGGGGCTTTGCTAGGTGTGCTATGAAAGTTGATATTCAAAAAGCGTATGATACAGTTAATTGGTATTTTTTACGGAGTATTTTGAAAGAGTTTGGATTTCATGAATTTATGATAACCTGGATTATGAATTGTGTTACTACTTCCTCTTTTATGATCAATATAAATGGAAGTTTTCATGGGTTTTTCCAAGGAAAGAGAGGCCTCAGACAAGGTTGCCCTTTATCTCCTTACCTCTTCACACTTGTTATGGAGGTGTTTAATTTAATGCTTAAAAGGAGAATAAAGGAATGTAGTGAATTTAAATACCATTGGAGATGTAAAGAACAGGAGCTTACGCATTTATGTTTTGCTGATGACCTGATGGTTTTTTGTCACGGAAATTCTGAATCTATAAAAGTGATCAAGAAGACGATGGATGAATTTGCTAATTCGGCTGGCCTTGTTCCGAATCTGTCCAAAAGCCACATCTTTTTTGGGAATGTTAAGGTGCAATTTAAAAGGAAAATCTTGAGGATTCTGCCTTTTGTTGAAGGTAAACTGCCTATGAAATATCTTGGGATTCCTTTGATTTCTACTAAGCTTTTTATTAGAGATTGTAAGGGTCTTATAGATAAAGTCAAGAAGAGAGTTAATGACTGGAAAAACAAATCCTTGTCTTATGCTGGAAGACTTCAACTAATAAGTGCTGTTCTTGCTTCAATTCCTGTTTATTGGGCTTCAGTGGTTTTATTACCAAAAGGCATAAATAAAGAAATTGGGAAAATAATGAGGGAGTTTCTTTGGAATAGTGGGCAGAATTGTAAAGGAGTTGCCAAGGTGTCATGGAATAAAATATGTAAGCCAAAGAATTATGGAGGGCTTGGGCTGAAAAATCTTAAAGATTGGAATATTGCTCTTCTATCGAGTAGAATTTGGAAGCTTATTAGTGGGCAAAATTCCCTGTGGGTGAAATGGGTTAATTGTTATTTGCTTGATGGAAGAAGCTTTTGGGATGTTGGTCCAAAAGACAGAATGAGCTGGAGTTGGAGAAATCTTCTAAAGATTCGGCCTTTTTTAAGAGATTTTTTCTATTCTCGAATTGGAAATGGAAAAGGAACTAGCATGTGGTACGATAATTGGCATCAATTGGGGCCTTTGTGCTATGTTTTATCTCCCAAGGAAATTACTAATGCTGGATATAACATAAGGGACAAAGTAGGTGATGTTATTGTTGATGAAAATTGGAATTGGCCTTCTGAATGGATTGAAATGATTCCTCAATTGGGTGATTTTACTGTGCCTAGGATCATCAGAGAGGAAAAAGATGAAGTACTTTGGGTTAATTACAAAGGAAAAATTGTTCCTTTTGCGGTTAATCAGGTCTTTTCTTCTATTATGTGCCGTGAGACAATTGTTGAATGGTATGATTTAGTTTGGTTCCAAAATAGAATTCCAAGTCACTGTTTTATCCTCTGGCTTGCTATCCTGGGAAGACTAAGAACGCATGATAGAATGAAGAGATGGAATGAAGCTAATGATTTCAGTTGTGTTTTCTGCAATTCTCAATTAGATTCACATTCCCATTTGTTTTTTGACTGTAAGTTTACAAAGGAAGTTTGGGACTTGATGAAAAATAAAGTGAATTTGAATCATAAATCTGGAAACTGGTTCGAAATCATAAAAGAATTCCAACATTCTTTAAAAAAGAAAAGCATAAATAATTTTGTTAGGAAAATTGCTTTGGCGGCTTCCATTTATCATATCTGGAATGAAAGAAACAAAAGATTGTTTGGGAAACCGAGCAATTCAGTGGAAACTGTTGTCAAGATAATCACAGAAGATATCAGAACGAAAATATTTAGTCTTAATCTGGGATATCTTGGGCTTGATGAAGAGGTGTGCAAGGAATGGAATGTTCCTGTTAAAAACAAAGATTATTTCCATGAAAATCGAAGTTAATTTGAAGAGCAGGTTGTATGAAGAATTGTCAGAGTGGCTGGCATGGAATTGGTGGGATTTGAGCTTTGATGAAGCTTGGATTTTGAATATAAGGAAGAATGTTAATAAAAGCGGGAATTCAAATAAGACATTTAAAGGGTATTTTGGTCAAAGCTGGAATTGTAATAAATTGGATGAATTATTAGCGACTACCCTGGTTTTTATTGGTATCGGCTATAACTATGATACAGGGGATTGGAAGAAGCTGGATTCGGATAATAAAAATTGCAGGTGCGGTTCTTTTATTCAAGGGCTGATTGGAGTGTGGTTTAATAAAGAAGAGAGTGGAACAATTTGTGCTGTGGGTGATAATTTTGTTCTGTTTGTGAGAAGTATGATCTTGTATTTTCGAGATTGTTGGTACAGAGAAAGGATAAACAAGAAACAGCGGCATCTTGGGATTGAGGGGTATTTTGGGAATTCTAAAATTTTCTGGTCTTATTGTCCTGTTCGAGATAAATGTGGGGGAGAGAATAAATGGAAGACTCTTAAAAAAAGTGTTTTTTTAAGAATTTGGACTAAAGGGTATTGCAGTCAATATTGGGGAAAAATTAATATGGATGATCCAATCGGGAATTGCTTGGGGATGATAGAAATTTGGAGGAAGGACACAGCGAATGGGAATAAGAAGGGTGGGTTTTTTGATAAAAATTTGAATGTTGATAATGGAAATGGGCGGAGGGATGTTCAGCGAGTTTTGGATTCAAATAAGATAAATAACAAGCGAGGGCAATTTGGGAATTTTCATATTAATGAGGAATTTTGGTGCTGGAATGATCTGAAAGGTGGTTGGATGAATCTGCAAATTGGCTGGAATAAATTTTCTGGGAGTCAAAATTCTGTTCATGTTCGTTTGAAGAGGCAGGGGTATTTTAGTCAAAATTATGAGAAGAGATTCATTTTTGTTCATTACATGATGATCCTTTGGAATTTGGAAATTAAGATACAAAGAAGGAACTATTGGATATGGGTGAATTCTTTTGTTTTAGAAGGAGTTCATATTCAATATTTTTATAAAAGAATTGACGGATATGGGATTTTTACCAATTTTTCCCTTAAAATTGGATTGCAACTCGGTTTAATCCCGAGTATCATTTGGTTCATACCTTATGATGTGGTTAATTTTCACCATTATATGGAATTTATTTCCATTAATTGTGAAACTCCGCCTTGGAAACAAGGTGTGTACTACCAAGGATTTGACGGAAATGGGAGTTATTTCATTTTTTCCCTTAAAAATGAATTGCATCTCGGTTTGATCCCGAGTTTCATAAGATTTTTTTCTTGTGAAGTGGAATTCAAAAAAGTGCATATGGGTTTTATCCCCATAAGTTGTGTTTTTAATCCTATTAATTTAGGATTCTCCACATTTGTGGGTGCCACTACTGGTTCGATCAGTAAGTGGTGGGATATTCACCCGTTAATAACCAGGCTTGGGTACGTCATCCTTAGACTATACCACCAATTTTTTGGCGTTTTTTGGGTAACAAAATGTCACTCTTTGTCCGGTTCAAATCCGGAAACTTTAGTTGGTTGGTTTTCCCTCTTTTTCCATAAAAAGAATAAAAATCTTGGTTCAAGTCCAAGTAGTATAGTCATGTGGTTTGCCCCATTTTTCCAAAAATGGATGTTTTTTACCGGTTCAAATCCGGACTATTCAGTTGGTTGGTTTTTCTTCTTTTTCCATAAAAAGAACTTAAATCTTGGTTCAATTCCAAGTAATTTAGTCATGTGGTTGGCCCCTTTTTTCCAAAAAAGGATGAAGTTGTCCGGTTCAAATCCGGAAATTATAGTTTGGTTTTCTAACTTTTTCCGTAAAAAGTTCAAAAATCTTGGTTCAATTCCAAGTAATTTAGTGGGTGGGTTTTATGATTTTATCCATAAAAAATCAAGAGATGGGATTTGTGTTAAAAGAGTGTGGATGATGATGGTTGATGATGACAATTGGAATGGAATGTTGGAAAAACGTTATAATCAAAGAAGGTCGGTTGAAGAGAACAAGAATAGGAAGATTGTGAATAAATATAATAGAGATGATGATATTTTGGCTTTTTATAGCAACATACTTTTGAGGTACATAAAAGATAATATAGATACAAGAGTGGAGAGGAGAAAGAAGATTGTTATTATGGAGTCTTTTGGCAATGAGAAGGTAGAAACTATGTGCATTTTTGTGTGGAGATTTTGGGATATTGGTGTTCATAGGACTAGTGTTGTTATTGACACTTGGATAAGGAGCATGTATAGAAATGGCATTTTTGAAGATTGGAAGAAGAAATGGAGTTTTCACTTCGAGTATGAGCGGAAAATTGAAGACAACTCCGGGTTGTGGAGTTGGAATAGAATAATTTGTACTTTCTTTGTTTATATAGTCATTAGGGTTAGCATTTGGTTTTGGTATCTTAGAGATATTTGGATTTTGATCTTGTTTGGGGTCATTTTTGGGGTTTGTCCAAAAATGACATAACTCTTGTTTCTTTTTTCGTGTTTTTATAAAATCTTTGCCGGGGCTTCGGCCTCTTTCCCAAAAAAAAAAAAAAAAAAAAAAAAAACCTAAACCCTAAACCCTAAACCCTAAACCCTAACCCAACTTTCTTTCTCTTTGTTTCTCTCTCTTCTCTGGCGATCTTCCCGTTTTCCAGCTGTTTTCCGGCACCGATCGTTTTTCCGGCAACCGTTTGCAACAAATTTGAGCTCAATTTGCTCGTAATTTCCTGCTTGATCTAAGGATTCTGTTCGATTGATCTATGGAGGGTGTTCCACCTGATTTGGAACCCGACGTAATAATGAGGAAAAAAGGAAAAAATGCGAAGTTGAAAAATAAGCTCAAACTCGTTCTGGATTCTGAGTCTAATCAATTGAATGATACTTTGAAAGCTAAATCGGTCACTACACTCGTTAATAAGTTTGAATTGGAAGCAATTTCGATTGATCGTAAAATCTCGTCGGAGCTTACTGGCGAAGTTTCAGCGGATAAAAGTGATAGTAGTGGGAACGAGATTGTGAAGCCTTCTAGCGATTCTGAAGTCGATGCTATGGCTCCTCTAATGACTCCATTGGTAAATTACATTACAGTCAAGAAGGAAGAAGTATCAACTGAAGATTTGAGCTCCCCTGTTCTCGAATTTGAAAAAGATATCACGCAATTTTGTAGTCCAGGAGAGAAGGAAGCTATGATGGTGTTTTGGAACAGTCTAACTTTGAATGAGAAGGAAGGCTTCGTTCATGGCTTACGGTTTATTAAGAAAAAATATAACAAGGAAGGTGAGTTTGATTCTTCTTTTGATGAATCCATTGATAATGTCAAGAAGCTATCATCTGTTAGCCATAGGAACGATATTTTGATGAAATGGAAAGAGCTTAATCAAAAAAAGAAGGAGAAGGTGATTCATAAGTTGTGCACGAGCAAAATCAAAAAACAGGTTGAAGCCAACATTGGGAAGAACCGAGTGCCCCTTAAATCTTCTGCTTCGTTGTTCCCTGTGGCAGTTGACATGAAGAAAACTTCTGATCTTGAAGCCTCGGATGGATTGCAAAAAGTGGGAGAAACATTGCTAAATTTCATTCCTGATGGAATTCCAATATCGAATAATAATAATCCTGTGATTGTGGATCTTCAAGAAATATGCTCTATGCGATCACAGGTAAAGGAAAAGAAAGTCAAAAAGAAAATTGAAATTGATGATCTGGTTAGTCAACAACTTGAACAAGTTTGTAATGAAATTATTTTTCACTTTCCTAGTAAGTTTAATCACTTAGAACTTGCTAATGAGGGTGAATTTAAATTCAAATATGTTGAAGATGATGAAGAGAAGTATGAGGGTCAAATGATTATAGATGAAAAGGAAGAAATTAGAAAAACAGGTTATAATAAAAACGGCGGGCTTCTCATAACTGAAGATATGTTGGAAGAAATGAAGGCTAGTAACACAAAGGGTAAGGAGGAGATTGTTACCCCTGTGCAAGTGTTGGTGGAAGAAAAGAGTGAAGGCAAAGTCTCATATGCTGAAAAAGTGAGTGGAAAGAAATTGAATGCTGCTAACCTTATATCAAAAATTAAAAAGAAAGCAGATCTTCCAGTTGGTGCTGTGGAAATGCCCATTAGTGATATTCTGAAAGGATGCAGTCCGTTTAAGACTACGTTGTATGGCTATTTCATTGATAAACATGTTAATTTTTTTAATGTTAACAAGTTTGCGCATAACATGTGGAAGAGATATGGCTTGGAAGAGGTTATGGTAAATGAAGAAGGTATCTATTTCTTTAGATTCAGTTCAGAACAAGGTATGCTAAATGTTCTCGAAGGAGGAGTATGGATGATTTTTGATAGTGCCCTCATAGTGAGAAGATGGACAACTGGAATTAGTTCAGCGAGAGATCAACATGACAAGGTTCCGGTTTGGGTAAAAATCTATAATGTTCCCTTGGAATATTGGAATGGAACTGGGCTTAGTCATATTGCTTGGGAAATTGGAAAACCTCTTGATGTGGATGCTCATACTGCCAAGATGTGTCAAGAACATTGGGGAAGGCCAGCATTTATGAGAATTTTAATCGAAATGTCGGCTGCTAATGAATGGCTCAAAGAGATAGAAGTATTCTCCTCGGATCTTGTAACTGGTGAAAGAATTTCTTCTAAATGCAAAATTGAATACGCCTGGAATCCATCAAAATGTTCCCATTGTAAGGTTTATGGTCATAGAGATGCTACCTGTGGAATTATTTTAGCTAAGGAATCCAATTCTCTTAAGACTTCAAAAGTTGGCGAAGAGAATAAAGAGGAGAAAAAAATTGATCTTATGGAAGTTCTTATTGCTAGTACAAAATCTGTGCAGGAAGATCAAGATGGATTTCAAACTGTTGTTAAAAGAAATAAGGGAAATAATATGGGAGAAAATTCAAAGGAAGAAATGAAGAATAAAAAGCAAAATGCGAATCAAGGGCAAAAAGGGAAAAGTTATGGAGGGGAAAAAATAGAAAACGGAACTAAAGCTAGCTTGCAGGGGCAAAAAGGGAATAAAAGTGTTAAATCAGTTATGACGGCTGAGGGAAATCAATGGAATAAAGGAAAAGGTTCACAGGGGTATAATGGGAAAAATCAAATTATGAAGGGAAGTTTTTATAGCAGAAATTTCGAGCAGGGGCAGACAAGTAATAATGATTATTTGTTGAATAAGAGGGAGAATAATGCTGCGAATTTTATGGGAAAAAAGGATGTGGCAGGCTTTTCTCATGGCAGTGGAAAAATTGAGGAAGAAGTAAAATCTGAAGACAGAGGAAAAATTAAAGTTGTTGGACAGAAATATGTTCCGAAATCTGGGCTGGACTTCAAAATTAGCTCGAATTTTGATTCTAAGCCTCATTCTCTGAAGTCTAACAGCCCTTTTAATTTTTCAACTAACAATAAATTTGATGTTCTCAATAATTTGGAAGAAGAGAATCCTTTTGTTTTTGCGAAGAAGGGAGTTGATGAGGCTGATTTAGCTTACTTGGATTCAGTGGATCAAATGGAGGTGATAGGAGGTATCCCTTTGACAGATACCAACATGGAATCACCTTCCCAATGACGATTAGCTTCGGGATTTGGAATGTTAGGGGCTTTAATTTCTCCCCTAAACAAAAAGAGATAAGAAAGTTGATGGATTCAAATAATTTGAGCCTTCTTGCTATTTTGGAACCTCAAGTTAATTTTAATAAACTTGAAGTGAATTGTGATAAGATCTTTAGATCTTGGAAGTGGATTGCTAATAAAGGAACGGGTCATACGTCTCGTATTATTATTGGATGGAATCCTAACCTTTTTAATGTCAACTTGATTGATCACAATGATCAAGTTTTTCATTATAAAGTTTCTTTTCCCCATAATAATAAGTATGTTTTCTGTTCTATCGTTTATGCAGCTAATAAATATATGGACAGGAGGGCTTTATGGGCTTCCTTAGTTCATCATAAAGGGTTAGTTAAGAACGATCCTTGGCTAGTTGGAGGAGATTTTAATGTCACTCTTAATCTCAACGAGAGTACTATGGGATCCTCAAGATATTCTAAAGGCATGGTGGAATTCATTGAGTGCATCAATTCCATAGAAATCCAAGACATCAACAGCAACGGGTTGAACTTCACTTGGAACCAAAAACCGAAGGGTATTGATGGAATTTTGAAAAAGCTTGATCGTGTTATGGGTAACAGCAGGTTGTTAGATGAGTTCCCTTCAATTTATGCTTCTTTTCTCCCGTATGGAATTTCAGATCACAGCCCAATTGTAATCAAATTACCATTGAAGATCAATTTTAAAGTCCTCCCTTTCAAATTCCCTAATGTGCTTACTTTGAACCCGGAGCTGAAAATTTTGGTGGAAAAGCAATGGAAAGTTGAAGTTCAGGGAATCAAAATGTTTTGTTTAATTCAAAAACTCAAAAATCTCAAGAAACCCATTCGCAAATTGTTAAAAAATCAGGGACATTTCTCGGAAAATGTTATTCATCTCCGAAAAGAATTGGAAGCTGTTCAATCTGATCTTGATGCGGATCCTTTCAATGTCCAACTTCGTGAATTAGAAGCTATTTTTCTTGGAGAATTCAAAAAAGCTTGCGAGAAAGAGGAAAAATTTTTAAGACAAAAAGCTAAAATCCACTGGCTTAAAGAAGGAGACAGCAATTCGAAATTTTTTCACAGAATTGTTAAGGGAAGATCTCACAAAAACAGAATCGAAGCAATCATGAACAGAAGAGGGGAATGGCTGGAGGGTGAGGCAGTTTATAAAGAATTCGTGGATTATTTCAAAGAATTTCTCGGCACTGAAGTTCCCTGTTCTGATATACATTTGCCGAGTTCTTTATTTTTTAAAAAATTAGATCTTGTGGATGCTGTTGAGATGATCAAAATTGTGACAAATGAGGAAATTAAATCTGCTCTTTTTGATATTGAGGATGATAAATCTCCTGGACCTGATGGTTTTTCTACCAAATTTTTTAAATCTATGTGGTCGATTGTTGAGGAGGATTTCTGTCTTGCTGTCAAGGAATTTTTTGCCAGTGGGAAAATCCTCAAAGAAGTTAACGCTACTGTCATTGCTTTAATTCCTAAAGTTGACTCTCCTGGAAAAGTTAGTGACTTTAGACCTATCTCCTGCTGTTCGGTTATATATAAATGCATAAGCAAAGTTATTGTGGCTCGAATAAGAAATCATTTGGGTTCTATTGTTGCTGAAAATCAGTCAGCGTTTATTCCTGGCAGATCAATCACTGACAACATTCTTCTCTCGCAAGAACTCGTCAGGGGATACCATAGAGCTCGAGGTTTTTCTAGATATGCTCTAAAGGTGGACATCCAAAAAGCTTATGATACTGTAAGCTGGTCTTTTTTACAGGATATCCTTTTTCTTTTTGGATTCCACCCGGCTATGATAAAGTGGATCATGCAATGCGTTTCTTCTCCTTCGTACATGATCAGCATAAATGGGTCTTTCCACGGTTATTTTGAAGGAAAGAGAGGTCTTCGCCAGGGATGTCCTTTATCTCCCTATCTTTTTACATTGGTTATGGAGGTTTTTAATTTGATTCTTCAAAGACGAATAATATGTGAGCCTCTATTCAAGTTCCATTGGAAATGCAAGAAGATCAAGCTCACACATCTGTGTTTTGCCGACGATTTGATGATTTTTTGTTATGGCAATTCGGCTTCGGTTAGAGTGATAAAAGAGAGCCTTGAAGAATTCGCTGGAGTGGCCGGTCTTCATCCTAATTTTTCTAAAAGCCACATTTTTTTCGGTAATGTCAAAGATAATGTGAAGAGTAAAATTTTGGACACTCTTCCTTTTGTTGAAGGAAAATTACCAATGCGATACCTAGGAATTCCTCTAATTTCAACAAGATTATTTATTCGTGATTGCAAAGGTCTTGTTGATAAAGTTAGATGCAGACTTGGTGATTGGAGAAACAAATTTCTCTCTTACGCTGGAAGATTGCAGCTTATATCTTCAGTTCTTTTTTCTCTTCCAGTGTATTGGGCATCTTGTCTTCTTATCCCAGCGGCTACCACAAAGGAAATTGAGAAGTTGATGAAGAATTTCCTTTGGACTGTGATGAGTCTAAGAAAGGAAGGGCTAAAGTTGCTTGGTCCTCAATTTGTAAACCATTGGAGCATGGAGGTTTGGGTTTGAGAAATCTTAGAGCTTGGAATAAAGCGATTCTTTCTAAGAGAATTTGGATGATCCTTTCTAATTATGATTCTATTTGGGTTAAATGGATCAATACCAATGTTCTTAAAGGGAGATGTTTTTGGGATGTCCAAGAAAAGCAAGATATGAGCTGGAGTTGGAGAAATTTGATTAGATTGAGACCTTATTTCCGAATTCATTTTTGTTCTAAGGTGGGGAATGGAGCCAACACTTTTATGTGGTATGACGACTGGCATTCTCTTGGAGCTCTTTCTTATGTCCTTTCACCTAGGGAGATTGCTAGTGCTGGATTCAGAATATCAGACAAAGTTAAAGATGTTATATCTGATATTTCTTGGTTTTGGCCTGCTGAATGGCTTTTGATAATCCCTCAATTGAATGATTATCAATTGCCGAAACTTGATCCCTTGGTTGCTGATAAAGTTCTTTGGAGGGAAAGGAATGGTCAAAAGGTGGAGTTTGATATTCAACATGTCTGGAAAGATTTAAGCAATTATGATCAAAAGGTTCCGTGGGTCCATATTGTTTGGTTCAAGCAATGCATCCCTAGACTCAGCTTTATCCTTTGGTTGGCTATTCAAGAGAGACTGACGACTCAAGACAGAATGAGATTTTGGGACAAAAATAAGAATCTCAAATGTTCTTTATGCAACATACAGCCGGATTCGCATAGCCACTTGTTCTTTGAATGCAATTATTCTTCACTTGTCTGGAAAGTTGTGAAGGATAAAGTGGGGATTAAAAGCAATTCTCATGGATGGAAAGAGTTAATTGAAGAACTTCAAGTCTTGTTTAAAGGGAAAAGCATTCAAATCTTTATTATGAAGATTGCTTTTGCTGCCGCTGTTTATTTTATTTGGAGAGAAAGAAATTGCAGACTTTTCAGAAAAGGAAAGACTGATGAGATGAAAATTGCTTTGAACATTTTTGAAGAAATCCGCCTCAAACTTATTGGTCTTAAGGGTGAATTTTTGGGGTTTGATAATGATGTTAAAACAAAGTGGGGTGTTCCTGTGGGAAAGAAAAATCATGATTTTTTTAATGATCAAAGGAATTGACGGTCTTGGGTTTAACAATTTTCCTTTAAAAATTGTTTTGCTTATCGGTTTTATCCCGATTTTCTTGAGGATTGTTCCTTTAGAAGTGGTTTTTATTATGCAAATGGGTTTCATCCCCATTTTAAGTTGTTTTCCTCCTTGGCAACTTGGAGTCTCCACTTTGGTGGGTGCCACTGCTAGTTCGATTAGCAAGTGGTGGGATAATTACCCGTCAATACCAGGGATTGGGTACATTTTCCTTAAACTGTACCACAAATGGGTTGGTTGTTTCCCTTGTATCCATAAAAACAACCACTTTAGGATTTTTTGGCATAAGTATAAGGCTACTGCTATCCGGTGCATCCCGGATTTCATTGGATCTTTTTCCTTTGAAGTGGATTATTTCTTATTGCATTTGGGTTTGATCCCCATTAGTAGGTGCTTTTATCCTAGGCAACTAGGATTCTCCACTTATGTGGGTGCCACTGCTAGTTCGATTAGCAAGTGGTGGGATATTCACCCGGCAATACACGGGATTGGGTACGTTAACCTTAGACTGTACCACTTACAGGTTGGTTGTTTCCTTTGTTACCATAAAAACAACCACACTTGGAGCTTTATGGATCCTTTTTTGCTTATTGCTGTCTGGTTTATCCCAGATTTCATTGGAATCTTTTCCTTTGAAGTGGTCAATTTTTTAAAGCAAATGGGTTTGATCCCCGTTAGTTGGAAATTTCTTCCTAGGCAACTAGGAATCTCCACTTTAGTGGGTGCCACTGCTAGTTCGATTAGCAAGTGGTGGGATATTTACCCGGCAATACACTGGATTGGGTACGTTAACCTTAGACTGTACCACAATTGGGTTGGTTGTTTCCCTTGTTTTCATAAAAACAACCACTTTGGGACCTTACAATCCCTTTGGTTTTACCAAAATTTTAAAGCTAATCGGTCCATCCCGATTATCATTGGTTTTTTTGCCTTTGATGTGGAATTTGGAGGGTTTATTCTTAATTTTTTAAGGATTTACCTTCAGGGGTATTTTTGGAATACTCTCATTAAAAAAGGAATTGACGGGTTTCAATCTTTTGGGTTGATTCTTAAGAAGAAAGTTGGCAATGTAGTTTTTTGTAACCTTGAGGATTGTGGTTTAATTGTGCTTATGAGATATTTATTTGCTAGAGGTTGGGATTTTATCCAAGGGCAGTTTCGGAATTCTTGGATTATTATTTTGGAAGAATTATTGAAGAGTAATTGGCTTAGTTTGGGCAACAAAGAAGTTGAAGACAATTTGAAGAAGATTTGGAAATGTTGGGATTTGTTGGAAAATAATGGTTTTAGCATCATACTCTCTCGGCTTTTGAAGAATCTCTTTTGGAGCTTATTGGATTCTAAAGTGAAGATTGGAAAGAAGGTTATCAATTATCTTGTGGAGAAGATTGGGAAGAATTGCATGAAGAATATTGTTCAAAGTTCAAAGTTAATTGCTATTTTCGGTTTTAGTTTCGTGTGGAGAAAATTTGCAAACTATTGTAGTTTTGAATGATTTGGCCAATGATTCTCTTGAGTTGGATGTTCCTTGGAAGCATTGGAAGACTAATATTATTCAAACCTTGGACTATTTGTTTGAATATGAGGCCATCTTTAGGGGTTTGACTTGGAGGAAGATTGGAAGCTATATGAAGATTGAAGACCTTGAAGATTTCGTTAATTGGAAGGTTGTTAATTTTGATTTTATTGTGTTTTTCTTTGTTAGTTATATTTGGTTTCACTCCTTGTGTTGGAGTTGGACATGGAAGTGGATCGGTTGGTTTGTTTAGATAGGGTTTGATGCTTGTGTTCTTTTAGTGTAGTTTTTTAGTTTTGTAGCTTTGTTGTTAGGTTAGTTGTTAGGTTTTTTGGGCGGTTGCCCTCTTCCCTTGTATTGTTTTTTCTTTTCAATAAAATTTGCCAAGGGGTCTTCCCCTTTTATCCAAAAAAAAAAAAAAGACCCTAAACCCTAAACCCTAAACCCTAAACCCTAAACCCTAAACCCTAAAACCCTAAACCCTAAACCCTAAACCCTAAACCCTGAACCCTGAACCCTGAACCCTGAACCCTGAACCCTGAACCCTGAACCCTGAACCCTGAACCCTAAACCCTAAACCCTAAACCCTAAACCCTAAACCCTAAACCCTAAACCCTAAACCCTAAACCCTTAACCCTAAACCCTAAACCCTTTGTCTTTCACAGCTTTCCAGATACACTTAGAGAACGCACATTCAAAAAACAAGTGAGAATGCGAATCAGGCTGCTTATTACACAAAACACAATGAATACTTTTATTTTTGTCCCAGAATCTCATTCTGTCTTGTGTCATGAGCCTTTCCTGAACAGCAAGCCAAAGAATAAAGCTATGTCTTGGAATTCGATGTTTGAACCAAACCAAATGAACCCATGAAACTTCATCTCCTACATTCGAAAGATCATCACAGACTTTTTTAATGCTGAAATCAATTATTTTTCCAGAATTACCCCTCCACATAACTTTATCAGGACGAGAAGGAGTAAGCGAAGGAAGCTGGAAATTCGTTAATTGAGGGATAAGATCACACCAATTATTCGGCCAAAACCAAGAATCATCAACAATAACATCTCTAACCTTATCCGAAATATTAAACCCTGCTTGCAAAATTTCCCTATGAGAAATCACATAAGATAAAGGTCCCAATGGATGCCAATCATCAAACCATATAAACGTGGAAGCACCATCTCCTATCTTGTTACAAAAATGATTTCTAACCTCATCTTTTAGCTTAATAAGATTCCGCCAACTCCAACTCAGCCCATTTTTTTTCTCTATATCCCAAAAGCTTCTCCCTTTTAAAAGATTAATCTTGACCCACTTAACCCATAAAGAATCAAAGTCATCAAGAATCATCCAAATTCGTTTTGAAAGAATAGCTTTATTCCACGTTCTCAAGCTTCTAAGACCCAAACCTCCATTCACCACCGGCTTACAAATAGTAGACCAGGCCACTTTAGTTCTTCCTCTTTTCGATTCATCATGATTCCATAAAAAATTCTTCATCATTTTTTCAATGTCTTTTATGATGCTAATAGGAATCAGCATGCTGGAAGCCCAAAACACAGGCAGAGAAAAAAGAACCGAAGAAATAAGTTGTAATCTTCCAGCATAAGATAAGAACTTATTTCTCCAATCACCAATTCTTTTCCTAACCTTGTCAACCAACCTGTTACAGTCCCTTATAAACAGTCTGGTGGATATCAACGGAAGACCCAAATAGCGCACAGGTAATTTCCCTTCCACAAACGTCAAGGAATCAAGAATTTTCTTTTTAGCATTAGGCTTGACATTCCCGAAAAAAATATGACTTTTTGCTAGATTGGGAATAAGCCCAGCCACTCCAGCAAATTCATCAAGTGCCTCTTTGATCACCCTAACCGAAGCAAAGTTTCCATGACAGAATATCATCAGGTCGTCCGCAAAACAAAGATGAGTGAGCTTTTGCTTCTTACAACTCCAGTGATACTTGAACAAATTCTCATTAAGGATCTTCCTTTGGAGAATAAGATTGAAGGTTTCCATAACAAGTGTGAACAGGTACGGAGACAACGGACATCCTTGCCTTAGACCACGTTTACCTTCAAAATACCCATGGAAAGTGCCATTTATACTTATCATGAACGAAGGAGAAGTCACACAACTCATTATCCATTTGATCATGACAGGATGAAATCCAAAAAAGAAAAGGATATCTTGAAGAAAAGCCCAATTTACCGTATCATAAGCTTTTTGAATATCCACTTTCATGGCACAACGAGAAAATCCACGATTACGGTGATACCCACGAACTAACTCTTGAGATAACAAAATGTTATCAGTGATTGATCTGCCCGGAATGAAAGCCGATTGGTTATTGGAAACAATGAAACTCAAGTAATTTCTAATACGTCCAACAATTATCTTTCTTATGCATTTGTATATGACCGAACAGCAAGATATCGGCCTATAATCACTGACTTTCCCAGGTGTGTCAGTCTTCGGAACTAAAGCTATCACTGTAGCATTGACTTCTTTAAGTAATTTCCCAGTGCAGAAAAATTCCTTAACAGCTTGGCAGAAATCCTTTCCGATTATATCCCACATAGCTTTAAAAAACTTGGCAGAAAAACCATCAGGCCCCGGCGCCTTGTCATCATCAATATCAAATAAAGCGCTCTTTATTTCCTCATCAGTAACCACTTTGACCATTTCATTAGCATGCACCAGATCAAGCTTCTTTAAAAACAACGATTGGGGATTGTCGATTCCAGCACAATTAATTTCAGTCCCCAAAAACTCACTGAAATATTTGATGAAAACATTAGGAACAGCATCCCCTTCAATCCAATTCCCTTCTTCATTCAAAACAGCTTTAATGCTATGCTTATTAATTTTACCTTTAACAATTTTATGAAAAAATTTTGAATTGCTATCTCCCTCCTTTAACCAACCAACTTTCGCTTTTTGCTTTAAAAAACTTTCTTCATCAGCATAAGCCTTATTAAATTCCCCCAAGAAAATAGCCTCTAACTCCCTAAGCTCGGGATTAAAAGGATCTTTATCAAGCTCAATTTGCACAGCATTGAGCTCTTTTCGACAATGCTCAACTTTTTCAGACAGGTGGCCCTGTTTTCTGAATAATTTCCGAATTGGTTTTTTAAGAACTTTAAGCTTTTGGACCAAACTAAACATCTTAACTCCTTTAACTTGATACTTCCAATGATCTTCAACTATGAGCTTTAAATCCATACAATTAGTAAGAACATTAGGAAATTTAAACGGCAAAACTTTGAATTCCATCTTCACCGGAATTTTGATGATGACAGGGCTGTGATCCGAGATTCCATAAGGCAAAAAGGTGGCATAGATCGACGGAAATTCCTCAATCATCTTGCTGTTGCCCATCACGCGATCTAACTTTTTCAAAATGCCATTACTACCCCTAGGTTTTTGATTCCAAGTGAAATTCAAACCATTTCGATTAATATCTTGAATGCCAAGACTATTGATGCAATCAAGAAAATCAACCATTCCTTTTGATAATCTAGAAGAGCTAGCCGAACTTTCATTAAGATTGAGAATAACATTAAAATCTCCTCCAAGAATCCAAGGTTCATTTCTAATAAAACTCTTGTAATGCAACAAAGAATCCCAAAGAGCTCTTCTTTCAATGTAATTGTTGGCCGCATAAACAAAGGAACAAAACACATATTTATTATTAGGATGAAAGTTAATCTTACAATGTAAAACTTGATCATTTTGATCAATCAAGTTCACATCACAAAGATTAGAATTCCATCCTATAATAATTCGAGTAGTACTTCCAGAATTACCCTTATTAGCAATCCACTTCCAAGATCCAAATTTTTTTTCACACTTCTCCATAAGCTTACTAAATCTGACTTGAGGTTCAAGGACAGCAAGTAAACTCAGCTTATTCATATTAATTAAATTCCTTAACTCTTTTTGCTTAGAGGATTGATTAAATCCCCTAATATTCCAAATTCCAATATTAAACGTCATTGGAACCAGCTTCCATTTTGGTATCATTCAAAGGGATACCACCAAGAACTTCCATTTGATCAACCGTATCCAAATATTCTAGATCAATATCATCAACCTCTCTTTTTGAGTTCCCAAATTGACCCTCCTCTTTTAAGTTCATTAAAATATCAAACTTGTTTTTTGAAACAAACTCCATGGAACCAGAATCAATAACATTCTGGTTATTCAAATCAAAATTGGAGCTAATTTTTATATCAGGACCTGATCTTGGAACATACTTTCTCACGGTTTCCTCTTTTTTCCCCAACTCCACATTATGATTAAGCTTTTGTTGACTTTTCCCCTCTGAAGCAAGACCTTCAACATTTTCTTTTTTCACATACTGGTTGTTTTTGCTACTTTGCCCCTGTTCAAGTTTTCCTCCAAAAAAATTCCCATTCTTGCTATAATTTTTCCCATTATGCCCCTGAATTGCTTTTCCTTTATTCCATTGATTACCCCCATTATTATTCCCCATTTTCAATCCGCTATTCCCTTTCTGCCCCTGACTTCCAACATTAATTCCAGCCCCTTTTTTCCCATTTCCTTGATAATTCCCATTTCGCCCCTGGACCGAAAAAAAAAATTTCTTTCCCATTTCTTCCTTGCCGAGACCTCCCATATTGTTCCCCTTATTCCTTTTACTTACAAGTTGAAATCCTTCATTATCTTCTTCCACTTTTTTCCTACTAGCAATGAGAACCTCCATTAGATCAATCTTTTTCCCTTCCTTATTTTCCTCATTCCCAGTCGCATTGTTGCTTTCCTTTGCGTGCTTAGCTAATAATATCCCACATTTAGAATCCGAATGTCCATAAACTTTACATTGAGAGCATTTTGAAGGATTCCATGCATATTCAATCTTGCATTTAGAGGGAATTCTTTCACCTGTTGTTAAGTCCGAAGAATAGATGAGCATTTCTTTAAGCCACTCCTTAGCTGCTGACATTTCAATTAAGATTCTCATAAAAGTCGGCCTTCCCCAATGTTCTTGACACATTTTAGCCGTGTGAGCATCAACATCTAAAGGCTTTCCAATTTCCCAATCTATATGGCTCAATCCTGTCCCATTCCAATACTCCAAGGGCACATTATATATCTTTACCCAAACAGGAATTTTATCATGCTGGTCTTTAACTGAACTGACACCTGTGGTCCATCTTCGGATAATGAGAGCACTATCAAATATCATCCATACTCCCCCTTCCAGCACCGAAAGAAGACCTTGCTCTGAGCTGAATCTAAAAAAGTAAATCCCTTCATCATTTACCATTACCTCTTCCAAGCCATATTTCTTCCACATGTTGTGGGCAAACTTATTAACATTGAAAAAGTTTATGTGTTTATCAATAAAATACCCATACAATGTTGTTTTAAATGGGCTGCATCCTTTAAGAATGTCACTTATAGGCATTTCCGGAACACCTTCAGGAAGTTCAGCATTCTTCTTAACTTTTGAAATAAGATTCGCTGCATTCATCTTCTTTCCACTCACTTTTTCAGCATATGAGACTTTTCCTTCAATTTTTTCTTCCACCGAATTTTGCACAGGAATAATCTTCTCCTCTTTACCCTTTACATTACTAACCTTCACTTCTTCCAGCATATCTTCAGTTATAAGAAGCCCGCCATTAGTATTATAACCTGTTGTTCTAATATCTTCCTTATCATTTATGTTCATTTGGCCTTCACTTTCCTCATCCTCAGTATCAACATACTTGTATTTGAATTCACCCTCACTAGCAAGCTCTAAATGATTAAACTTACTAGGAAAGTGAAATATAATTTCATTACAGACTTGTTCAAGCTGTTGACTGACAATTTCATCAATTTCAAACTTCTTCTTTACCCTCTTCTCCTTAACCTGAGAGCGCATAGAACAAATGTCTTGAATATCGACAATCACAGGCCTATTATTATTCGCGATTGGAAATCCTTCAGGAATGAGATTTAACACAGTTTCACCCACTTTTTGCAATCCATCTGAAGCTTCTAAATCCGATGTCTTCTTCATATCAATAACCGCAGGAAACAAAGAAGCAGAAGGTTTAAATGACACTCGGTTCTTCCCTAAGCTAGCTTCCACCTGTTTTTTGATTTTACTCGTGCACAACTTATGAATCACCTTCTCCTTCTTTTTTTGATTGAGTTCTTTCCAATTCATCAGAATATCATTTCTTTGGCTAACAGATGATAGCTTCTTAACATTATCAATAGAATCATCAAAAGAAGAATCAAACTCACCTTCCTTGTTATATTTTTTCTTGATAAACCTTAAGCCATGCACGAATCCTTCCTTCTCGCTCAAAGTAAGCCCGTTCCAAAACACCATCATTGCTTCCTTTTCTCATGGGCTACAAAATTGCGTGATGTCCTTTTCAAATTCGAAAACAGGGGAGCTCGAATCTTCAATTGAAACTTCTTCCTTCTTGATCGTAATGTAATTTACCAACGGAGCCATTAATGGAGCCATAGCATCAACTTCAGAACCTATTGAAGGCTTTGCAATCTCATTCCCGCTATTATCAATTTTATCAGTTGAAGTATCGACTTTAAGCTCCAATGAATTTTTACGATCAATCAAATTAGCTTCAGATTCGAATTTGTTAACAAGTGTTGTGACCGATTCGAATTCGGTCACAACACTTGTTAACAAATTCGAATCTGAAGCTAATTTGATTGATCGTAAAAATTCATTGGAGCTTAAAGTCGATACTTCAACTGATAAAATTGATAATAGCGGGAATGAGATTGCGAAGCCTTCAATGGGTTCTGAAGTTGATGCTATGGCTCCATTAATGGCTCCGTTGGTAAATTACATTACGATCAAGAAGGAAGAAGTTTCAATTGAAGATTCGAGCTCCCCTGTTTTCGAATTTGAAAAGGACATCACGCAATTTTGTAGCCCAGGAGAAAAGGAAGCAATGATGGTGTTTTGGAACGGGCTTACTTTGAGCGAGAAGGAAGGATTCGTGCATGGCTTAAGGTTTATCAAGAAAAAATATAACAAGGAAGGTGAGTTTGATTCTTCTTTTGATGATTCTATTGATAATGTTAAGAAGCTATCATCTGTTAGCCAAAGAAATGATATTCTGATGAATTGGAAAGAACTCAATCAAAAAAAGAAGGAGAAGGTGATTCATAAGTTGTGCACGAGTAAAATCAAAAAACAGGTGGAAGCTAGCTTAGGGAAGAACCGAGTGTCATTTAAACCTTCTGCTTCTTTGTTTCCTGCGGTTATTGATATGAAGAAGACATCGGATTTAGAAGCTTCAGGTGGATTGCAAAAAGTGGGTGAAACTGTGTTAAATCTCATTCCTGAAGGATTTCCAATCGCGAATAATAATAGGCCTGTGATTGTCGATATTCAAGACATTTGTTCTATCCGCTCTCAGGTTAAGGAGAAGAGGGTAAAGAAGAAGTTTGAAATTGATGAAATTGTCAGTTAACAGCTTGAACAAGTCTGTAATGAAATTATATTTCACTTTCCTAGTAAGTTTAATCATTTAGAGCTTGCTAGTGAGGGTGAATTCAAATACAAGTATGTTGATACTGAGGAGGAGGAAAGTGAAGGCCAAATGAACATAGATGATAAGGAAGATATTAGAACAACAGGTTATAATACTAATGGCGGGCTTCTTATAACTGAAGATATGCTGGAAGAAGTGAAGGTTAGTAATGTAAAGGGTAAAGAGGAGAAGATTATTCCTGTGCAAAATTCGGTGGAAGAAAAAATTGAAGGAAAAGTCTCATATGCTGAAAAAGTGAGTGGAAAGAAGATGAATGCAGCGAATCTTATTTCAAAAGTTAAGAAGAATGCTGAACTTCCTGAAGGTGTTCCGGAAATGCCTATAAGTGACATTCTTAAAGGATGCAGCCCATTTAAAACAACATTGTATGGGTATTTTATTGATAAACACATTAACTTTTTCAATGTTAATAAGTTTGCCCACAACATGTGGAAGAAATATGGCTTGGAAGAGGTAATGGTAAATGATGAAGGGATTTACTTTTTTAGATTCAGCTCAGAGCAAGGTCTTCTTTCGGTGCTGGAAGGGGGAGTATGGATGATATTTGATAGTGCTCTCATTATCCGAAGATGGACCACAGGTGTCAGTTCAGTTAAAGACCATCATGATAAAATTCCTGTTTGGGTAAAGATATATAATGTGCCCTTGGAGTATTGGAATGGGACAGGATTGAGCCATATAGATTGGGAAATTAGAAAGCCTTTAGATGTTGATGCTCACACGGCTACAATGTGTCAAGAACATTGGGGAAGGCCGACTTTTATGAGAATCTTAATTGAAATGTCAGCAGCTAAGGAGTGGCTTAAAGAAGTGCTCATCTATTCTTCGGACTTAACAACAGGTGAAAGAATTCCCTCTAAATGCAAGATTGAATATGCATGGAATCCTTCAAAATGCTCTCAATGTAAAGTTTATGGACATTCGGATTCTAAATGTGGGATATTATTAGCTAAGCACGCAAAGGAAAGCAACAATGCGACTGGGAATGAGGAAAATAAGGAAGGGAAAAAGATTGATCTAATGGAGGTTCTCATTGCTAGTAGGAAAAAAGTGGAAGAAGATAATGAAGGATTTCAACTTGTAAGTAAAAGGAATAAGGGGAACAATATGGGAGGTCTCGGCAAGGAAGAAATGGGAAAGAAAATTTTTTTTTCGGTCCAGGGGCAAAATGGGAATTATCAAGGAAATGGGAAAAAAGGGGCTGGAATTAATGTTGGAAGTCAGGGGCAGAAAGGGAATAGCGGATTGAAAATGGGGAATAATAATGGGGGTAATCAATGGAATAAAGGAAAAGCAATTCAGGGGCATAATGGGAAAAATTATAGCAAGAATGGGAATTTTTTTGGAGGAAAACATGAACAGGGGCAAAGTAGCAAAAACAACCAGTATGTGAAAAAAGAAAATGTTGAAGGTCTTGCTTCAGAGGGGAAAAGTCAACAAAAGCTTAATCATAATGTGGAGTTGGGGAAAAAAGAGGAAACCGTGAGAAAGTATGTTCCAAGATCAGGTCCTGATATAAAAATTAGCTCCAATTTTGATTTGAATAACCAGAATGTTATTGATTCTGGTTCCATGGAGTTTGTTTCAAAAAACAAGTTTGATATTTTAATGAACTTAAAAGAGGAGGGTCAATTTGGGAACTCAAAAAGAGAGGTTGATGATATTGATCTAGAATATTTGGATACGGTTGATCAAATGGAAGTTCTTGGTGGTATCCCTTTGAATGATACCAAAATGGAAGCTGGTTCCAATGACGTTTAATATTGGAATTTGGAATATTAGGGGATTTAATCAATCCTCTAAGCAAAAAGAGTTAAGGAATTTAATTAATATGAATAAGCTGAGTTTACTTGCTGTCCTTGAACCTCAAGTCAGATTTAGTAAGCTTATGGAGAAGTGTGAAAAAAAATTTGGATCTTGGAAGTGGATTGCTAATAAGGGTAATTCTGGAAGTACTACTCGAATTATTATAGGATGGAATTCTAATCTTTGTGATGTGAACTTGATTGATCAAAATGATCAAGTTTTACATTGTAAGATTAACTTTCATCCTAATAATAAATATGTGTTTTGTTCCTTTGTTTATGCGGCCAACAATTACATTGAAAGAAGAGCTCTTTGGGATTCTTTGTTGCATTACAAGAGTTTTATTAGAAATGAACCTTGGATTCTTGGAGGAGATTTTAATGTTATTCTCAATCTTAATGAAAGTTCGGCTAGCTCTTCTAGATTATCAAAAGGAATGGTTGATTTTCTTGATTGCATCAATAGTCTTGGCATTCAAGATATTAATCGAAATGGTTTGAATTTCACTTGGAATCAAAAACCTAGGGGTAGTAATGGCATTTTGAAAAAGTTAGATCGCGTGATGGGCAACAGCAAGATGATTGAGGAATTTCCGTCGATCTATGCCACCTTTTTGCCTTATGGAATCTCGGATCACAGCCCTGTCATCATCAAAATTCCGGTGAAGATGGAATTCAAAGTTTTGCCGTTTAAATTTCCTAATGTTCTTACTAATTGTATGGATTTAAAGCTCATAGTTGAAGATCATTGGAAGTATCAAGTTAAAGGAGTTAAGATGTTTAGTTTGGTCCAAAAGCTTAAAGTTCTTAAAAAACCAATTCGGAAATTATTCAGAAAACAGGGCCACCTGTCTGAAAAAGTTGAGCATTGTCGAAAAGAGCTCAATGCTGTGCAAATTGAGCTTGATAAAGATCCTTTTAATCCCGAGCTTAGGGAGTTAGAGGCTATTTTCTTGGGGGAATTTAATAAGGCTTATGCTGATGAAGAAAGTTTTTTAAAGCAAAAAGCGAAAGTTGGTTGGTTAAAGGAGGGAGATAGCAATTCAAAATTTTTTCATAAAATTGTTAAAGGTAAAATTAATAAGAATAGCATTAAAGCTGTTTTGAATGAAGAAGGGAATTGGATTGAAGGGGATGCTGTTCCTAATGTTTTCATCAAATATTTCAGTGAGTTTTTGGGGACTGAAATTAATTGTGCTGGAATCGACAATCCCCAATCGTTGTTTTTAAAGAAGCTTGATCTGGTGCATGCTAATGAAATGGTCAAAGTGGTTACTGATGAGGAAATAAAGAGCGCTTTATTTGATATTGATGATGACAAGGCGCCGGGGCCTGATGGTTTTTCTGCCAAGTTTTTTAAAGCTATGTGGGATATAATCGGAAAGGATTTCTGCCAAGCTGTTAAGGAATTTTTCTGCACTGGGAAATTACTTAAAGAAGTCAATGCTACAGTGATAGCTTTAGTTCCGAAGACTGACACACCTGGGAAAGTCAGTGATTATAGGCCGATATCTTGCTGTTCGGTCATATACAAATGCATAAGCAAGATAATTGTTGGACGTATTAGAAATTACTTGAGTTTCATTGTTTCCAATAACCAATCGGCTTTCATTCCGGGCAGATCAATCACTGATAACATTTTGTTATCTCAAGAGTTAGTTCGTGGGTATCACCGTAATCGTGGATTTTCTCGTTGTGCCATGAAAGTGGATATTCAAAAAGCTTATGATACGGTAAATTGGGCTTTTCTTCAAGATATCCTTTTCTTTTTTGGATTTCATCCTGTCATGATCAAATGGATAATGAGTTGTGTGACTTCTCCTTCGTTCATGATAAGTATAAATGGCACTTTCCATGGGTATTTTGAAGGTAAACGTGGTCTAAGGCAAGGATGTCCGTTGTCTCCGTACCTGTTCACACTTGTTATGGAAACCTTCAATCTTATTCTCCAAAGGAAGATCCTTAATGAGAATTTGTTCAAGTATCACTGGAGTTGTAAGAAGCAAAAGCTCACTCATCTTTGTTTTGCGGACGACCTGATGATATTCTGTCATGGAAACTTTGCTTCGGTTAGGGTGATCAAAGAGGCACTTGATGAATTTGCTGGAGTGGCTGGGCTTATTCCCAATCTAGCAAAAAGTCATATTTTTTCGGGAATGTCAAGCCTAATGCTAAAAAGAAAATTCTTGATTCCTTGACGTTTGTGGAAGGGAAATTACCTGTGCGCTATTTGGGTCTTCCGTTGATATCCACCAGACTGTTTATAAGGGACTGTAACAGGTTGGTTGACAAGGTTAGGAAAAGAATTGGTGATTGGAGAAATAAGTTCTTATCTTATGCTGGAAGATTACAACTTATTTCTTCGGTTCTTTTTTCTCTGCCTGTGTTTTGGGCTTCCAGCATGCTGATTCCTATTAGCATCATAAAAGACATTGAAAAAATGATGAAGAATTTTTTATGGAATCATGATGAATCGAAAAGAGGAAGAACTAAAGTGGCCTGGTCTGCTATTTGTAAGCCGGTGGTGAATGGAGGTTTGGGTCTTAGAAGCTTGAGAACGTGGAATAAAGCTATTCTTTCAAAACGAATTTGGATGATTCTTGATGACTTTGATTCTTTATGGGTTAAGTGGGTCAAGATTAATCTTTTAAAAGGGAGAAGCTTTTGGGATATAGAGAAAAAAAATGGGCTGAGTTGGAGTTGGCGGAATCTTATTAAGCTAAAAGATGAGGTTAGAAATCATTTTTGTAACAAGATAGGAGATGGTGCTTCCACGTTTATATGGTTTGATGATTGGCATCCATTGGGACCTTTATCTTATGTGATTTCTCATAGGGAAATTTTGCAAGCAGGGTTTAATATTTCGGATAAGGTTAGAGATGTTATTGTTGATGATTCTTGGTTTTGGCCGAATAATTGGTGTGATCTTATCCCTCAATTAACGAATTTCCAGCTTCCTTCGCTTACTCCTTCTCGTCCTGATAAAGTTATGTGGAGGGGTAATTCTGGAAAAATAATTGATTTCAGCATTAAAAAAGTCTGTGATGATCTTTCGAATGTAGGAGATGAAGTTTCATGGGTTCATTTGATTTGGTTCAAACATCGAATTCCAAGACATAGCTTTATTCTTTGGCTTGCTGTTCAGGAAAGGCTCATGACACAAGACAGAATGAGATTCTGGGACAAAAATAAAAGTATTCATTGTGTTTTGTGTAATAAGCAGCCTGATTCGCATTCTCACTTGTTTTTTGAATGTGCGTTCTCTAAGTGTATCTGGAAAGCTGTGAAAGACAAAGCTGGAATTACAAGTGATTCGCATGGCTGGAAAGAATTAATTGAAGAACTTCAAGAAAAGTTTAAAGGAAATAGCATTCTTGTTTTCATCAGGAAAATTGCTTTTGCTGCCTCAGTATATTATATCTGGAGAGAAAGAAACTGAAGGCTTTTTAGGAAAGGCAAATCGGAAGAGACGAAAGTTATGCTGGAAATTTTTGAAGAAATTCGTTTGAAGCTTATTGGCCTTAAAGGGGATTTCTTGGGGTTTGATAATATTGTTAAAAAGAAGTGGGGTGTTCCTGTGGGAGAGAAAAATCAAGATCATTTTGATGATTAAAGGAATTGACGGTTTCAGGTTTAACAATTTTCCTTTAAAAATTGTGTTGCTTATCGGTTTTATCCCGATATTCTTGAGGATTATTCCTTTAGAAGTGGTTTTCATTATGCAAGTGGGTTTTATCCCCATTATAAGTTGTTTTTCTCCTTGGCAACTTGGAGTCTCCACTTTGGTGGGTGCCACTGCTAGTTCGATTAGCAAGTGGTGGGATAATTACCCGTTAATACCAGGGATTGGGTACGTTCTCCTTAAACTGTACCACAAATGGGTTGGTTGTTTCCCTTGTAACCATAAAAACAACCACTTTATGATTTCCTGGCATAAGTGTAAGGCTACTGCTATCCGGTGTATCCCGGATTTCATTGGATTTTTGTCCTTTGAAGTGGATTATTTCTTATTGCATTTGGGTTTGATCCCCATCAGTTGGTGTTCTTATCCTAGGCAACTAGGATTCTCCACTTATGTGGGTGCCACTGCTAGTTCGATTAGCAAGTGGTGGGATATTCACCCGGCAATACACGGGATTGGGTACGTTAACCTTAGACTGTACCACTCACAGGTTGGTTGTTTCCTTTGTAACCATAAAAACAACCACATTTGGAGCCTTATGGATCCTTTTTTGCTCATTGCTGTCTGGTTTATCCCAGAATTCATTGGAACTTTTTCCTTTGAAGTGGTCAATTCTTTAAAGCAAATGGGTTTGATCCCCGTTAGTTGGAAATTTCTTCCTAGGCAACTAGGAATCTCCACTTTAGTGGGTGCCACTGCTAGTTCGATTAGCAAGTGGTGGGATATTTACCCGTCAATACACTGGATTGGGTACGTTAACCTTAGACTGTACCACAATTGGGTTGGTTGTTTCCCTTGTTCTCATAAAAACAACCACTTTGGGACCTTAAAATCCCTTTGGTTTTACCAAAATTTTAATGCAAATCGGTCCATCCCGGTTATCATTGGCTTTTTAGTCTTTGATGTGGAATTTGGAGGTTTTATTCTTAATTTTTTAAGGATTAACCTTCAGGGGTATTTTTGGAATACTCTCATTAAAAAAGGAATTGACGGGTTTCATTGTTTTGGATTGATTCCTAAGAAGAAAGTTGGTGATCTAGATTTTTTTAATCTTGAGGATTGTGGTATTATTGCGCTTATGAGCTATTTATTTGATAGAGGATGGGATTTTGTCCAAGGGCATTTTCGGAATATTTGGATTATTATATTGGAAGATTTGATGAGAAGTAATTGGCCTAGTATGGACAAGAAAGAAGTTGAAGGCAATTTGAAGATGATTTGGAAATGGTGGGATTTGTTTGGAAATAATGGTTTTAGCATCATACTTTCGTGGGTTTCGAAGACTCTTTATTGGAGCTTATTGGATTTTAAAGTGAAGGTTGGAAAGAAGGGTAACAATTATCTTTTGGAAAAGATTGGGAAGAATTACATGAAGAATATAGTTCAAAGTTCAAAGTTAATTGCTATTATCGGTTTTAGTTTCGTGTGGAGATATGTGCAAACTATTGAAGTTTTGAATGAATTGGCCAATGATTCTCTTGAGTTGGATGTTCCTTGGAAGCATTGGAAGACTAACATTATTCAAACCTTGGACTATTTGGTTGAGTATGAGGCCATCTTTTGGGGTTTGAATTGGTGGAAGATTGGAAGCTATATGAAGATTGCAGATTTTGAAGAATTCGTGAGTTGGAAGGTTGTTGGTTTTGATTTTATTGTGTATTTCTTTGTTAGTTATATTTGGTTTCACTCCTTATGTTGGAGTTGGACATGGAAGTGGATCGGTTGGCTATGTTTAGATAAGGTTTGATGCTTGTGTTTTTTTTAGTGTAGGTTTTTGTTTTGTAGCTTTGTTGTTAGGTTTGTAGTTAGGTTTTTTTGGGCGGTTGCCCTCTTCCCTTGTATTGTTTTTTTTCTTTTCAATAAAATTTGCCAAGGGGTCTTCCCCTTTTATCCAAAATAAAAAAAACCCTAAACCCTAAAACCCTAAACCCTAAACCCTAAAACCCTAAACCCTAAACCCTAAAACCTAAACCCTAAACCCTAAAACCCTAAACCCTAAACCCTAAACCCTAAACCCTAAACCCTAAACCCTAAACCCTAAACCCTAAACCCCAAACCCCAAACCCTAAACCCTAAACCCTAAACCTTAAACCCCAAACCCCAAACCCTAAACCCTAAACCCTAAACCCTAAACCCTAAACCCCAAACCCTAAACCCCAAACCCTAAACCCCAAACCCTAAACCCTAAACCCTAAACCCTAAACCCTAAACCCTAAACCCTAAACCCTAAACCCAAACCAAACCCAACCCAACTTTCTCTCTCTTTGTTTCTCTCTCTTCTCTGGCGATTCCCTCGTTTTCCAACTGTTTTTCCGGCACCGATTGTTTTTCCGGCAACCGTTTGCAACAATCTTGATATCAATTTGTTCCTCTTCTCCTGCTTAATCTAAGGATACTGTTTGATCGATCTATGGAGGGTGTTCCACCTGATTTGGAACCCGATGTAATAATGCGAAAAAAAGGAAAAAATGCGAAGTTGAAAAATAAGCTCAAATCTGTTCTGGATAATGAATCCAATCAATTGAATGTTCCATTGAAAGCTAAATCGGTCACAACACTTGTTAACAAATTCGAATCTGAAGCTAATTTGATTGATCGTAAAAATTCATTGGAGCTTAAAGTCGATACTTCAACTGATAAAATTGATAATAGCGGGAATGAGATTGCGAAGCCTTCAATAGGTTCTGAAGTTGATGCTATGGCTCCATTAATGGCTCCGTTGGTAAATTACATTACGATCAAGAAGGAAGAAGTTTCAATTGAAGATTCGAGCTCCCCTGTTTTCGAATTTGAAAAGGACATCACGCAATTTTGTATCCCAGGAGAAAAGGAAGCAATGATGGTGTTTTGGAACGGGCTTACTTTGAGCGAGAAGGAAGGATTCGTGCATGGCTTAAGGTTTATCAAGAAAAAATATAACAAGGAAGGTGAGTTTGATTCTTCTTTTGATGATTCTATTGATAATGTTAAGAAGCTATCATCTGTTAGCCAAAGAAATGATATTCTGATGAATTGGAAAGAACTCAATCAAAAAAAGAAGGAGAAGGTGATTCATAAGTTGTGCACGAGTAAAATCAAAAAACAGGTGGAAGCTAGCTTAGGGAAGAACCGAGTGTCATTTAAACCCTCTGCTTCTTTGTTTCCTGCGGTTATTGATATGAAGAAGACATCGGATTTAGAAGCTTCAGATGGATTGCAAAAAGTGGGTGAAACTGTGTTAAATCTCATTTCTGAAGGAGTTCCAATCTCGAATAATAATAGGCCTGTGATTGTCGATATTCAAGACATTTGTTCTATGCGCTCTCAGGTTAAGGAGAAGAGGGTAAAGAAGAAGTTTGAAATTGATGAAATTGTCAGTCAACAGCTTGAACAAGTCTGTAATGAAATTATATTTCACTTTCCTAGTAAGTTTAATCATTTTGAGCTTGCTAGTGAGGGTGAATTCAAATACAAGTATGTTGATACTGAGGAGGAGGAAAGTGAAGGCCAAATGAACATAGATGATAAGGAAGATATTAGAACAACAGGTTATAATACAAATGGCGGGCTTCTTATAACTGAAGATATGCTGGAAGAAGTGAAGGCTAGTAATGTAAAGGGTAAAGAGGAGAAGATTATTCCTGTGCAAAATTTGGTGGAAGAAAAAATTGAAGGAAAAGTCTCATATGCTGAAAAAGTGAGTGGAAAGAAAATGAATGCAGCAAATCTTATTTCAAAATTTAAAAAGAATGATGAACTTCCTAAAGGTGTTGTGGAAATGCCTATAAGTGACATTCTTAAAGGTTGCAGCCCATTTAAAACAACATTGTATGGGTATTTTATTGATAAACACATTAACTTTTTCAATGTTAATAAGTTTGCCCATAACATGTGGAAGAAATATGGCTTGGAAGAGGTAATGGTAAATGATGAAGGGATTTACTTTTTTAGATTCAGCTCAGAGCAAGGTCTTCTTTCGGTGCTGGAAGGGGGAGTTTGGATGATATTTGATAGTGCTCTCATTATCCGAAGATGGACGACATGTGTTAGTTCAGTTAAAGACCAGCATGATAAAATTCCTGTTTGGGTAAAGATATATTATGTGCCCTTGGAGTATTGGAATGGGACAGGATTGAGCCATATAGCTTGGGAAATTGGAAAGCCTTTAGATGTTGATGCTCACACGGCTAAAATGTGCCAAGAACATTGGGGAAGGCCGGCTTTTATGAGAATCTTAATTGAAATGTCAGCAGCTAAGGAGTGGCTTAAAGAAGTGCTCATCTATTCTTCGGACTTAACAATAGGAGAAAGAATTCCCTCTAAATGCAAGATTGAATATGCATGGAATCCTTCAAAATGCTCTCATTGTAAAGTTTATGGACATTCGGATTCTAAATGTGGGATATTATTAGCTAAGCAAGCAAAGGAAAGCAACAATGTGACTGGGAATGAGGAAAATAAGGAAGGGAAAAAGATTGATTTAATGGAGGTTCTCATTGCTAGTACGAAAAAAGTGGAAGAAGATAATGAAGTATTTCAACTTGTAAGTAAAAGGAATAAGGGGAACAATATGGGAGGTCTCGGCAAGGAAGAAATGGGAAAGAAAAACTTTTCTTCGGTTCAGGGGCAAAATGGGAATTATCAAGGAAATGGGAAAGAAGGGGCTGGAACTAATGCTGGAAGTCAGGGGCAGAAAGGGAATAGCGGATTGAAAATGGGGAATAATAATGGGGGTAATCAATGGAATAAAGGAAAAGCAATTCAGGGGCATAATGGGAAAAATTATAGCAAGAATGGGAATTTTTTTGGAGGAAAACTTGAGCAGAGGCAAAGTAGCAAAAACAATCAGTTTGTGAAAAAAGAAAATGTTGAAGGTTTTGCTTCAGAGGGGAAAAGTCAACAAAAGCTTAATCATATTGTGGAGCTGGGGTAAAAAGAAGAAACCGTGCGAAAGTATGTTCCAAGATCAGGTCCTGATATAAAAATTAGCTCCAATTTTTATTTGAATAATCAGAATGTTATTGATTCTGGTTCCATGGAGTTTGTTTCAAAAAACAAGTTTGATATTTTAATGAATTTAAAAGAGGAGGGTCAATTTGGGAACTCAAAACGAGAGGTTGATGATATTGATCTAGAATTCTTGGATACGGTTGATCAAATGGAAGTTCTTGGTGGTATCCCTTTGAATGATACCAAAATGGAAGCTGGTTCCAATGACGTTTAATATTGGAATTTGGAATATTAGGGGATTTAATCAATCCTCTAAGCAAAAAGAGTTAAGGAATTTAATTAATATGAATAAGCTGAGTTTACTTGCTGTCCTTGAACCTCAAGTCAGATTTAGTAAGCTTATGGAGAAGTGTGAAAAAAAATTTGGATCTTGGAAGTGGATTGCTAATAAGAGTAATTCTGGAAGTACTACTCGAATTATTATAGGATGGAATTCTAATCTTTTTGATGTGAACTTGATTGATCAAAATGATCAAGTTTTACATTGTAAGATTAATTTTCATCCTAATAATAAATATGTGTTTTGTTCCTTTGTTTATGCGGCCAACAACTACATTGAAAGAAGAGCTCTTTGGGATTCTTTGTTGCATCACAAGAGTTTTATTAGAAATGAACCTTGGATTCTTGGTGGAGATTTTAATGTTATTCTCAATCTTAATGAAAGTTCGGCTAGCTCTTCTAGATTATCAAAAGGAATGGTTGATTTTCTTGATTGTATCAATAGTATTGGCCTTCAAGATATTAATCGAAATGGTTTGAATTTCACTTGGAATCAAAAACCTAGGGGTAGTAATGGCATTTTGAAAAAGTTAGATCGCGTGATGGGCAACAGCAAGCTGATTGAGGAATTTCCTTCGATCTACGCCACTTTTTTGCCTTATGGAATTTCGGATCACAGCCCTGTCATCATCAAAATTCCGGTGAAGATGGAATTCAAAGTTTTGCCGTTTAAATTTCCTAATGTTCTTGCTAATTGTATGGATTTAAAGCTTATAGTTGAAGATCATTGGAAGCATCAAGTCAAAGGAGTTAAGATGTTTAGTTTGGTCCAAAAGCTTAAAGTTCTTAAAAAACCAATTCGGAAATTATTCAGAAAACAGGGCCACCTATTTGAAAAAGTTGAGCATTGCCGAAAAGAGCTCAATGCTGTGCAATTTGAGCTTGATAAAGATCCTTTTAATCCCGAGCTTAGGGAGTTAGAGGCTATTTTTTGGGGGAATTTAATAAGGCTTATGCTGATGAAGAAAGTTTTTTAAAGCAAAAAGCGAAAGTTGGTTGGTTAAAGGAGGGAGATAGCAATTCAAAATTCTTTCATAAAATCGTTAAAGGTAAAATTAATAAGAATAGCATTAAAGCTGTTTTGAATGAAGAAGGGAATTGGATTGAAGGTGATGCTGTTCCTAATGTATTCATCAAATATTTCAATGAGTTTTTGGGGACTGAAATTAATTGTGCTGAAATCGACAATCCCCAATCGTTGTTTTTAAAGAAGCTTGATCTGGTGCATGCTAATGAAATGGTCAAAGTGGTTACTGATGAGGAAATAAAGAGTGCTTTATTTGATATTGATGATGACAAGGCGCCGGGGCCTGATGGTTTTTCTGCCAAGTTTTTTAAAGCTATGTGGGATATAATTGGAAAGGATTTCTGCCAAGCTGTTAAGGAATTTTTTTGCACTGGGAAATTACTTAAAGAAGTTAATGCTACAGTGATAGCTTTAGTTCCAAAGACTGACACACCTAGGAAAGTCAGTGATTATAGGCCGATATCTTGCTGTTCGGTCATATACAAATGCATTAGCAAGATAATTGTTGGACGTATTAGAAATTACTTGAGTTTCATTGTTTCCAATAACCAATCGGCTTTCATTCCGGGCAGATCAATCACTGATAACATTTTGTTATCTCAAGAGTTAGTTCGTGGGTATCACCGTAATCGTGGATTTTCTCGTTGTGCCATGAAAGTGGATATTCAAAAAGCTTATGATACGGTAAATTGGGCTTTTCTTCAAGATATCCTTTTCTTTTTTGGATTTCATCCTGTCATGATCAAGTGGATAATGAGTTGTGTGACTTCTCCTTCATTCATGATAAGTATAAATGGCACTTTCCATGGGTATTTTGAAGGTAAACGTGGTCTAAGGCAAGGGTGTCCGCTGTCTCCGTACCTGTTCACTCTTGTTATGGAAACCTTCAACCTTATTCTCCAAAGGAAGATCCTTAATGAGAATTTGTTCAAGTATCACTGGAGTTGTAAGAAGCAAAAGCTCACTCATCTTTGTTTTGCGGACGACCTGATGATATTCTGTCATGGAAACTTTGCTTCGGTTAGGGTGATTAAAGAGGCGCTTGATGAATTTGCTGGAGTAGCTGGGCTTATTCCCAATCTAGCAAAAAGTCATATTTTTTCGGGAATGTCAAGCCTAATGCTAAAAAGAAAATTCTTGATTCCTTGACGTTTGTGGAAGGGAAATTACCTGTGCGCTATTTGGGTCTTCCGTTGATATCCACCAGACTGTTTATAAGGGACTGTAACAGGTTGGTTGACAAGGTTAGGAAAAGAATTGGTGATTGGAGAAATAAGTTCTTATCTTATGCTGGAAGATTACAACTTATTTCTTCGGTTCTTTTTTCTCTACCTGTGTTTTGGGCTTCCAGCATGCTGATTCCTATTAGCATCATAAAAGATATTGAAAAAATGATGAAGAATTTTTTATGGAATCATGATGAATCGAAAAGAGGAAGGGCTAAAGTGGCCTGGTCTGCTATTTGTAAGCCGGTGGTGAATGGAGGTCTGGGTCTTAGAAGCTTGAGAACGTGGAATAAAGCTATTCTTTCAAAACGAATTTGGATGATTCTTGATGACTTTGATTCTTTATGGGTTAAGTGGGTCAAGATTAATCTATTAAAAGGGAGAAGCTTTTGGGATATAGAGAAAAAGAATGGGCTGAGTTGGAGTTGGCGGAATCTTATTAAGCTAAAAGATGAGGTTAGAAATCATTTTTGTAACAAGATAGGAGATGGTGCTTCCACGTTTATATGGTTTGATGATTGGCATCCATTGGGACCTTTATCTTATGTGATATCTCATAGGGAAATTTCGCAAGCAGGGTTTAATATTTCAGATAAGGTTAGAGATGTTATTGTTGATGATTCTTGGTTTTGGCCGAATAATTGGTGTGATCTTATCCCTCAATTAACGAATTTCCAGCTTCCTTCGCTTATTCCTTCTCGTCCTGATAAAGTTATGTGGAGGATTAATTCTGGAAGAATAATTGATTTCAGCATAAAAAAAGTCTGTGATGATCTTTCGAATGTTGGAGATGAAGTTTCATGGGTTCATTTGGTTTGGTTTAAACATAGAATTCCAAGACATAGCTTTATTCTTTGGCTTGCTGTTCAGGAAAGGCTCATGACACAAGACAGAATGAGATTCTGGGACAAAAATAAAAGTCTTCATTGTGTTTTGTGTAATAAGCAACCTGATTCGCATTCTCACTTGTTTTTTGAATGTGCGTTCTCTAAGTGTATCTGGAAAGCTGTGAAAGACAAAGCTGGAATTACAAGTGATTCGCATGGCTGGAAAGAGTTAATTGAAGAACTTCAAGAAAAGTTTAAAGGAAATAGCATTCTTGTTTTCATCAGGAAAATTGCTTTTGCTGCGTCAGTGTATTATATCTGGAGAGAAAGAAATCGAAGGCTCTTTAGGAAAGGCAAATCGGAAGAGAAGAAAGTTATGCTGGAAATTTTTGAAGAAATTCGTTTGAAGCTTATTGGCCTCAAAGGTGACTTCTTGGGGTTTGATAATATTGTCAAAAAGAAGTGGGGTGTTCCTGTGGGAGAGAAAAATCAAGATCATTTTGATGATTAAAGGAATTGACGGTTTTAGGTTTAACAATTTTCCTTTAAAAATTGTTATGCTTATCGGTTTTATCCCGATTTTCTTGAGGATTATTCCTTTAGAAGTGGTTTTCATTATGCAAATGGGTTTCATCCCCATTTTAAGTTGTTTTCCTCCTCGGCAACTTGGAGTCTCCACTTTGGTGGGTGCCACTGCTAGTTCGATTAGCAAGTGGTGGGATAATTACCCGTCAATACCAGGGATTGGGTACGTTTTCCTTAAACTGTACCACAAATGGGTTGGTTGTTTCCCTTGTAAGTATAAAAACAACCACTTTAAGGTCTTACGGCATAAGTGTATGGTTACTGCTATCTGGTTTATCCCGGATTTCATTGGAAATTTTTCCTTTGAAGTGGATTATTTCTTATTGCATTTGGGTTTGATCCCCATTAGTTGGTGTTTTTATCCTAGGCAACTAGGATTCTCCACTTATGTGGGTGCCATGGCTAGTTCGATTAGCAAGTGGTGGGATATTCACCCGGCAATACACGGGATTGGGTACGTTAACCTTAGACTGTACCACTTACAGGTTGGTTGTTTCCTTTGTAATCATAAAAACAACCACATTTGGAGCCTTATGGATCCTTTTTTGCTTATTGCTGTCTGGTTTATCCCATATTTCATTGGAATTCTTTCCTTTGAAGTGGTCAATTCTTTAAAGCAAATGGGTTTGATCCCCGTTAGTTGGAAATTTCTTCCTAGGCAACTAGGAATCTCCACTTTAGTGGGTGCCACTGCTAGTTCGATTAGCAAGTGGTGGGATATTTACCCGTTAATACACTGGATTGGGTACGTTAACCTTAGACTGTACCACAATTGGGTTGGTTGTTTCCTTTGTTCTCATAAAAACAACCACTTTGGGACCTTACAATCCCTTTGGTTTTACCAAAATTTTAAAGCTAATCGGTCTATCCCGGTTATCATTGGTTTTTTTACCTTTGATGTGGAATTTGGAGGTTTTATTCTTAATTTTTTAAGGATTAGCCTCCAGGGGTATTTTTGGAATACTCCCATTAAAAAAGGAATTGACGGGTTTCATTTTTTTGGATTGATTCCTAAGAAGAAAGTTGGCGATCTAGATTCTTTTAATCTTGATGATTGTGGTATTTTTGCGATTATGAGCCTTTTAATTGCTAGAGGTTGGGATTTTATCCAAGGGCATTTTCGGAATACTTGGATTATTATATTGGAAGATTTGTTGAAGAGTAATTGGCTTAGTTTGGGCAAGAAAGAAGTTGAAGACAATTTGAAGAAGATTTGGAAATGGTGGGATTTGTTGGGAAATAACGGTTTTAGCATCATACTTTCTTGGGTTTTGAAGATTTTATATTGGAGCTTATTGGATTTTAAAGTGAAGATTGGAAAGAAGTTTAACAATTACATTGTGGAGAAGATTGGGAAGAATTGCATGAAGAGTATAGTTCAAAGTTCAAAGTTAATTGCTATTATTGGTTTTAGTTTGGTGTGGAGATATTTGCAAACTATTGATGATTTGAATGAATTGGCCAATGATTCTCTTGATTTGGAAGTTCCGTGGAAGCATTGGAAGACAAACATTATTCAAACCTTGGACTATTTGTTTGTGTATGAGGCCATAATTTGGGTTTTGACTTGGTGGAAGATTGGAAGCTTTATGAAGATTGAAGATTTTGAAGATTTCATGAGTTGGAAGATTTTTGGTTTTGATTGTATTATGTATCTCCTAGAAAGTTATGTTTGGTTTCACTCCTTGTGTTGGAGTTGGACATGGAAATGGATCGGTTGGTTTGTTTAGTTAGGGTTAGATGCTTTTGTTTTTTAGTTTAGGTTTTTGGTAGTTTCTTGTTAGGTTTGTAGTTAGGTTTTTTGGGCGGTTGCCCTCTTCCCTTGTATTGTTTTTTTCTTTTCAATAAATTTGCCAAGGGGTCTTCCCCTTTTATCCAAAAAAACCCTAAACCCTAAACCCTAAACCCTAAACCCGAAACCCTAAACCCTAAAACCTAAACCCTAAACCCTAAACCCTAAACCCTAAACCCTAAACCCTAATCCCTAAACCCTAAACCCAAACCCTCTCTCTCTTTGTTTCTCTCTCTTCTCTGGCGATTCCCTCGTTTTCCAACTGTTTTTCCGGCACCGATCGTTTTTCCGGCAACCGTTTGCAACAAATTTGATCTCAATCTGTTCCTCTTCTCTTGCTTGTTCTAAGGATACTGTTTGATCGATCTATGGAGGGTGTTCCACCTGATTTGGAACCCGACGTAATAATGAAAAAAAAAGGAAAAAATGCGAAGTTGAAAAACAAGCTCAAATTCGTTCAGGATTCTGAGTCTAATCAATTGATTGATTCTTCCCAAGCTAAATCGGTCTCTTCCCTTGTCAACAAATTTGAATCTGAAGCTCTTCCGATCAGTTCTATTATCCCGTCTGAAGCTGGTAATGCCGAAAATTCCAAATTGGTTAGTATGGCCTTTGATTCTCCTCCTGTAGTGAAAAATGAAGCTATTCTTCCTAATTGTTCGAATTTGAATCCTCAATTTCCCCCTGATGTTGCTAATTTGAAAAATCATGTTAGTCCCTGTTTGTTTAATACCGAGTGCTCTTCTCCTTCTGTTATTTTTCATGGCTCGGTTAATCCCACAAAAGTTGTGACGGATTCAATTGAAGTTCTAAGTCAGTCAGTTGTTGAATTTGAAAAGGATATTGCTCAACTTTGTAGTCCTGGAGAGAAAAATTATATGATCGCTTTCTGGAATGGTTTATCTGTAAAAGAAAAAGAAAGATTTGTACATGGTTTGAGATTTACGAAGAAGAAATACAACAATGGAATTGAAGCTGATGAAGACAAGATGGATGCTATTGATGATGTAAAGAAGATCTCATTGGTTAGTCAAAGGAATGAAATTTTGATGAACTGGAAAGATCTGTCCGATAAGGAAAAATGAAAAATAATTCACAAACTTTGCACTAGCAAAGTTTAAAAAATGGCTGAAGCTAATTTCGGGAAGAACAGAATTCCAATCAAGTCCTCCTGTTCTCTTTTTCCTTCCTCGGTTAGTATGAAGATTTCCTCTGAGTTTGAAGCTTCTGATGGTCTTCAAAAAGTTGGTGAAACTGTGATTAAGCTTTTTCCTGAAGGGGATCCTAAATTGAATTTAAATGAGCCAGTGAGTGTTGATCTTCAAGAAATTTGCTCTCTTCAATCGGTGGTTAAGGAAAAGAAAGAGAAAAGGAAAATTGAGATTGATGAAATGGTGAGTAAACAGCTGGAACAAGTGTGCAATGAGATTAAATTTCATTTCCCTAGCAAGTTCAATCATATTGAAATTGGAAAAAAGGGAGTGTTTAATTTTAATTATGCTGATCTGGATGATAAGGGCATTAATGTCCAAATGATGGTTGATGAAGATGAGGATAAGAAAGGAAGTATCCGAAATAGTAATGGAGGGCTTCTCATCACTGAAAACATGCTGGAACAAATGAAGAATGGGGAGATAAAGAACAAGGTGAATATGAATGCTCCCACAATGTCTTTGGATGAATCAAAAATAAATGAACCTGTGTCATACGCTGAGAAAGTTAGCGGGAAGAAGCTTAATGCAGCAAACCTTATTTCTAAGGTTAAGAAGAATGCGGACTTACCTGATGGAGTGGTGGAAATGCCAATATGTGATATCCTTAAAGGTTGCAGCCCCTTTAAGACCACCCTTTATGGATATTTCATTGATAAACATGTTAATTTCTTTAATGTCAACAAGTTTGCGCACAACACATGGAGAAAACATGGATTAGAGGAAGTAATGGTAAATGATGAAGGAATTTATTTTTTCAGATTTAGCACTGAACAAGGCATGATTTCTGTGTTAGAGGGAGGAGTTTGGATGATTTTTGACAGCGCCCTTGTTGTTAGAAGATGGACCACTGGTGTGAGCTCGGCCAAAGATCAACATGACAAAGTTCCAGTTTGGGTCAAAATATATAATGTTCCTCTTGAATATTGGAATGGAACAGGACTGAGTCATATTACTTGGGAAATAGGAAAACCATTGGATGTCGATGCCCATACAGCAAAAATGTGTCAAGAGCATTGGGGAAGACCGGCCTTTATGAGAATTCTGATTGAAATGTCTGCTGCTAAGGAATGGCTTAAGGAAGTTCATGTATATTCTTCGGATCTCACTACAGGAGAAAGAATTCTGTCAAAATGCAAAATTGATTATGCTTGGAACCCTTCCAAATGTTCTCATTGCAAGGTTTATGGGCATAAAGATAGTACTTGCAGAATTTTACTTGCTAAGGAGGTCAAGGATATAGGAAAATCTAATCTAGATGATCAGAAAAATGATGGCAAAAAAGTTGATCTGATGGAGGTTCTTATCGCAAGCACAAAAAATGTTGAAGAAGATAATGATGGGTTTCAAACGGTGGTGAAAAGAAATAAAGGAATAAATTTGGGTGAAAAGAAAAAGGAAGATCTTGGAATCAAAAATCAGAATTTTTCTCAAAGGCAAAATGGGAAGAACCAAGGAATTGGAAAAAGCACGGCTGGAAATTCTGTTGCAAACCAGGGACAAAAAGGGAATAGTTCGGAAAAAAGTGGGAATTTGGTCGGAAACCAGGGGCAAAAAGGGAACAGCTTTGTAAAAAATGGAAATAATTTTGGTGGCAATCAATGGAATAAGGGTAAAGGAATTCAGGGGCAAAATGGGAAAAATCAAGCTGTGAATGGAAGAAATAATGGATTTAAATTTGAACAGGGGCAGAATAGTAAAAGCAACAATTTTTCGAACAGGTTTAATTATGCTGGGAGTAGTACAGGTGGAATTAATTCTCAGGGGATTGCTCATGTGTTTTCCTATAATAAGGGACAGAATTTGAATGTTGAAAAGAGAAAAGATTCAGGTAGCGGGTTGAAGTATGTCCCAAAATCTGGAGAAGATAGTAAGATAAGTTCCAATTTTGATAAAATACAAAATGATGAGAAATTTAAAGATCCTGCGATTATTTTATCCAGCAATAAATTTGATGTGTTAAAGGATTTGGAAGATGATAATCAAGTGGAATTTTCTAGAAGAAGTATTCAAGGAATTGACCTTGATTACTTGGATTATGTTGACCAAATGGAAGTTATTGGAGGTATCCCATCGGATGATACCAACATGGAAGGCTTTTCCAATGACGATTAGTTTTGGAATTTGGAATGTTAGGGGTCTAAATCAGTCCCCTAAACAAAAAGAAATAAAAAATTTAATTAAGGAAAATAATTTGAGTTTATTAGCTATTCTTGAATCTCAAGTTAGCTTTAATAAAATCAATGAGAAGTGTGAAAAGATTTTTGGGAATTGGAAGTGGATTGCTAATAAAGGAGAGGTTGGTCATACTTATCGCATTATTTTGGGGTGGAATTCTAATTTTTTTGATGTTAACTTGATTGATCACAATGATCAAGTTATACATTGTAAAGTTAGTTTTCCCTCAAATAATAAATATGTGTTTTGTTCCATTGTTTATGCTGCCAACAAATACATAGATAGAAGAGGATTATGGGCTTCTCTTGTGCATCACAAAGGGTTAGTTCGTGAGGATCCGTGGATCATTGGTGGGGATTTTAATGTCACGATTAATCCAAATGAAAGTTCTGCTGGAACGTCAAAGTTTACTAAAGGGATGGTGGAGTTTCTTGAGTGCATTAATATTCTTGAAATTCAAGATATTAACTGCAATGGTTTGAATTTCACTTGGAATCAAAAACCTCAAGGTAATAATGGTATTTTGAAGAAATTGGATCGTATCATGGGTAATTCCAGCTTGATGGATCTCTTCCCATCTATTTTTGCCTCGTTTCTTCCTTATGGGCTGTCTGATCATAGTCCCATTGTTATTAAAATTCCGTTGAAAGCCAAGTTCAAGGTTCTTCCTTTCAAGTTTCCTAATGTTCTTACTCTAAATGCTGATTTGAAGTTGCTGGTTGAAAATCACTGGAACATTGATATTCAAGGAACTAAGATGTATGCTTTAATTCAAAAACTCAAAAATCTCAAGAAGCCGATTCGAAAATTGCTAAAGAAACAGGGGCATTTTTCGGATAATGTGTCTCATTTTCGTAAAGAATTGGAAATGGTTCAAGCTGATTTGGATGAGGACCCTTTTAATTCTGATCTTCGCAATTTGGAAGCTATTTTTCTTGGGGAGCTCAAAAAAGCTTATGAAAAGGAGGAATGTTTCTTGAAACAAAAAGCTAAAATTCAGTGGCTTAAAGATGGAGACAATAATTCAAAGTTTTTTCACAAAATGGTTAAAGGAAGAGTTCATAAAAGTCGTATTGAAGCTATCATGAACAAAGATGGTGAATGGCTGGAAGGAGAAGAGATCTACAAAGAATTTGTGGAATATTTCAAGAATTTTTTAGGTAATGAAGTTCCTTGCGGTGAGATTGTTCAGCCTAATACTTTGTTTTCCAAAAAATTAGATCTTATTGATGCTGCTGAGATGATCAAAATTGTGACCAATAATGAAATTAAAGAGGCCCTGTTTGATATCGATGATGACAAATCTCCTGGACCTGATGGGTATTCGGCCAAATTTTTTAAGTCTTTGTGGCCGGTCATTGGAGAAGATTTCTGTGCTGCTGTCAAAGAATTTTTCGCGAATGGGAAAATTTTAAAAGAAGTCAATGCTACTGCTATTGCTTTAGTTCCTAAAGTTGAATTTCCTGGAAAAGTGAGCGACTTTAGACCCATTTCTTGCTGTTCGGTTGTTTATAAATGTATCAGCAAAGTGATAGTTGTTAGAATAAGAAATCACTTGGGTTCTTTGGTTGATGAAAATCAGTCTGCTTTTATCCCTGGAAGATCAATCACGGATAATATTCTTATTTCGCAAGAGCTTGTCAGGGGATACCATAGAGATCGTGGCTTTTCTAGATGCGCTCTTAAGGTGGATATACAAAAAGCTTATGATACAGTTAGCTGGTCATTCCTTCAAGATATTCTTTTTCTTTTTGGATTTCATCCTGCCATGATTAATTGGATCATGCAATGCGTGAGTACTCCCTCATATATGATCAGTATGAATGGGTCTTATCATGGTTTTTTTGCTGGGAAAAGGGGTCTTAGACAGGGCTGCCCTCTCTCTCCTTATCTTTTTACTTTGGTTATGGAGATTTTTAACCTGATAATTCAAAGGAGAATAAAAAACGAGCCGTTCTTTAAGTATCACTGGAGATGCAAGAAACTTAAGCTTACTCATCTTTGTTTCGCGGACGATTTGATGATTTTCTGTCATGGAAACTCTGCATCGGTCAGGGTTATTAAAGAAAGTCTTGAAAAATTCGCTTGTGTGGCTGGTCTTCATCCTAACTTTTCTAAAAGTCACATTTTTTTCGGCAATGTCAAAGCTAATGTGAAGGGTAGAATTCTGGATACTCTCCCTTTTTTTGAAGGGAAATTGCCTATGAGATACTTGGGAATTCCTCTAATTTCTACGAGGCTTTTCATTCGTGATTGCAAAAGACTTGTTGACAAAGTTCGATGCAGATTAGGAGATTGGAGGAACAAATTCCTATCTTATGCTGGAAGATTGCAGCTCATTTCTTCTGTTCTCTATTCCCTGCCTGTGTACTGGGCTTCTAATCTCCTTATCCCAGCTGCCACAACTAAGGAAATAGAGAAATTGATGAAGAATTTTCTATGGGACTGTGATGAGTCGAAGAAGGGAAGGGCTAAAGTTGCTTGGTCCTCAATTTGTAAACCGTTGGAGTATGGTGGTTTGGGTATGAGAAATTTAAGAGCTTGGAACAAAGCGATTCTTTCCAAGAGAATCTGGATGATCTTATCTAATTTTGATTCTATTTGGGTGAAATGGATCAAAAATTACGTTCTTAAAGGGAGATGTTTTTGGGACGTTCATGAAAAACAAGACCTGAGCTGGAGTTGGAGAAACTTGATCAAATTGAGGCCTTATTTTAGAAATCATTTTTGCTCGAAGGTTGGGAATGGAGTGAATACTTTCATGTGGTATGATGATTGGCACTCTCTTGGAGCCCTTTCTTATGTCCTCTCTCCAAGAGAGATTGCTAATGCTGGATTTAGAATAACAGACAAAGTGAAAGATGTTATTATTGATAATTCCTGGTTTTGGCCTTCCGAATGGCTTTCGTTGATTCCTCAGTTGAATGATTTTCAACTGCCGAAACTTGACCCGTTGGTTAATGATAGAGTCCTTTGGAGGAAAAGGAATGGTCAAGAAGTGGAGTTTGAAATTCATCAAGTCTGGAAAGATTTAAGCAATTGTGGTCAAAAGGTTCCGTGGGCTCATATTGTTTGGTTCAAGCAATGCATTCCTAGACTTAGCTTTATTCTTTGGTTGGCTATTCAGGAGAGACTGATGACTCAAGATAGAATGAGATTTTGGGATAAAAATAAGAATCTCAAGTGTTCCTTATGCAATGTGCAGCTTGATTCGCATAACCATTTATTCTTTGATTGCAATTTTTCTTCTTTTGTCTGGAAAATTGTGAAGGATAAAGTGGGGATAAGAAGCAATTCTCATGGATGGAAGGAGTTAATTGAAGAATTTCAAGTTTTGTTTAAAGGGAAAAGCATTCAAATTTTTATAATGAAGATTGCTTTTGCTGCTTCTGTTTATTACATTTGGAGAGAAAGAAATTGCAGACTCTTTAGAAAAGGAAGAACAGAAGAGATGAAAATTGCTTTGAATATTTTTGAAGAAATTCGCCTCAAACTAATTGGACTCAAAGGAGAATTTTTGGGGTTTGATAATGATGTTAAAAGGAAGTGGGGTGTTCCTGTGGGAAAGGAGGACAATAATGATTAAAGGAATTGACGGTCTTGGGTTTGGCAATTTTCCTATAAAAATTGCTTTGCTTATCGGTTTGATCCCGATATTTCTGAGGAACTTTCCTCTTGAAGTGGACTTTTTCATGCAAATGGGTTTTATCCCCATTATTGGTTGTTTTTATCCTTGGCAACTTGGAGTCTCCACTTTGGTGGGTGCCACTGCTAGTTCGATTAGCAAGTGGTGGGATAATTACCCGTTAATACCAGGGATTGGGTACGTTTTCCTTAAACTGTACCACAAATGGGTTGGTTGTTTCCCTTGTAACCATAAAAACAACCACTTTATGATTTCTTGGTATAAGTGTAAGGCTACTGCTATCCGGTGTATCCCGGATTTCATTGGATTTTTTTCCTTTGAAGTGGATTATTTCTTATTGCATTTGGGTTTGATCCCCATTAGTTGGTGTTTTTATCCTAGGCAACTAGGATTCTCCACTTATATGGGTGCCACTGCTAGTTCGATTAGCAAGTGGTGGGATATTCACCCGGCAATACACGGGATTGGGTACGTTAACCTTAGACTGTACCACTCACAGGTTGGTTGTTTCCTTTGTAACCATAAAAACAACCACATTTGGAGCCTTATGGATCCTTTTTTGCTCATTGCTGTCTGGTTTATCCCAGAATTCATTGGAACTTTTTCCTTTGAAGTGGTCAATTCTTTAAAGCAAATGGGTTTGATCCCCGTTAGTTGGAAATTTCTTCCTAGGCAACTAGGAATCTCCACTTTAGTGGGTGCCACTGCTAGTTCAATTAGCAAGTGGTGGGATATTTACCCGTCAATACACTGGATTGGGTACGTTAACCTTAGACTGTACCACAATTGGGTTGGTTGTTTCCCTTGTTCTCATAAAAACAACCACTTTGGGACCTTAAAATCCCTTTGGTTTTACCAAAATTTTAATGCAAATCGGTCCATCCCGGTTATCATTGGCTTTTTAGTCTTTGATGTGGAATTTGGAGGTTTTATTCTTAATTTTTTAAGGATTAACCTTCAGGGGTATTTTTGGAATACTCTCATTAAAAAAGGAATTGACGGGTTTCATTGTTTTGGATTGATTCCTAAGAAGAAAGTTGGTGATCTAGATCTTTTTAATCTTGAGGATTGTGGTATTATTGCGCTTATGAGCTATTTATTTGATAGAGGATGGGATTTTGTCCAAGGGCATTTTCGGAATATTTGGATTATTATATTGGAAGATTTGATGAGAAGTAATTGGCCTAGTATGGACAAGAAAGAAGTTGAAGGCAATTTGAAGATGATTTGGAAATGGTGGGATTTGTTTGGAAATAATGGTTTTAGCATCATACTTTCTTGGGTTTTGAAGACTCTTTATTGGAGCTTATTGGATTTTAAAGTGAAGGTTGGAAAGAAGGTTAACAATTATCTTTTGGAGAAGATTGGGAAGAATTGCATGAAGAATATAGTTCAAAGTTCAAAGTTAATTGCTATTATCGGTTTTAGTTTCGTGTGGAGATATTTGCAAACTATTGAAGTTTTGAATGAATTGGCCAATGATTCTCTTGATTTGGATGTTCCTTGGAAGCATTGGAAGACTAACATTATTCAAACCTTGGACTATTTGTTTGAGTATGAGGCCATCCTTTGGGGTTTGACTTGGTGGAAGATTGGAAGCTATATGAAGATTGAAGATTTTGAAGATTTCGTGAGTTGGAAGGTTGTTGGTTTTGATTTTATTGTGTATTTCTTTGCTAGTTATATTTGGTTTCACTCCTTGTGTTGGAGTTGGACATGGAAGTGGATCGGTTGGCTTTGTTTAGATAGGGTTAGATGCTTGTGTTTTTTTAGTGTAGGCTTTTAGTTTAGTTGCTTTGTTGTTAGGTTTGTAGTTAGGTTTTTTGGGCGGTTGCCCTCTTCCCTTGTATTGTTTTTTTTTCTTTTCAATAATATTTGCCAAGGGGTCTTCCACTTTTATCCAAAAAAAAAAAAAAAAAAAAAAAAAAAAAAAAAAAAAAAAAAAAAAACTAAACCCTAAACCCTAAACCCTAAACCCTAAACCCCTATACCCTAAAACCCTAAAACCCTAAACCCTAAACCCTAAACAAGCCACCAAAGCTATTTTTCTAATGAAATTATTGATGCTTTTCTTTTTTAAAGAATATTGGAGTTCATTAACGAAATTATTGATGCTTTCCTTTTTCTGATCCTATCTCATCAAAGTCGGGTAACAAAAAGAAGGAACTTTCTAATGAAATGAAAGAAAGGCGAAGGAACAGAAATGGGCTCCTTCGGTTACCGTTCTATCCGTTCTAATCCTGACGGTTTTGAATGCTATTGACTTTACCGCTCCAGAATGAGAAGTGGTTTTTTTATTCCGGCCTGATAAAAGTGATCTTTGAAACAGAAATCGACTCAAAAGTAACAGAATAGGCTTGAGGGTAGATCTTTCCAAATAGGTCGAGTAGCCAATGAAAAGGAGCTCTCTAGTTGGGATTTACACGCACAGCCTTCTCCTATGAGTCAGCCTATGTTATGCGCCTGCCTTTGAGAACCTTTCAGCTGGTTCCCTTCGTCGGCATCATTGAACCTCGTTAGCATTTCTAAAAGAATTGGAGGCTCAAAACGAATGGTCAAAGGAATTGATGATTCGTGTTTAGTCTCTGATCTTTGCCTAGTCTTCGAACCAGCACTGTATAGAGGGGAACAAGCTAAGACATATAGCAAGACTAGAACTCCTATTGCATGCATCGATACCAGACCAGACAAACTAAAGCTAGCCCACTGCATAGTGAAAGTCTCTCTTAATTTCGCATTAGCTTTCAGTGAAACTTCCGTCAATGTAAGAAAAGTCTGAACCTCCCTTACTTTGTGGGCGCACTGACCAAAGACCTACTCCTGCTTAGCGCACGAGACTCACTTATTCAGCAGGACTGCAGGCACAAAAGCCCCTTACTCCGATCCAAAGATGCGCAGTGAGTCTTTCTCATCCCATTCAATGGAGTCTTTCTCATGCATGGATGAGAGACCCGGCATGAAGGAATGAACAAGATAATCAGGGGTAACTGTCAGCAAATCAAATAAGGCTTTACTTTTTGGAATTAGAGAATAACTTCTTCGCGTGAGCGGCGTACGTACAAGGCTGTTCGGACTCCCCCCCTCTTGTATGAGGTGCGTTGCCATCGTCTCTTTCCCCTTTGCCAGGTTACGCGGCATGGATTCTCCGATTGACGAATCGGATCTTGGCTCACTGTCCCACCGACGAACCAGTCTAGAAGTCGAAAGGGAAGGCAATAGAAAGGGGTCTCCCTCTCTTTGTCTTCTTCTCGCCGCTTTTCTCGTCCATCCTGCCCTGCGCCGCTTATAGATTCAGTTGCAGGTATCTAAGCATCCATTAGTTAAGGGGGTTGGGGCGCGAAGCGCAAACCGCTCTTCGATCTCCCGATGAGTTGGACGGGAAGAGACATAGGGGGTTATCTATGAAGCATTTTAATTGCCCCTTTCTTTTTGGAATAGTTGAAAGTCCTCTTCTTAGGGGATTTTCTTTTTTCTTATCAACATAGAGTTGGAACTTAGCCGATGGACGAGTGGACCAGTGTGAAGCTTTAGTTTCGTTGCCGGCCAGAGCTCCTAGCCGACGACCGGCTACCCCTTTCGAGCTCAGCAGACCCCTTCTTGATTCCGTTTTTTTCCCTATTTGAGATAGATGAATCAATGGAACTTTGATCCCCGGTTCCTGCTTGGTCTAATGTCTGGGTGCGTATGGCGGTACACTGAGAGCACCTTTCAAGTCGGCTGAAAAAGAAAGAAAAAAGGCTTTCGTCGTCTTTTTCCCGCTTTCACCTTCGATTGCGAAGGGCTTTTTTTCCGGTTTTCAATTCCTCTCCGGCGACGTTTGAACTTCGCGTGGTGGGAAGGCCTTCACGATTCACATCTTCCCGTCCAGCAAAGAAAGTGAAGGGGCGCGGACAGCGAGTTGGAGGACGCTGCAGAACCGCGTGATTGATCCATCTGCGCTATTCCCTAATTGAAGAAAGTTGTAAAGCCTTCAGAGCCTCAGTCCCTACCATTTTTTTTAAGAAAATGAAAGCTGACTAGCAATCGCTCGTTTTTCTTATTAGCATGGGATTGGATGTTAATAATGAAATAAAAACATATATAGATATTAGAAGAGAAGGCAATCCCCGTGGAATTCCTATCGATTTCCGATGGATAACAATCCATCTTTCTCGCTTTCGCTCTTTCTCCCAATCAGTCGCGAGGGTTCCGGGCATGAGAACGCAAGTGCCGGAATCAAACAAAAGGTCCGAACGTCCGAGGATGAAAGAGAAAATGCTCCGCGGGGAAGTCGTTTCCATCTAGGATAGCGTATTCGTGCCGGTTAGACGTCGGCCATGAAATCCATCACTATACCGAGCAAATCATGGGCATTCACATCTCGGTCAAAGGGAACTGTGCGCGATTCTCTCGTGAATCGCCTTCAGCAAGGTATGGCATTCAGGGTCTTAACCCAGGGATAAATCTTTCTTCATAGATACAAGACATTCGTTGCTGATTTAAAAAAGATCTTCTCCCGTGGGCGTTAGCGGACGTTTTTCATTTTTCACTCGGTCCTGACTTCCCAAAGCAAAGGTTTTTTTTAGGTTTACTTTGGAAAGGCGCTAAACAGGCCTATAGGTTCGCCTTTCTATTTATAATAGAAGAAGTCTAATATAATTAGTATAGAAGTCTATATAATTAGCCAAATCGTCTGAAGCATGAACAGAATCGCCTTTGTTCCGAAGGCCTAGCGAGTTAAGCGAGTTCCTTTTTTCTTTTTTCAAAGGCAGTCCTTTTCTTTCCCCAGACCGATGACTCGCTTGTTCAGTACTGCTAACTCTTATTGTAGGATTCCGTCCCCTCGGGACTACCAGTAGCTTCGGTTGTTGAATCTCGTGCAAGTTAGCTTGTGGTTGTATTGGCTGCAAGCGGAACGTAGGCGCTTTAGGTGTGTGTTGGCCATGCACTCTCGCGTCGTGTAATGTCGTATGTATGATAGAGGTGGTGTGGTGATTTACCTCAATGCTAATGGTTATCCCCAAGGTTCAACGAATGAATGAAGCTATGCTATGATCGTACCCGGATAGAGATGATAGTCTTCCTCTGATGTATCCAAGCCGGCCATAATGGAATCGATAGGCGAAGCAGCCAATAGCAGTCTGTTCTCGCCTATCGATAGATAGCAGGTTGCTTCCAAGCTCAAACCATTTGAAACGGAATTGCTACTTTTTTCTTGTTATTGATAGAGTGGTATTCTCCGCCCCTGTCAAAGAAAGTAGAGGGAGAGTCTTTCTCCAATGAGAATAAAGAAAGTTTTTGGGCAAGACAAGAAAGGAACTCACCCTTTGGCACCAAGGGATAAGAGCGGATTGCTGGTGATGACTTGGTGAAGGGAATCACTCTCCGAGGGCATGGAATGTCTCATTTTTTGGTAAGAATCTCCGCAGTAATGTCTCTGTTAGATTTTCCGGTCGAAATACGGGAAAAGTCCATTCAATTCTTGATGGAAATGGAGTTTTGCGAATTCTCCCCGGAACTGGAAGATCATTTCGAGATCTTTGAACATATTCGAGGGTTCAATGTCACTATTGTAACTTCGGCCAACACACAAGATGAGACTTTACCACCGTGGAGCGGCTTTTTTCAAAAAGATGAGGGGGAAAGTCAGTAAGATGTTGGAGAAGCAAAATATACGAGATCACAAACGTAGATGCGCCCGATACACTCAATACTCTTCCAGGTGGTGGACCCAAAGCAAGCTTCATCCATATAACCTTAAGCGGGATAGGTGGGAGTAGAGACAGTGGACCGAATTGACCTAGCATTATCCTACCGACCCATAGCCCATACCTTTCTCGACCGAAGCCATAAGTAGTAGTTTAACGCTTGATCGAAGCGGCAGTTACCAGAAAAGAAGATCAGAATCGGGGCTCGGGGTCACGTATAATAAGATCCGAAATCTCTACTGGTTGTTTCGATCCACTAAGTCACGAGTACAAACGTGGCTTTCTATCTTCCATACCAACTCATCCTTCAAAACCTCTAACCCTTGCAAGATGCTCTTCCAAGATTGAGAAGTCGCCTATCCAACTAGCGGGACAGCCCTGACATTTCTTCAATGCATCTCCTTTCGGATTCTTCTATGTCAACCTAGCATTTCGAAATGAACAAATCCAGCCAAACTAGCAATTGGACAGGTCCCAGCTTACTAAGTAAATCGGCTACATTCTCCCGGAAATCAAGAGGGATGCCGGATGTAGAACCCGCTATCGAAGAAGACAACTCCCATCTAGGTCAATGGAAGTCAATTGATCTCGAAAACAGAGAAGAAAGCAGCATCCCGCTCAATGCAAGTAGGGAGAACCCGTTCTTTATCTTGTTTCATCAGCAAATGTGGCAAACGGTGGTCTTATCCTCTTTTACTTATACAAACAAGATATACCCTAAAGTAAAGGCGAGTCAATAAAGTCAATAAGCAAAAATCTTTATGAAAGCAAGTCCCATCGAGTGGAGTCAAGGCATGCCTTAAGGTAGTAAACACCAAGTCACTGCACTAGATGTTCTGGCTACATTGCATCAATATTTAAGCCCGATCGTTTCCATGCAGAACCTGTAAAAAGTCAAGCCCCGAGGATTCTAGTTTTACACCCACATACAAGCCTGTAGGTATCACCTTGATGGTTGACCCCAGCAGAGGTAGAGTCACCTGTCGAAAAAAGACTCTTTCTACGACCGATGGCTAACCATAAAAACGAAAGAATGGCAAAGAGGATCAAAACCACAAAATGGAAGGTTTTCGTAGTCCCCAGGGAAGATGGCTTTAGCTGGGTCTTGCAGACGGGAAGACTTCCTTATTCATTATAAATATCTCATGTCTTGCTTTACGCGATTGCTTGCTATTCGGTAGATGAATTGTTACCTACGCTTTTCTTTGTCTTACGACTTGACTGTGTTTAGCAACTCATCTCATTAATAAGCATTTTGTGAAACTAAATAGACTTCTGAACCGGAAGACTAAGCGAATTCTCCTTACTATTGTTTGACTACAGCCACTTCTACACCTTCATTTAGCAAATCCGATCTTTATTCGTTCTTCTTCTATTTCATTATTAGAATTTAATTATTTCATGATGCTTCAATCCATTTTTTATATAAAGTAACTACGACCAGCTACTGCTACCCCAATCTACGATACCTTCTCATCTCCTTCGATTGGTTCCGTGTGGGGCATCCTGCTGAGAGACATTAGCTAATATAGCCTGCCCCTTTTGCGTAATACCTCTTTCTTGGTATGTGGTCTCCTGCCATTTTTCTAGCACAGTAGTTGCATAAGGAAATGAGACGACTCTTTCTTGAACTATATTATAAACAGACCTTCCCCTCCGCACCAATCACGAGTTTTTCTCCATTCCTCTCATATATCGTCGTAACGCCCTTAATGTTAGGCCATTCGGAAGAAGTCTTCTACAGAGGGAAAGCCTGTTACGAGTAAGTGGAGAGGAAAGATCTCCAGAGATTCTTATCTCATTCCATTCCAGTGGCTCAACCAGTAACCAATGGCGAAAACTAAAAAATCCATGGTTTCCGGGTAGAACCCTATTTCGCCCAAGTTGTTTCAGAACCGGAAAAAAGAAGCGGTTTTTCGCACAGCTTGCGCATAGTGCAGGTCCCACTTCTATATCGTATTTGGCCGAAGAAGCATCGGACAGGTTGGAGTTCTTACCTTCTTGGGATTCCATGGACCAAGATCTGCTTTTATTATATGGGCAATACCGATCTACTTTAGTAGATCATATGGATGTAGAAAAAGCTTCTCATTTTGATGAATTGGAAACATCTCTTTTCCATTTCTATTTACCCAGTTCATATCTTTGTTTCGTGTGTTCCCCGGAGGAATTCGATCTCTTCAATCTCGGGATACCACCTAAATAACTATAACTGCGGCCAGAGAGTCAAATAGGTCGGGAAGAAAAAGTCTGAGGTTGGGTTGGACGACATACATCTTGGTTGGTCCCACCACCACTGGGGATTGGACATATATAGAATCTTTCTTCTAAAAAAGTCTTATTATATATATATATATATATATATATATATATATATATATATATAATTTTATATTCTTATTTATTTAAATAGCTGCAAGACCACAAAACGGGGTGAAAAAAACTGAAAGCCCTTCTTTTAAGTTCCTCCCAGATACATGGCTTACATACCCGGCTCAACATTCTTGGAAAACAATCGAATCGAGGGTCCGGAGGAGAATTGGCCATTCAATCTTGTGAACTAATCGAGACCGAAATTGGAGAAAGAGATACGAACGGAAAGGAATAACCAATCGATGAAAGAACATGAAACCATTATGTTTCAATAGAGGTACGAGAAAGGGTTGGGGGCAATGAAGTAGGTGAAGTGGTTGGATTTTGCGAGCTGTTCCCACCACTGCTGGATGTGATTCCAAGAGCCGAACGAGAATGAATACCACACAGAAAAGTCAAGACCAGGCTCCCTAATGGAATGTTTAACTGATCCATTCCGGATCGACCGAATTGGTACGGAAGTTGTAACATGGGAAAACCACGGAAAACACGACTTATTTGAATAACCCGGTGACCTACCAATTGTAGAAGTAGGATTTTTGGCAAGCAATAAGCACTTAAATAATACAATTCAAGTGTACCATCTTCTTTCTCATTTCGAGGAAAAGGTGCGGAAGGAAAAGGAAACAACGGAGGGATCCGAATCGGACCTAAATGGGAATGACATGAAAAGTCTTTTTCAAAACCTAGCATTAAGGGCGTTACGACGATATATGAGAGGAATGGAGAAAAACTCGTGATTGGTGTGGAGGGGAAGGTCTGTTTATAATATAGTTCAAGAAAGAGTCGTCTCATTTCCTTACTTCTTCGTTCTTTCTAATTCATTCACTTCAAGACTGGTTCTGAACGCCGCGTAACATCATCTTCAACCAACCTCCATCGTACCGGTGCGACCACTAAAGAATTGCTTATACACTAAACAGCTGCTTATATACGCTTACTAAAAGACTGACTTTTATTCATATTCAATTCATTAGGCCAGCGTGAAACTAAGAAAGATAGATGTGCCTAAGGCGTAAGCAAACTGTGCACGCTAAGAGAAGAGGAGAGATGTTCGCAATGACTACCACAAGAAAGCCGCCCCCTCTCTCTAAAAGGGCCCGTCACTTCGTTCGTACCTTCTTGGCGTAGGCTTGCAACTTCACTTACTTTATGGCCTTGCCGCCTTTTTATAGCAGAAGCTAAGCGCTTGAAAAGCGCGCTAAGAAAGGTTGCTTCTGTCGGCCTTTATGTGCAACAGTCCACCAGTAGCGGAAAATAGGGTTACCGTACATACAAGAGTCTTCCAGTTCTTACGGAAGCTCTTTCTTACCAGTCAAGTAGTACAACAGCTGTCTCTTATCTTATAGCCCGGCGCGGCGGGTCGCCTTTTTAATTCAGTAGATAGAAGAAAGTATTAGATAAGGAGTAGGTGAGTGAGTCCTCGCTGACCTGAGCGATTTAGATCACCTAGCAGGCCTTTTCTTTGGTAGGTAACATCGCCAAAGCGTATCATCAGATTTGACTACGAAGGAAGGAACTCGGCAGAAGATCGGTCTGCAAGAAAGGCCTACTTATCCACGGGTTCATTGACAAAACTGCCGTAGGAATGGAGACCTTTCAATAGAGCGGAGGCGAACTGATCAACGAGAAAGAGGCCCTACTCACTACAAAGGAATACACCACAAGATCGAACTGCACTCATGGAATACACGACAGAAGGTTTATTTACAAACCTCCCTGAAACTGAAACAAACTATCAACCAGGGCTGAATCCTCAAATAAGAAAGGAAGAAGGAGAATCAACTGATACAGGTAGGTGATTTGGTATATAACCAAAGGAAGAGCAGAGGGAAAAACTCCTTTGCCAAAGAATCTTTTCATCCTAATTGTTTTCTTCGGTTCGTATTGTTGAATCGAAAGCAAGATTGACTGCGAACTCACTCAAGGGTTATAGGTTTTCTAATTGTTTCCTGCCCTGTGCTTTCCCGTCCTTCCTTTGAATCGATGGCATAATCAGTCTAGTACTGACGCGTGGGCTTACAAAAGCCTATGTGACTGACTTGCCATTGCCAACCGTACGCCGCGTCCTGATCCTCACATAGCCGTAGGTCTCTCGTTCCTTTTCTCACTCGTCGATGGAACCTCACCCTCAGGCTCCAAAATAGTCGTTCTTACGCTTTCGGGGGTCTCCCTCTCTACAGTGGGGTTCTGTTTGAAGTTATGATTTAGACAACGAGTCATAGGTCTTTCTTTTATTCCCTTGGCTATTAATCACCAAGAAAAAGGCTATTCATTAGCAACAAAAAGAGTAAGATAGGGCGCAGCACTCCTGCAGTTAGAAGAAGAGCGCGGCCGCATGAAAGATTGACTGTGATGCTACGTGCATACACTGATCACTACGGAGAAGAGAAAAGATGTCATAAAGCATAGGGGAAAGCAAACATCGGCTTCCCCAAAAAAACCATTGATTGGGATCGATATAACAGAGTGTGCTCGATAGTCATCACTATTATGTCCCCGAATGGAATGTATGTCACCTTTTTTCTTTCCCTTTTAGACCAACCTGCCGCGTATAGTTTAGTCGTCTCTCGAGGGTTGATTCTCCAGTTTCGGATGCGGGAAGAAGCCCTAATCTTCGAGTCAGGAGATACCTTGAGAACAGTGAAAGCAGAATCCTATTTTATTTAGTTTAGAAGAAAGAAGGCTGTCTCGTCCCTTCCCATTGTAATTGTAGGAGGGAAAGTAAAAGGAGTGATTTACAACCACCCTGCCCCTAGCCCTACCATGGAAGAAATATATAGCCCTATAACCTGGTTTTCAGCAGATCTAGAATCTACTGCCCCTCTTTCAACAAACTTGCTTGCTATCCCAGCGCGTCTATCCTTAGTTTTCGTGTCTAGCAAGCGAGAAAACGTAACGCGCTAACGAACGCACTTACGTAGTAACCCCTACGCTTGCTGCTGGCGCTACCTTGGATACGCCAACCCAGCGAGTAAGGGAGTGAGTCTGCCCAAAGAAGCTCTTAAGAAGCGGAGTTTCACTTGACAAAAAAGGTTTGGACTGAAACCATTCTCAGACGGAATCGACTGACTTCTAGTTGCATCGGATCTAGAGATCTGTTGCCAGTTCCGATAGAAGGAAAGGAGTAAGGTTTAGGCTTTACCCAATAGTTTTTGAACTCGAGGTTGGTAATCAACTGAAGCTGCTCAGTCTTCTAGCATAGCGGAGTGAGATATATCGAAGAATGAATTTAGCCTTCAACCACGGGGTCCTTTAGGCAGCCGATTGCCCGTTTGCTTCCACTGACTTACGTCGTGAAAATTTCTCTAACCCGTCAATGAAATGAAGAGAAGGGCTTTCCTCTTTGATCCCATCCTATGAGCCCTACGAGCTCACGAGTCGTCAGTGATGGTCAGTCACTCGTAGGATTTTATCGACCGGCCTGAACTAACCGGAACGCAGCGATGAAAGGCAAAGACTAGTGTTTAGCATATAGCTAAGAGAAGACGGGGTTGTCTCTGTTACAATTAGAGTCCTTGTCCTGACTTTCCTGAAAGCTTAGTGAGGAAAATCCTCGACAGAGAGGAAGTTTTTCTTTTCATGAGAGTGACCTTTCAAAGTGACTTTTTGCGATAAGGCCCTTCTTAAAGGGATGGCTCACTCTTTTTTAAAGGTGTCCCTGCTGCACTCTAAGGATGGCATATGATTAACTAGCGCAGGAGAGAGAGTGAGCCTTGGCTTTGGCATTTCCTCGCTCAATCTCATATCAGTCAGTCGTCTTACTGTTGTCGAATAAGCTCTTAGGCAGCTATCGAATGGAGTGTCGGAAAGCGAGTAGAGGAGACCCCACCCCATTCTCTTACCCTTTAGGGGAAAGAATCATTGTTCCCCCAGCTGAAGACTCACCTTAAAAATCCGTCGTGTTGCCTGTCTCTTTCTGCAATGAGTTTAGTGCCGAGATTTCCTACTCATCCGTTAGAGAGAGTGGAACTTTACTGTTCGACGACAGATGGGAAGTTCGCCCTCCAGTTTCTGCAATGTAACTAGTGTTTACAGATGGGAAGTTCGCCCTCCAGTTCTATTCCTTTGGATGAGACGGCGGTGAGCAATCGATAGAGAGCAAGGGATGCTAGCGCTCTTCTACTCATATTCCTTGCTTCAGTTGGTTCAGGAAGCTTTGGCATCGAGACGCATTACGATAGCTATAACTAGGCCGGGTGGGATTCTCTCTATCTAATGGTTATGAAAAAAGTGATGAATCAAGTGGATCCTTTGCCCCTTACCTCAGTAGCTGGGAAGGCAGGCCCTTAGCTTCAACTAGTTCAGTTTGAGTCTTTCTCAGGAGTAGTTGCATTGCAAGTAGGCAGAAAATAAGTAGTGTGTTAGCTTATCTGTTCATTTTCAAACAACCCTTGTTTGTGCTCCTTTATCTTGATGGGTTTTGAGCATTCTAACACTTCCTAAGTGTACATGCAACCCTAATAACCTTGGATCTATGTTTGTCTAATTTGTCATGCAAAGTTGTATTCCAAGGTTATATTCCTATCTAGCATACATGGGGAACAATTTTAACATAAAGTATAGATAGAATAACTTACCTTGTTGTTGCTTGTGTTCCTTGAAACCTTGTGAGCCTAGCACCCCAAGTGTGATGCCTCAAATGCTTCACACAACACCAAATGCTCTTGGAAGAACTTATGAGAGAATACTCACTTCACAAAATCGGCCAAGCCCTCTATTTCTTAGTGTGTAACCGATTTGGGAGGAGATCATATTGCTTATATAGTGTTGACACACCTAGGGTTAAACCCTAATGTGTCATGACTCTTCATTTCCATGACCCATGGGTTTGTAACTCCCATGGAGCATCCTATGGGTGGAACCCAACTTGATGATCCATGGAGCCTTTTAGCCCACTATACAAGATATGGATGATTTACTTAATCAACCCATATATTTAATTAGTTATCTTTTGATCACTTAATTAATTCCAAATTAATTCTTGATCAAACTAATCAAATAATATTATTAATATATTAGAACTTATAATATATTAATAATCTCCAAGCGTTATTTCTCTCATTTAGTCTATCCAATTGCATGGTGCCATGCAACCCAAATGGACCATGCCGGGTCGGGTCAAGTACATACCAGAAATAGTTATGGACTTAGACACCTTATCCAACAGTCTCCCACTTGGATAAGTCTAGTAACTATTACTGCAAGTATGACTTCAGGAACCGATCGGCAATCGTAGCTCTTTACAAGGTTTCTCGAAACTTGAGAAGATGATGGTACGCCATTTAAGATAAGTGATCATATAATCCTCTGTTCTAGATATCAGTCGGACAAATACATGGAACAATGTCTTACTTATTGTCCAACATTTGTTTCCCGATTTCCGATTTGTTTGACAAAGAACTTTATTGAACACATCAATTTAGTTCTGACCGGGCCCGGTACATAGGTCAAAACAAAATCATCGAGGGGCCCAGATATCAGCTTCTAATCCAAGAAGGAACAGATAAACTTCGACTCATATGTTTGTTCTACTACTCATTGAATTACACACAAGAGCACGATTTTATAACATCGAGTTACCAATGCGTTTTTCGTACAATCAATGCATAACCAACTTGTAAGTAACAAATCATATCTCTAGGTTTAAAGACTTATATGATATTACCGTCTCACGATCACTCGAGATAGAATTCCATGAAGTGATTCCAGTGAGCGTGGGTTGAGTCCAATGCTCAGAACTTATGAGCACTCATGATTGTTGTAGCCTTGTCCCAGACCTCTACAACCAAACATGACAGTCTTGATTCATACCTACTTCCGACATATGACCGACTGTGGAGGTTTGAATAATATGTTATACCAAACAAAATTATTCTGGAAGTCAAAACATGCAAAAGAAATATAGTAAACGATCGACAAGAGATAGCAACACTTTACTCATAAATAAAACACTTTTATTCATCATCAAATGTCAATTACACTTTACAAATTTCGAGATTATCTAACTACTAAATCTAATATCATCCTTCAGCCCTATGCTCCGAGCATGCTGGAGATGCTTAACCCGAGTCAGTCCCTTCGTGAGGGGATCTGCTGGGTTCTCATCCGATGATACCCTCTTTGCCACGAGGAGTCCTTCTTCGATCCGATGTCTGATGAAATGGTATTTTCTGTCGATGTGTCTGGATCTCCCGTGATCCCTTGGTTCCTTGGCTAAGGCAACAGCACTTTCACTATCACAGAAAATTTCCATCGGCTCTTTAATAGCTGGTACAACTCCAAGGTCTCCAATGAAGTTCCTCAGCCATAATGCCTCCTTTGCCGCTTCTCTAGCTGCAATATACTCTGATTCACAAGTAGAATCTGCCACTGTCTCTTGCTTGGAACTCTTCCAAGAAATTGCTCCTCCATTTAGGGTAAAGACCCAGCCCGACTGAGAGCGGAAGTTATCCCTATCAGTCTGGAAGCTAGCATCACTATACCCTACAACTCTCAAGTCATCACTCCCACCGAGGGTAAGGACCCAGTCCTTAGTCCTTCGTAGGTACTTGAGAATATTCTTTACCGCAATCCAGTGTGCCTTGCCAGGATTCCCCTGAAACCTGCTAACCATGCTCAAGGCAAAGGCTACATCAGGTCGAGTACACGTCATAGCATACATGATCGAACCTACAGCCGAAGCATAAGGTACTCGACTCATTTCTGCTATCTCAGCCTCAGTGCTAGGGCTTTGTGTCTTACTCAGCTTGGCGCTACTCTGGATGGGTAACTCTCCTTTCTTGGAGTCTTGCATTCTGAATCTCTTCAGAACCTTCTCCAAGTAGGTACTTTGACTAAGTCCAATTAGTCTTTTACTCCGATCTCTCAAAATCCTTATTCCCAAGATATAGGCAGCTTCACCAAGGTCCTTCATAGCGAAACACTTTCCAAGCCAGGACTTTACTTCCTGCAAGGTTGGAATGTCGTTTCCTATGAGTAGTATGTCATCCACATACAATACCAAAAAGCTAACTATACTCCCACTAGCCTTGACATATACACAAGATTCATCTTCACTCCTAGAAAAGCCAAATTCCTTGACCTTTTCATCAAAGCAAAGATTCCATCTGCGAGGTGCTTGCTTTAATCCATAAATGGATTTCTCAAGCTTACACACTCTATTAGGGTACTCGTTACTGACAAAACCCTCTGGCTGACTCATGTAAACATCTTCAGCCAACTTTCCATTAAGGAAAGCGGTTTTGACATCCATTTGCCAAATTTCATAGTCATGAAATGCGGCTATGGCTAACAAAACCCGAATAGACTTAATCTTGGCTACCGGAGAAAAGGTCTCATCATAGTCCACTCCAGGAATTTGAGAGAATCCCTTTGCAACCAGTCTAGCCTTATAAGTGTGTACTTTACCATCCATGTCGGTCTTCTTCTTGAAGACCCATTTGCACCCTACAGTCGTTCGACCTGGTACATTCTCAACCAAGTTCCAAACTTGATTGTCATACATGGATTGTATCTCGCTATCCATAGCCTCTTTCCATTTGGCAGACTCGGGGCCCGCCATGGCTTCCTCGTAGCTGTTAGGGTCATCTTGACTTACTAGTGTCTCATCACTAATAAGTGTCTCACCTTCTGCAGTAATATGGAATCCATAGTAATGCTCAGGTGCACTCCTAACTCTCGTGGAACGCCTCAGAGGTACAGATTCGTCAATTGGCTCAACAGGAGTTTCTTCCTCAAGTTGAGGGCTAGAGTTTGAAGTTCCTTCACCACTTGGCTCTTGAATTTCTTCAAGATCAACTTGCCTCCCACTGTCTCCTTGGCTTATAAACTCTCTTTCTCGAAAGACTCCTCTTCTTGCTACAAAGACCACATTGTCACTAGGTCTGTAGAAGAGGTAACCAAAGGATTGCTGTGGGTAGCCGATGAAAATACACCTCTCGCTTCGGGGTTCGAGCTTATCATGAGTCTCGCGTCTCACGAAAGCCTCGCATCTCCAAATCTTGATGTGGTCTAGTTTAGGTACTTTACCAGTCCACATCTCGTGCGGAGTTTTGACAACTTTCTTTGTAGGGACTAGATTAAGGATATGGGCGGCAGTCTCTAAGGCATACCCCCAGAATGAGATTGGTAGCAAAGCTCGACTCATCATGGAACGAACCATGTCCAACAAGGTTCGATTACGCCTCTCAGCCACACCATTCAACTGCGGTGTCCTGGGAGGTGTCAATTGTGAGACAATCCCACATTCCTTTAGATAGTCGAGGAACTCTGAACTAAGATACTCACCACCTCGATCGGATCGAAGCATCTTAATGTTCCTGCCCAATTGATTCTCGACTTCCTGTTTAAATTCCTTAAACTTCTCGAAAGTCTCTGACTTATGCTTGATTAAGTAGACATATCCATATCTACTGTAATCATCGGTAAAAGTCAAATAATAACGATTAGCATCTCTTGTGGCATGTTTGAATGGTCCACACACATCCGTGTGTATAAGGTCCAACAAACCTTCACCCCTTTCACATGAGCCTGTGAAGGGTGACTTTGTCATTTTTCCAAGTAAGCATGATTCGCAACTATCATTTGACTTTAGGTCAAACGACTCCAAGACTCCATCCTTTTGGAGTTGGCCTATGCGTTTCTTGCTTATATGTCCAAGACGACAATGCCATAATGATGCTTTATCCAAGTTATTATTATTAGAATCAATACACAAAACATTATTTCCTAAGTTATCTACAATAGATACAGCTTCATACACACCATCACAAGGTAATGCTTTAAAATAAAGTACATTATTAAAGAAAGCATTAATCGAACCAACTTCATTATCAAACGAAAAGGTGAAACCTTGTTTGTACAATGCATGAAAGGAAATAATATTTCTTGCCATTTCTGGCGAATAACAACATTTATTCAAATCTAAATTTAACCCACTACTTAGCGATAAAGTATAAACTCCAATCTTGGTGACAGGTGTAACTTTCCTATTCCCCATGATTAAGTTTATTCTTCCTTGCTCCACATTCTCACTTCTTCCTAGTCCCTGCAAGTCACAACAAATATGAATACCGCAACCTGTATCAAGGACCCAATATTTCGAATGGGGTGAGTTATTAGAAATGATAGTGTAAATACCTGCATGGTTGGGTTTGACTTTCCCATCCTTCACATCTTGCTGGTACTTTGGGCAGTTCCGCTTCCAATGAGCTTTTTCATGGCAATAGAAGCATTCAGCCTCTTTTGGGTCAGAAGAAGGAGTAATGAAACCTTTCTTGGTTCCACTTGAAGAAGAGCCATCAAGGGTCCGAGCCTTGGTACCCTTCGATGATCTCTTTCTCTTCCTCCCTCGACTTTGCCCGATTGCCAAGACCGGAGTTGAGTCTGGAGTAGGAGTGATAGCAACCGACTTCCCCTTAAGACCTGTTTCTGCGGTCTTGAGAAGTCCCTGAAGTTTGCTGAGGGTGACCTCTTCCTTGTTCATGTGATATGTCATGCGGAATTGATCATAGCACGATGGTAAGGAGTGCAAAATGATATCTATTGCAAGCTCCTCAGGGAAGTTCACATTGAGCTTCAGCAAACGATCCACATACCTTTTCATTTTCTGCATGTGGCTCGTGACGGACTCTCCGTCCTTCATCATGGTTGTTATCATGGAGCAGATGACTTCGTACCTCTCTTGTCGTGCACTTTGATGGTATCTTTCCATCAAATCTTGGTGCATTTCATAAGGGTAGAAGTCTTCATAAGACTTTTGGAGTTCAGCTGTCATGGTGGCTAACATGATGCAAGCCACCTTGGTTGCATCTCTTTCATGAGTATGAAAGTCAGCGATCTCCTGGGGAGTTGCAGTGGACTCGTCAATTTCCTTAAGCTCCTTGTCAAGGACATATTCTTTGTCCTCGTAGCGGGTAATCATCCTGATGTTTCTGATCCACTTATTGAAGTTGGATCCATCAAAGGTGACTTTCCCACACAGACTCATAAGAGTAAAGGAGCCATTAGGATTCGAGCCAGAAGCATTGTTTGAAGACATCTGAAAAAGAAGAACAAGTTTAGTTTAGATTTAAGAGAGTCCTTAATAAAACACCCAAATGTAATATTAAGGCTAGGATCCAATCACAATATAATATAACTTAGAAGAGGTATGCCGTAATCTAAGCTATACCATATTTGAAAGGTAGGTGAATGACGATTCACCAATTTCCACCACGAAAACCGAAATATTAAATATTTAGTTTTTATTGGTTTTAGAAATTCCTAGATTCTTTGAGATCCAATGAACTTTTCAAAGGCATGTTTCAATCTCGGGAGTGCCCTCCAGGTTTTGTGACTGGGATGCCGAGGATCACAAAACGAGGTGTGAAGTAACCATGCAAATCGCTTGGTACCTTTAAAGTTTATCACTCAATCGATGTGCCGGTAAACCACACACGCTCCACCGATACTATAATAAACCTTAAGTCACCCTTTACCTACCTTGTTAAGTCCAAGTTAGTGTGTCGGTTAACCACACACGCTCCACTAACGACTCAGACAAAGTGTAAAGTGTAATTTCATGGATTAGCACCTTATTCACATTTTTCCTAAAGTAACTAAGATTGGGAATTTAATAAACATTTAGTTACTTTATTATATTCATCATACTTTGAATGAGAATTTATAAGTCCTTGTCTTACCCATTCGGCTAACGACCCTCCACCAGTCAAGCAAGCGGTGGGTGAGAATATTCACCCATTAAGTCACCATTTTATAGGCAACAACCTTATACCCACCTTATAGACCGGCTTCGTGAATGAGGCGTACTAGCGGTAAGACGACTTTATTCTTATACATATATATATAATTATTAAATTATCATAATATAAGTATAAGGGTTGAATTTTAACTTTTAAAATTCTAGGGGTTGGAACTAAAGTTTTAACTTAACTTTACTTGTTCCAAAACTTGAGGGCAAGTTTTGTAACTTTCAAAACTTTTCATTTCTTGTAACTTATGAGTTTAATATAGTCATAAAATGAAGACTCTTCATATTTATAACTCTTGTGTTTTCTTAATGGTTTTAACTCAAGTGTGACTCTTGGTTTTCCATAACTTAAGGATAAGTTATGGACTCCATTAAAACACATTATGATCAAGAATTAAACTACCAAATAGGTTACAAATAATTCCTATGATCATCTAAAACATCATAAGAACAAGAACATGAATATGAACACAATCAAAAATTACATAAAACTTTGTAATTTTGATAACTAGTTGTTGTAAATGAATTAGCAAGACATTACACCACCAAAAACAAGTTTACATTTACTAAAACAGTTTAGGGTAATGTTTCTAATTCATTTTCCAGCAACTGAATCGAAATTCTGCACTCATTCGACCCTACTCGCCGAGTGCATGAACATGACTCGCCGAGTTGGTTGAAGATACACATGGACTCGATGAGTCCCCCCAATAGACTCGACGAGTCCATTCGCAGACAGCAAATTTTCGATTCTGTTTTCAACTTTTAAGCACAAATAAGAACAAACGAACCTGGCTCTGATACCACTGATGGGTTTTGAGCATTCTAACACTTCCTAAGTGTACATGCAACCCTAATAACCTTGGATCTATGTTTGTCTAATTTGTCATGCAAAGTTGTATTCCAAGGTTATATTCCTATCTAGCATACATGGGGAACAATTTTAACATAAAGTATAGATAGAATAACTTACCTTGTTGTTGCTTGTGTTCCTTGAAACCTTGTGAGCCTAGCACCCCAAGTGTGATGCCTCAAATGCTTCACACAACACCAAATGCTCTTGGAAGAACTTATGAGAGAATACTCACTTCACAAAATCGGCCAAGCCCTCTATTTCTTAGTGTGTAACCGATTTGGGAGGAGATCATATTGCTTATATAGTGTTGACACACCTAGGGTTAAACCCTAATGTGTCATGACTCTTCATTTCCATGACCCATGGGTTTGTAACTCCCATGGAGCATCCTATGGGTGGAACCCAACTTGATGATCCATGGAGCCTTTTAGCCCACTATACAAGATATGGATGATTTACTTAATCAACCCATATATTTAATTAGTTATCTTTTGATCACTTAATTAATTCCAAATTAATTCTTGATCAAACTAATCAAATAATATTATTAATATATTAGAACTTATAATATATTAATAATCTCCAAGCGTTATTTCTCTCATTTAGTCTATCCAATTGCATGGTGCCATGCAACCCAAATGGACCATGCCGGGTCGGGTCAAGTACATACCAGAAATAGTTATGGACTTAGACACCTTATCCAACATATCTTTCTAAGCCGCTCTCGCTAGCAGGGAATCTAATTCAGCAAGGTCCATAGGGTGAGCTCGCTTGAAACTGGGGCGCGTCTGGTGGTATCGTATATAAGATCACATGGCTGCTTGCTTTTAGGAGCGATCTGTTCATCCAACTCGAAATATCGTAAGTAAGAGAAGAAGAAGAATCTGACGCCCAAAATTCCCATGTCTTTCTTGGTTGGACCAACCAGCGAAATCCGTCTTCCTTAATTGGAAGAGCAAGAACAAGTCTCTCCATTTTTTTGGGGGAGCAGAGCAGTCAAAGAATGAAACAGATCAAATGATTGTTCTAGAATGGCTATTTCTCACAATTGCTCCTTGTGATGCAGCGGAACCATGGCAATTAGGATCTCAAGATGCAGCAACACCTATGATGCAAGGAATAATAGACTTACATCACGATATCTTTTTCTTCCTCATTCTTATTTTGGTTTTCGTCTCACGGATCTTGGTTCGCGCTTTATGGCATTTCCAAAAAGAAAAAAATCCAATCCCGCAAAGGATTGTTCATGGAACTACTATCGAGATTCTTCGGACCATATTTCCTAGTATCATCCCGATGTTCATTGCTATACCATCATTTGCTCTCTTATACTCAATGGACGAGGTAGTAGTAAATCCAGCCATTACTATCAAAGCTATTGGACATCAATGGTATCGGAGTGCGCCTCTTCACGAGGGTGATTTAAGTGCAACGAAATACCTTAAGAATATGGTTCGCGAAGCATCTGGCTTACCGGTAATCTCCCATTCCCGCCGTCGAGAGACTTAAATAACTATAGCATGCCAGAAACGGGGAGTTGAGATGGTTAGACCTAGACCCCGAAATGCTCCCAGCATAGAAGCCTATGGTTCCATCTTGTTGTTGCTGGAGGTACACATCCCTCTTCTCGGTGTGGAGCGATATACGAGAAATAGATGCTCAGCCTGAAATGTCCGATAACGGCGCTGAAGTAGTGAATCTATCGGCACCATAGCTGTGGCATACAACTTTGGACCTAACGGCCGGCCCAGTAACCTTTCGGAATGGGGGATCCCCGTTGGCAACAACCACGGTAGTAGTTGCGGAACTACTGGGCCGGGAGAGGACAACCTCTTGTTCCTGCTCCTCTTTCTTCGCTTTGGGGACGGAGGTCCTACGGTAGGTAACAGCAGGTACAAGCAACTTGACCGAAGGGGACCAGCGCTTCTACTCTTCCACCGAGGAGCCGTTCGCAGCGAGAAGCAAGGGATGTCGTGAACGGTGGGAGGTCACAGAGAATTTACCTATTCATAGAGTGATCCTATGATCGATACAGGATATAGACTATCTCTTTCTTTATTCGATTCTTTTTCTGAAAAAAAAAGAAGGGTGACTCAACTTCTCAGCTAGAGTTGGGGGTGGGACTTGTTGGCATAATGCAAGCTGGAACGTGGGAATTCGAGGTATCATGAACTACTACTAAAAACCAACTTTTTTTTTCTTTTTGGACAAACGATATCAGGTCAGGTCTATGGATGGATCCAGATCTACGGGCCGGCCGGCCCCGGCCGATGAGCATAGGGAATCTATACTCGAGCGTTCAACTGGGCCCCTGACAGGATAGGTGAGGAATCTTGATATTTTTTATTGGGGCCTATGACTCGTTGCTGTTCAAGATTATTTTACCCTAAGGCTCCTATAACCATATTTTCCCCATCCCTGATGATTAAATGGATAGTTTAGCTAATTGATGTGCCACCCTCTTACCATTCTTATGAGTATCCGCATTCAATTAGAAACTTAAAAAGAATAAATTCTAGCTTGAATATCATCCACAATGTGTCCAATGCTAGGCTCGGGTCTTGTTGGAGCACGGCTCCCACATTGCACTGCCTGTCTCCACATCTATTCGGTAAAAGAAAGCTTCCAATGCTAGCTTCATTCCATAGTAGACAGCCCAGGCTTAGACAACTCCAGCATCCGTGGCGTGGAAATGACTCTTTGACATAGCTGAAAAGATGGTGCCAATTCAGTCCCTTAGTCCTACACCTAATCCAGATGCCTTAACCTCCTTTCAAAGAGCTCTATCACAATTGACTTTAAAGCAGTCATTCGAGGCAAAAGGGAAAGGAAGCTCAAACTATCTTCCCCCGAAAAGGAAATTGACTTCCTGAACGACAAGTGGCACCGCAGGCGAAGAGATAGCGTTTGTAACGCCTGCAGATCTGGGCTAGTCAATTTAGAGGCAATAGGGGTCGAAAATGACTTTTCGACAAAAGATTATTTAGAATAAATAATCTTAACCAAGTTGTGGAATATGTCTCAAGCTTTCCGTACATATAAAGAACGCCGAAATCCGAGTTATAACGAAAAAGTTATGGCCCGCCGAAGTTTTACGGCAAAACCGGCACAACACCAGGAGACGTAAATAGTGAATTTACGATAGAAGACTTTTTAGCCTTAGCAATCTAAACAAAAGTTGTATAATATGTTAAACTAAGAACATCGATAAAAAGAACACCCAAATCTGACTTCGTATGAAGAAGTTATGATTTTTCTAAGATTCGGCTTAGCAGTGCACGGCCCGAAACTCGAATTTTAGTTCGAGCGGTTTTTGGCTTACGCGACCTAAATGAGAGTTGAAGGTATCATTAATAGGAACTCAACGGTAAAAAGACAGACGAAAACAGAGTCCGGATGAAGGAGTTATGAACTCTTCGCGGTCATTTAACAGTCCAAACGCCTCCTACTGTTAAATTTGAAATCGGTCGAGAATTAGCCGACGGAGTCTAAACGAAAGTTGTAGATCTTGATTTTACCTACGCGTGGATATAAATAACGTCGAAAACGGAGCTCGTATGCAAAAGTTATGATTTTTTTTCTAAGTTTGAGGGCTGATACGCGATAGGGGGTGACGTGGCACCACCAGAATTGGACACGTGGCACCACCAGAAGGCCACCACATGGACTGACTCGATGAGTCATGACTCATACTCGACGAGTCCATCAGGTTCCTCCCCTATAAATAGAGGTGTCGGGTTCCATTCATTCTCACACCTTCAACCTTCTTCTTTCTCTCTCTAAGCCCCCTAACCCCCCTAAAGCCTAGGGTAACTCCCTAGCACGAGGCGGAAGCCCCGGAGCGCCCGATGGCTCCGAGAAAAGAGCCTTTCGGCTCGGAAACGCTGCTCCAGCGAAGCCCGGTTTTGCGAAAAACCCGCTGTAAGTGAACTATGCCTACGCTATCTTTAATATAGCTTATGTTTTAATATAGTAACATTATTAGGAACTTATAATGAGTATTTAGGCTATTATTATGAGTTATATTGAGTGTTATTTAACGCTTATATAATAATAATAATATTCCGACTATTAATTAGTCACGGTTATTGTTAGACTAAACCCTGGTGGTACTGGTACTAGGTTTTATCGAAGGAATATCGTTTTGAGAGTATCGAAGCGTTGTCCGAGTGCTGAGTCACCACCTATTCAGGTGAGTGCATAGTCCCTTTCATCTTACACATAGATATGAAGTATTTTAATATAAATTACGTGCTATGTGTGCATATTGTCTGAATACTTGCTGTCTATGCTGAGTGAAAGATTTTATACATGTTTTAAACTATATATGTATTTTATATCTACGATAATGTTGGGGTAAAACATGGGTAGATATAATAGATGAAATATGAGTTGGATGATGAGTTGAGAGGTGATATAGACTATGAGGTGTGGGTGAGAGGTGTACGATGTGAGAAGCCTTCTTCCCAAACGAGGTCCCCGTCATTCAGCAGAGTATGGATGACAACCACGGACTATCCTAGATAGTCCAGTGGAACACTGGCAGGCTCGCAACATGTAGGTGTTGTGAACGATGTGTTCACCCGGTGTACTCTAAACCTTGGTGATCATGCAGACTTGATACCGAGACCCTGGCGATCATGCAGACTTGGTGCCAAAACCTTGGCGACTATGCAGACTTAGTGCCAATTGTATAAATTCTGGCGACTATGCAGACTTAGTGCCTAAACCGCGGTGACGATGGACTTCGTGCCGATTCCTTAGGATGATCCTTAGGAACGTATAAACGAGGAATAGTTGATTCTTAGGATAGATCCTTAAGAATAAAACAGACAATGGGGATGGGTAATTGGGTTGATTGTTTGATTGTTTGAAAATAATAATTATATTATTGTGGGTTAAAACCCTATGTACTCACCAGGTTTCCCAACCTGACCCACTTAGTTTATGTATATCACAGGTGACGAAATGAAGTGACATTACACTGAGAGATTTAAAGAGATGTAGATCACTAGTGTAAATAATTGTAAGTTCTGTTTATGCTTATGTTTCTGTATTAACGATGACATCCCAAACATTTTGAAATGAATAAAATACGTTTCTTCGAAAATGTTTTAATAACGTATTTATCGTGTTTTTCTGGGAACAAATTCCGCAACCTTTTTATAAAATGAAGTACTCTGATTTTCATAAAGCATAAACAAAACCGGTCTTTTATGGCCGTGATTTTGGGGATGTCACAGTTGGTATCAGAGCATTAGTTTAAGCGAACTAGGAATATGGATTTATTTCTAGACTTAAACTTAGAATGCTAAGCGATGATTGTGAGGTGTGAGCACTAGCTTATCTTAGGAATTGTGCCTAAAATACTTTTATGTGCTAAATACTTGTGCCTGATATGTTGTTAGTTGTTCGGATCTATGGTCTGTTGCCGACCGGATCTGGAAACCTTATGTGTTTAGGATTCTAAACGTACGACTACGATATTAGAAATAGCATATAAACGTTTCGGAGTGATAAGGATGATTTAACCGTCAATCCTAAGTAAAGATCTAGATTCACCTTATTCGGTGTATAGATCAAGATGGCAAGAACCCGTAGTGGAAACGTGAATGCAAATGGGAACAGAAACCAACCTTCAGTGATTGAGCAAATACCGGTGATAGAAGCCGCTGTTGGGCCAGTCACAATGGCCGGAGTGCAAGCGATGATCCAAGCGATGTTGGATCGTCAAATGGAGGAAACTAGGCGTTTGCTCCAGCAAAATCGAGAGGAAGCGACCATTCAAATCGAACAGCCTGAGTTGAACGAAGGACAGACTGAGGAGGGAAACTATAGTGGGACTGTTGGTCAAGCCAACCCACCAATAGTTAGGCAAAACCACCAGGATGGAGGAAATGATGGACGTGGATGCAAATACAAGGATTTCATGGCGTCCAAACCACCGAGTCTATCTGGAAGCCCGACGCCGGTGGAAGTCATGAACTGGATCTCCGAGATGGAGACGATGTTTGAGAGTTGAGAGTGTAGCAACAGGCAGAAGACCGCTCTCGCGATTCCTTTGTTGAAATCTGGAGTATTAAGCTGGTGGAAGCTACTAGCCGATTCGATGCCCAAAGGAGAAGCGAGCAAGATGTCATGGGAGGATTTTCTGGTGCAGTTAAAAATGCAGTACTGCTCTGAGCAGGATCTTCTGGAAATCAACAACGAGTTTCAGAATCTAAAGAAGGGAAAGATGAGTATCATCGAGTATGCTGCAAGTTTTACAGAGAAAATGAAGCTTGTTCCTTATCTAGTTCCAACTGAGCTCTCTAAGGTCAATAAGTTTGCCCATGGATTACCAGCAGACTTTGGACCAATGGTCAAGCAAGCAACCACTTTGAAAGGAGCCATATGGGCAGCCAAGAATGTTGAGACCCAGATTAGGGAAAAAGGTCTGGAGAGAGCTGAACTTGGCGAGAAAAGGAAACATGAAGGATCATCAAAATCCAACAAAGAAAGGAAATTCTCAAGGACTGAAGCAGGAGGAGGAGGTGAAACCAAGTGGTGCGAGAAGTGTAAAAAGAAGCACTTCGGGAAATGTAGCGAGGAGGTGACTTGCTACAAATGCGGAAAGACAGGGCATTACGCCAGCAAGTGTGCATCCAACAAGAAGGTGTGTTATGGATGTAACAAAGAAGGGCATATTTCTAGGGACTGCCCGGGGAAAAATAAAGCAGCAAGACCCGAAACGCCACCGAGGCCAAGGGCATTTCACATGATCCTCGACGAAGCAGAAAACCGTGCAAGGAATCAAGGATGAGGACTTCATATCCGAAGATAGAGTTATGCGGTAGACATAGTATCATATGATGTAGCCTATTATAGGCATAGTCTAGGGTGAACTTGAACACCTATGTAATAGTTTCAAGAAATAATAAAACCTTCGTTTTGTTATCTGATGTGTTAAACTCTTGTGTGATTTTCATGCATGGTGACTTGGGAAAACTGCGAGACAATACTTGGGACGAGTATGAGTAGGTGTGAAAGGTAGTAGATGCATATACTACCGGAAGCACAGGACTCACGCTTGGATCAGGGAAAGTCACAAGGTTACCAAGAAACTAGTAATTGATTTCGATTTATTCAAGTGTGTTGTTACCATTGTTTCAGTAATGACTAAGACGATTGTTGATATTCCGACCCTAGTGGTCATATCGAATTGAGTCCGACTACGATGAGTATGTTACGTGGTTCAGAGAACCAAGTTTGATGTAGCGTCCGACTTAAACCAAACGATTGAAATCAAAGCGATCAATAGAAGTATCGCGCTCGTTGTTAAAAGAAGATGGTTGCTAGAGATGCTACCTTTTTAGATGTGACTAGAACATGAAGGAAGGTATAGACTGTTATGGAATTTAACTCTAAGAGACTTGAGTCTGAGCATTGCAACATACGATGAGAGGTCATTAGAATATGACACATCGGTCCATTGTATTAATAAAAGAACTTATCTTAAGTTCGTATCCAGAGAGGATCGAGATTGTGACTTGAAGGTCATAATTTGGAGTCTAACGTGAGATAGAGAGCGTACGCAAGATCGAGCACCGCCTGTAGTCAAGGAGTCTAAGAGTTAGATACACGTTCGAAGAAACCTCGAAGTTATGACTTAGGATGAATAGATAACAAATGGAGTCATCATGTGAGCCATGTTTCGTTGATGATTCCGGGATGTAATCATCCTAAGGGGGAGATAATTGTAACGCCCGCAGATCTGGGCTAGTCAATTTAGAGGCAATAGGGGTCGAAAATGACTTTTCGACAAAAGATTATTTAGAATAAATAATCTTAACCAAGTTGTGGAATATGTCTCAAGCTTTCCGTACATATAAAGAACGCCGAAATCCGAGTTATAACGAAGAAGTTATGGCCCGCCGAAGTTTTACGGCAAAACCGGCACAGCACCGGGAGACGTAAATAGTGAATTTACGATAGAAGACTTTTTAGCCTTAGCAATCTAAACAAAAGTTGTATAATATGTTAAACTAAGAACATCGATAAAAAGAACGCCCAAATCTGACTTCGTATGAAGAAGTTATGATTTTTCTAAGATTCGGCTTAGCAGTGCACGGCCCGAAACTCGAATTTTAGTTCGAGCGGTTTTTGGCTTACGCGACCTAAATGAGAGTTGAAGGTATCATTAATAGGAACTCAACGGTAAAAAGACAGACGAAAACGGAGTCCGGATGAAGGAGTTATGAACTCTTCGCGGTCATTTAACAGTCTAAACGCCTCCTACTGTTAAATTTGAAATCGGTCGAGAATTAGCCGATGGAGTCTAAACGAAAGTTGTAGATCTTGATTTTACCTACGCGTGGATATAAAGAACGTCGAAAACGGAGCTCGTATGCGAAAGTTATGATTTTTCTAAGTTTGAGGGCTGATACGCGATAGGGGTGACGTGGCACCACCAGAATTGGACACGTGGCACCACCAGAAGGCCACCACATGGACTGACTCGACGAGTCATGACTCATACTCGATGAGTCCATCAGGTTCCTCCCCTATAAATAGAGGTGCTGGGTTCCATTCATTCTCACACCTTCAACCTTCTTCTTTCTCTCTCTAAACTCTCTCTCTAAGCCCCCTAACCCCCCTAAAGCCTAGGGTAACTCCCTAGCACGAGGCGGAAGCCCCGAAGCGCCCGATGGCTCCGAGAAAAGAGCCTTTCGGCTCGGAAACGCTGCTCCAGCGAAGCCCGGTTTTGCGAAAAACCCGCTGTAAGTGAGCTATGCCTACGCTATCTTTAATATAGCTTATGTTTTAATATAGTAACATTATTAGGAACTTATAATGAGTATTTAGGCTATTATTATGAGTTATATTGAGTGTTATTTAACGCTTATATAATAATAATAATAGTCCGACTGCTGAGTCACCACCTATTCAGGTGAGTGCATAGTCCCTTTCATCTTACACATAGATATGAAGTATTTTAATATAAATTACGTGCTATGTGTGCATATTGTCTGAATACTTGCTGTCTATGCTGAGTGAAAGATTTTATACATGTTTTAAACTATATATGTATTTTATATCTACGATAATGTTGGGGTAAAACATGGGTAGATATAATAGATGAAATATGAGTTGGATGATGAGTTGAGAGGTGATATAGACTATGAGGTGTGGGTGAGAGGTGTACGATGTGAGAAGCCTTCTTCCCAAACGAGGTCCCCATCATTCAGCAGAGTATGGATGACAACCACGGACTATCCTAGATAGTCTAGTGGAACACTGGCAGGCTCGCAACATGTAGGTGTTGTGAACGATGTGTTCACCCGGTGTACTCTAAACCTTGGTGATCATGCAGACTTGATACCGAGACCCTGGCGATCATGCAAACTTGGTGCCAAAACCTTGGCGACTATGCAGACTTAGTGCCAATTGTATAAATTCTGGCGACTATGCAGACTTAGTGCCTAAACCGCGGTGACGATGGACTTCGTGCCGATTCCTTAGGATGATCCTTAGGAACGTATAAACGAGGAATAGTTGATTCTTAGGATAGATCCTTAAGAATAAAACAGACAATGGGGATGGGTAATTGGGTTGATTGTTTGATTGTTTGAAAATAATAATTATATTATTGTGGGTTAAAACCCTATGTACTCACCAGGTTTCCCAACCTGACCCACTTAGTTTATGTATATCACAGGTGACGAAATGAAGTGACATTACACTGAGAGATTTAAAGAGATGTAGATCACTAGTGTAAATAATTGTAAGTTCTGTTTATGCTTATGTTTCTGTAATAACGATGACATCCCAAAATTTTTGAAATGAATAAAATACGTTTCTTCGAAAATGTTTTAATAACGTATTTATCGTGTTTTTCTGGGAACAAATTCCGCAACCTTTTTATAAAATGAAGTACTCTGATTTTCATAAAGCATAAACAAAACCGGTCTTTTCTAGCCGTGATTTTGGGGATGTCACAGCGTTCAATGAATCAGATAATTTCTTTTCATTAAATAACCTAAAAAAATTTTATATAGGTTGTCACGAGTCTAGTTGAGTCAAGATGCGTGTCGAGATGAGTTGAGTAAACCTTGTTCCAGTTCCTTCTGTCTTAGTTGCTTGTGTGCTTACTCTATCTTAATGCTCGGATCACGAATTTCTCTTATCGATAATGAGTTATTCGCCTTCAGAAGTAAGGTCGGGTAGGAACGATAAGTGGGTGGGGTCATTGAGTTAGCCCAAGGGGGGAGCCATCCTCTCGGGAAAGGGACAGGAGCGCCTGGCGAAACCAGACTCTATCTATCCATTCTGCCTCAGATCCAATCTGACTGCACTGACGAAAGAACAATGTCCGCCCTGATCACCCATGTGACAGATGGTGACTCCTTCATCGCGTCCTTTGCTGAGGTAGAGTGCCTGAAAGAGAAATAAGAGCTTACTAAGCCAAAAAGGTGAATATAGAGCCAAACATGCGGTTTTTTCTCGTCAAGCAGCAATCAAATCCTGGGAAAAAGGTAGGGTAGAATCGTCGAGTCGTCTAGCACCGTTCCCTGCCTCAACTCCACAATCACAATCATTTGTGAATAAAAAAGGTGGTTTGCTGTTATCCCCGGCATTGGAAAGACCTGACAAAGAATCCTTATATCGGGAAATGTGCTATATGGAGGTTTTTTTTATGATTGTTGATGTACTGACTCATGCTCAGGATCCGCTTATGGTGGTTCAGCTTGCTTCTCTGTTGGCATTTCCTAGACCCAAGACCTACTAATATTATAATACTGCATGCAGAATGGATAGCACAGGTCGGAGGGGAAGAAGAAGGGAAGAGTACAATGGAAGGGGCCTAGGAAGATGTTCAACAACCATCTCCTTTCCTCAGTAATATCATCATGACTCTCGAAGTCATGCGCGGTAGCAATACCAAACCAAATACGACGAGTAGTGGGGTCCTGAGCTAAGCCTTGGCTAAACCTTGGAAATCTTAATGCCATAATGCCTTTCAAATCCTCCTAGCCATTATCCTACTGCAATAATTCTTGCTAAGAAGAACGCCCATGTTGTGGCAATTCCACCCAGAAGGTAATGGGTTACTCCTACAGCACGTCCTTGTACAATGCTTAAGGCGATAGCTGGGTAGCAGGAGCAACTTTGAATTTATTATGAGCCCAAACGATGGATTCAATAAGTTCTTGCTAATAACCACGTCCACTGAATAAAAACATTAAACTAAAAGCCCATACAAAATGAGCACCTAGGAAAAAAAGGCCATATGCGGATAATGAAGAACCATAAGACTGAATTACCTGGGATGCTTGTGCCCATAAGAAATCGCGGAGCCACCCATTAATAGTAATAAAACTCTGCGCAAAGAATGTCTGAGTCCCTCTTCCTTTCCTGAACCTGTGAGAACACTCTAAGAATATGCCAGCAAAGACCTTATTCAAGACTTTATAAATTGCATCCATCACTGTCATTTTTATGTGGTTGAGTAAGACGGCGTAGCTTCCCAGGTTTATTGGGTTTTGGAATAAACGATCTATCTATACATGAAAAGGATAAAACCTCAAGAAAGAAGACCTTAATGCCTTATCAATGGAAAGGTCTTCGAAACTATGAATCTTTCATCTCTTCTCCTCCCGCAATAAGGACGTGTCTAAGGATGCTACTTCGGGCGGGCGTGCTTCTTTCTATGGGGGCGCGCATCACTTTGGACGTGCTTTACTTTACCGGCAGATGCATGAGTCGGAACGTAATAGCTAGGCACGTCGTGGGAGGAGAATAAGCAAAATCTATTGCATAATCCAAGTAAAAGTGAACATCTCGCTAATCAAAATCATCATCACGAGCAGTAGCTGAAACTGCTAGTCGATCTACCGGATCAACTTCTGCCTACCCCGCCCGGTCAAAGATCGCCGGGAGTCTTTATTTTATTTTATTTTTTAATAGGAAAAATGAATGAAAATAAAAGTGGAGGCCCGCCATCTGCTAGCATTGTGGTTTGGAATCGATTCTTTATCAATAGCCCACCCTTTCTTTGAACCTTGTCAATGATCGAACTTAAATTAAAGATATGAACTGAGTGCCATTTGATGAGTAACTGAGAACAAAGGAGAGGGATATGGAAAGAATGAAGTAATGAAAGAGGAAGTCATTGCTAGTAGTAACGACTTGTCACGATCCATTGGTTCATATAGAATCCATGTCCTAGGTGTATCAAAAAACATTCTTTTCACTAAGCGTATATAATAAAATAGAGTGAAAGGGTCCACCCCGAAACCAAGGGGGTACTAACTAACAGCTGAGTCCTCTCCGAACCGCAGGAGATAGTTGCCCATCATATGGCTCACCAACTTCACTTGCCTCTATGGGGGCTCGCTCCGGGCAGGTTCGGATCACTTACAATACATGGCTCTACGAAGGAAGGGCTTGGGTTAGGAGCGTTTTCAATATGATTCTTTTCCTGTATTTGTTCGATGAGAAATGCGAGTTTGTTTTGTCCACTTTCTCCATCCCCCTCTATAAAAATGAAAAAAAAAGGTAATGGAATTACTTCTTATTCCCGTGTTTGATCTCTTCCATCGCGGCCTCGCTCCTTGTCACCTATGTTGAAGAAAGGTTTGGAACCCTATAGAGAATGAAGAGGGGCCAAAGATCTTCCTCTCAACAGTGCTTCTCGAGGCTCCACTCTCCCCCCTGAATAAGTAAGGCCCCGTTATCCTGGGCGAAGATGAGGATAAAGAGTAAGGATTGAAGCCCCCTTAGTATACCACCTTGAGTATCCTGGGATTGAATACCCCGACCTCCCGGAGCTATATTACAAGCTTATGTTTTTACGATCTTAATCTGTATTTACTTGAATGATGCTATAAATCTCCATTAAAGTGGTTATTTATTTATAATTGAACAAAAGCGAGGAGGCGAAGCCGCTTTACCGAATTGTAGAGGTGAAGGTACGAGAACTTCCCCCGAATCGACAAAAAGATTCCGAGCACGTCTGGTCAAAGTATATCTTGTCTTTACCACGAGCCATTTTCCGGCTAACAAGAATGAAAGTTTTGCACATATCCGCGGGTTCTTCAATTTTATTTATTCCTCATAGACGAAAGAAGTAAGGTGGTATACTATATTTCTCCGCTTATTTGAACTCCTTCTAATGATCTATGCATTCTGTTATCATTTCCAGTTGTTCGATCCATTGTGATTTGGTTCCTTGGTGTGGAGAGATCTCTGCCATAAAAAGAGAGAGCTCGTAGGCCTTATTCTGCAGATCAAAGAGCGACTTAATTCCCCATTCATACGAAATAGTATTTTAGTATAGAACAGAGGCATTGTGGGCCGACTACTATGACTACATGCGCATCTAGTGCAGTGGCTTGGAAGCAAGCTACCTTGACCATCTTCCGAAGTTCTAAATAATCTACTTATCAAAGGCTGTAAGGGCGGGTTGCTCTACATTCAGCCACATCACAGTGACCCCCGAAGCGATCTTATTCTAGTTGTAGGACGAAATCCGACAGCCAATTGCTGGCTCTGAATAACCAGCCCAGCAAGAAGCTCAATTCTTCTATAACATAACGGGGCGGGGTTGCGCGCGAGCCGAGTGACGTAGGTGCACAAGAGTACTTCGCGCCACAACCATCTCTTTTTTATAGGTTCTACGGACCGATGCCTGCTGCTTCATCTGGGAGAAAATAATCATAGATATGTCGGTCATTAGAAGGAAGAACCACCATAAAAAGATTCCTCGTGTATCATCTGTAGCAAAATTATGAACGGGAGCTAGCAATCCGGACCGTATTGAAGAGGTTCCTGAGACACAGCATGGAAGAGTCACAATATTCAGAAACGAGGTCCAAGAATGAAGAAGGGGTAGAATTACTGAATGAATACGAGTTGTAGCTAATACCCGAGGCATAAAAGAAGCATTTTCCACGGGATCCCGAAACCACCAGCCACCCCGACCTAATTCATGATGAGCCCACCAACTTCCTGGCAAAATGCCTACGGTTAAAAACCACCGACATGTCAAGATCAAAATTCAAATTGGTTCCTGGTCCTGGTCAGAGACCACTGTGTTCGCGTCGGCGATCCAACAAAGAAGCGAAGTAGTGGTCTCTTTCTTTCCATTACGAACGACACGCTTCGCCTGCTCCCTCCCCGTGTCCACTAGCGCTCCTGTCCAGAGCGAAGAGAAGGCGAAACGCCGCCGAAGCAACATAAGCAGGCTTCTATTGCTACGTAACAATAGAGCAGGATAGCCTTTTGCGCCCATATGTTTTAATTTTAGGGTAAAGAGCTTGCTTGTTCTACGGGATCCGACGCATGCAGCAGAGCGAAAGAGCCTTCCATTCTTTTCGGCGTCATCCTTCCGCATTGGCGGCGAGTGGAGTGCCACAATCCCATTCATCATTTTTGATCTACATAAGCCAAAGCCCATAGCACTGGCGACGTCTCCGGCATAAATGCAAGGAGGATGTATAGCTGATATAGGATCTTGTGGAACACGATTTGATTCTGCAAGCGGTTCGGTACGAACGAAGAAATTTCGAACAAAAGGGTCGGAACTCGCCGATAGGAAAGGAGAGAAAAACAAAGCAATTCCAAGAGCTCCGTCAATCCGCTGTTCATCGATAGACGAAGCTCTCTCTTTATCATCTCGCGCCAGATGCAACAAAGGATGAGTCCTTTTTCCTTCTCGCGAACCACGGAAGCGCCTAGCACCCAGAGGAGCAAAGCTTCTTTGGGAAAACAGCGCATAAAAAAGGGCTGGCCCGTCAAAAGTCCGGCGCCTTCGCGAACGAAGTTCAGAATCAACAAGGGTTCGTAGAACGAAGGGAGTGTACAACTGGGTCGTAGCCCCAGTTTTTTGTTCGTAACTAGGGAGAGATAGAATGGAGTTCTTCACGAAGTTTGAGACAAAGGAATAAAAAATACTTTCTCTATGGCCTCCTCGTTTTGAGACATTATGGCTTTGGGGTCGACCCCGGTAACAAAGAAGGAATCCATAAAAACTTAGGATCCGACACCATGATAAAATACTACCCTCATGATTAGACCATGTCCCTGAGATTTGATAAAAGAAAGGTGCATTTGCGGTTAATTCGTTGTCATTGGATAAGTTATTAGGAATATGACGAAACGGAAGACCAAGGAAAGAAAGAAGAATGCACCAAAATGCAGGTGCTGCACCAAACACTGGTGGTTCTTTCTTGTTGTAAGTGAATGCAACGAAAAGACCCGGAAATAACGAATAATGAAACAATTCATATATTGACGTGCTCATTTCAAAATTTATGCTTTGTTATTCCCATCATCCTGTGGTTTCAGGATGATCCACAAGAAAGGTGGCAGGATTCGAACCTACACTCTGACCATGCCTCACCGCCTTCAACCCATTAGTCTCTGTTACAAGGTAGGGGGGGTGAGGAAAGGCAGAAATGAGTTCATGCCACAACGATCCCTATGGAAGGGAAATTTCTCAATATTTTTGGCTCGCAATAAAGCTAGGGTCCTGTTCGGGCAAGCTATTGATTCCATTACCGAACCAAACAAGATTATTCCCTTAGTCCTATCTATCCACCTCTCCAGACACAATATCTTGAGTACCTATGATGGTGACCACATCTGCTGGCATGTGATGTTTGGACATAGAATCGAGTCCTTGTGAATGGGCAGAGCCAGGTGCTCTTATTTTATGACGGTAGGGACGATTGCTTCCATTACTGACCAGAAAGACACCAAATTCTCCTTTAGATGCTTCAACTGCGGTATAGGTAGAAGGAGCTGGTACGGAAAAACCTTCTGTATAAGGTTCGAAATGGTGAATTGAGGTAGAGTAGACCGATGATCCTGTAGTCATTTGGTCGGCTATTGAAAGAAAAAGCTTGCATCTGCTCCCCCTATTATATAACCGGTCCTATCTCTCTCCAAACCTAACGTGGTAGTTTCCCATCATAGGGCTTTCTATCTATAGATTAAGCCATTACCAAACCAAGGAGCGGCTGCTAATTAGCACGAAATCATAAATAAGCTCTACCAAGGATTGCCAAGCATTTGGTACTAAGTTTCCTCCTCCTTTTTTTGTAACAAAATGAATCAGAAGTAGGACCAAACTGAGAGTTAGCAGCATAAACAAAGATGAATTTGTGAATGAGAAATACAAGTTTCCTATCTTCATAGGAATCAATGGGAGAATGGAAAATTGCTCAAGTGGGTTGTTGGGTGTAATCGTAAGAAACACTTTTCATTTCATCCCTGTAGTTCCGCTTCTTGCTCTAAAAATTAGGAAAGACTTGTCGGAAATCGCCAGTTGGCTTGGTCCGACCAAGAAAGGCATGGGACTCTTTGGGCATTGCTTGGGTCGAGTGAAGTAAAGACTGGCTACCTATAATATAAAGATCCCTCACTGCACACTTTAGATATAATGAAAACCTTTAGTTTAGGAGTCATTCAGGCTAGATCTAAAAAGAGAAGGCCGTGGAGACTTTGACCGAATGAATAGGGATCAATTGATAGAGATTTTTTTTTAGGAAGAGAATCCAGGATGAACGCTTTTTTCATTCGCTATGCGCTGACTGGATACGTACTCGCGTGATCAATCGATGGACGGGGGAATTGCGTGAATGACGAGACCGGCCTAACCTAAAGTGGGTCCTCCCCCCCTTGATGGCGAATCTTGATTGACTGACACTAGGAACCGATTCGGAGAAAGAAGAAGCATGAGATAGGCGGTTGAGTCCCGTCGATGTAGGCTAGAAGAACAATCCGTCTCATATGCAGGACAGTCTAGTATCCATATCTTGAATAGGAGTCAGTGTGCATGGTCAATTCCATCTTTCCGCTGAAGGAGAATCCAATACCAGTACTCAAATAGTAAGTACCGAGAGTACGATAGTGATTAGCTGTCGAAGGCGATGAAGAAAGGAATTGGCTTGCTAGAGGACTTGCTATATTTTGTTGGCGTTCAGTGAACCGATCCAGCCTTTGTTTGAGCCGGTGGGTTGTGATTGAGCTTAGCTTGGCAGATCTCGCACCGTAATGCTAGTGCTTATTTATGAAAAATAGATTGTTGGTATGGCAGCAGCTACCAAAAGCACACTAAGTTAGTCACAGGTAGAAACCTATGAGCTCTACTAGCTCTCCGACTCTATAAACTTGTCTTTCCGGCCCATTTACCCCATCTTTCTTGCTTGCTATGAGCGTTGTTACTGCTACTCAGAACGGTCTTTCTTTGCCGGTTGCCGAAGGCTCTTAAAACCGACAGAATGACCCGGTAACGTTGCACTCCATCGGCTGATTTAGCAGCAGTAGCATCAGTGGCTTGGCTTTTCGGGCTGAAGGAAGAATCCTAGGGTGGAACCAGAAATCAACGGATAGAACCGATTCAACAGGGACTGAAGCTGACAAGCGATAGCCAAGTTAGGTGTAGGAAGGAAGATAAGCATCCAAATCCTCTTTTTATTCCTTAGCTTAGTCTGCTTTTTAACACTTCTTGCCAAGTCCAATAAAATACAGACTCTCTATGACTCAAAACCCCCAACCTACATCGTACCAGATTAGACTAGTAACATCTCTTAGATGGCTGCCTTCTACTTACATTTACATAAGGACTCACCCTAGGAATGGATTTGATTCATACCCAGACTAGTCCTACCTCAGCTTCTAACTTAAGGAAGTAGCTAGCCGCTGTTGCTATGCCGTGTTTGACGATTGTTGCTAGAATGAATAGCCAAATCAAGGGAATGAATCAAAGTTTTTTTCCGGGTATAAAAGAGGTTTCAGTTCTGATTTAGACTACGTACGAGGCATAGGATGGATAGGCACCAAAGACCAACAGCAAAAGAATAACCTAATTCTCTTAGTCAAGGTAGGGGTTCAGATCTCATCATGCCTTTTTTTTTGCATCATTTCACCAACCCTACTCACCTTCCTCCTTCTGCTCTTGCTTGCCACTCCATTAATTATTATCAAGCGTAATTCGACGGAAGCTATTCGAAAACTATTGAACTTGCTCCGAAGTTTATGATTTGGCTTTTGTGTGTCACTGATTACGGTTTACGATTGGATTGCTATCTTATCAAATGAATGCTATAGCCATTGAGGCTAGAAAAATCCATTAAAAAAGGAAGGGAAGATTACAATTTTTTTTATAAAGAGGTACCCTTCATCAAGAAAGCTTGCATAAGAGATCCTTCTTACTGCTCTATCTAGAATGAAAATCTAAAGATAAAAATCAATGTTAGGCTGTGGGGCCACAAGGGCTGGGACCCCTAAGGAGAGGTCAACGGATGCTCTTCGAATTGGTCTATAGCCGATGAACCGACCAGGACACCCCCCCTTTCTGCCATATCTCTCACCGCCTCAGACTAGCTATCCCTAGCCGAAAAAAGTATGAATAGAGCAGTTGAGTGCCTTTCCTTCCCCTATCTTTGTTTGCCACCACCCGACTTAATGGTAAGAAAGCCCGCCTCCTAAGAATGAAGGAATGGATTAATCACCTTTGGGGCTGGTGGATGGATCGCCTTTCCTTAACATAGATGGTGGATGGGCTTCACTTAACAAACAAGAGAATGGGCCATACGGGTGCCTACATTGTTAGTCTATTTGATTTACGGGAAGAGATATTTATTGAATAGAAAGAATGAAACCTGTACCAGCTTATCGCCAACCGTGCTTCCTACCAACTCCGCCTATCCCATACGGTCGGTCCTATTGATTTAGCCGCACCTGAACCCGCAACAGCTGCCTCTAGTCCGAAAGCAACTTACTTTTCTGATGAATCTTATCTTGCTTTTTGAATACAGTCAAAGTGGGACATCCCTTGTTCTCGCATTCCTTGCCCTTCACCCTCAGCTAGTTGCCTTCTTTCCTAGGGAATTCAATCACATCGGATCAATGAGCTAAAGTCAGTCCCTCAACAGCTAAAGTAACTGCTTGATCTGTCACCCTCCGTGATTCAAGCCTGTCACCAAGCCTTAAGTCAAAAGCTCTGGTTTCAAGCCCTTTAGTTTAGGGCACCAAGTGAATCAAAGCAAGAGCTTACTCAGAGCTCGAACTCTATTTAAATCAAAGTCAAGCGAAGCAAAGCAAGCCAGCCAAAGAGGGATAGGCATGATCATTCTATTCTAAAGGTAGAGATCCTGAACTAAGGACTGAAAGCTAGAAGTTCTCTATGTGAACATAGGATCCTATATAAACAACCGGAAATGCTAGACTAACTGCTCTAGAGGCAACCTACTGGAGAAAGCCAGAGGATGGAAGTTACTCGGTTAAGAGGATTAGGGAATAAACGAAGGAAAGAAAGCTTAACTCGCTCGAACTTCCGAGGGCCAGTGAACTCAATCTTGAACCCCTGTTTAGCTTTCTCTTTAGCCTATGAGGTTTGATGACAGACCGTGGTAACTTCAGAAGCTGAAGAGGAGATGACCTTAGAAGATTCTATTAGAAGTAAGAAAGCCTTCAACAAGAGAAGGAGACCCAAGCACAGCCAACCTACCTTACTTATCGAGAAGGGGGTATTCCATTAGATTAGTAAAGGAAAGCACCATTCTTAGTTATTAGTCATTCGCTCGCTTAAAGAAGACAGCCTCCTTAGCTGCCGAAAATGAAAGGCTGAAAGTCAAGTAAATGAGTTAGGAAACCGAGTGCCATCTATCGTCTGATTAGTCTTCGTGGTAGCGGGCCTTGCTTCTTTTCTTTTGCTATTGAATCTGCTATTGAAGGAGTAAGTTGCGCCCTTAGCATGCTTTTGCCCAGGAGTGGGTTCTGACACCCTTTTGCCTTATCCGCTCTTGGTGGTTTAGTTAGGGCAGTAGATTACTTAGAGGTTGACTTTATTCTTGACTGCTTTCCAGCTATCAAAGTGGATTAGCCTTGGAAACCTTTGAAATGCTTTAACTGCGGGGCATTCAACTGTCAAGTGCCCGAATCATACCCAAACCCTTACTCAACCTCTGAAGAAGAAGAAGGAAAGAAAGCGGTCCCTAAAAAGACTGAGAATGCTAATGACTGGAAAGTAGTGCAGAGACCTTCAGGTATGAAGCAGTGAGCTGATATGATAGAAAAATGCCTGTCAAATTGTTGGGTCTGCAGCAAATAGATTGAAAATGCTTTCTAATGAAGACCTATCTGTAGATGATGTCATTCTTCCCAAAGAATCAAATGCAGTGCTATGCCAAGAAAATCTAGATAAGGTGGAACAGATGCATCACCTTTCAATTACATTCTTCACTCTTGTTCCTAATTTTTCTTTTGGTATAAACATCAGTTTTTCTTTTGGTATAAACACCCCTGTTCCATTCTTTTTCCCACTTTTATTATCAAATTGAAAACTTTAATGCTAAAAAAGATGGAATGCAGGGGAAAAAAGAAGAAAATCAGAAAAAAGTGTATGTTCCTAAGAAGCAAGTGGAGTTAAAAGTGAGTTCTAACTTTGATAATATAGGTTCTACTTCAGGAAAAGATGATCAAGATGAAATTATAACACAAAACCCATTTGATGTTCTTGCTGATTTGGGTTTAAGAGATATGTCTTATCTTGATGAGATGGATTCGGAGGTTTTAACTGGAGGTGGCCAGGAGACAAGCACCGAAAATAAAATTGTTGATCAATGATGATGAATATAGGGTGTTGGAATGTGAGGGGATCGAATTTAAGACCAAAACAGGAGGAAATAAAAAATGTGATAAGAAGTAATAATTTGTCGTTGTTTGCTATCCTTGAATCTCAGCTGAGGTTTAATAAGTTACAAACGACTTGTAATAATGTTTTTGGGAGCTGGATGTGGATTTCGAATCAAGACATGAGCCTTAAAGGCACTTGTATTATCATTGGATGGGACCCAAATGAAGTTATTGTCATGCCTTTGGATGCTAATAGTCAAGTGATGCATTGTCAAGTCATTTTTATCAAGGAGAATAAGAGGTTGTTTTGTTCTTTTGTCTATGGTTGCAATTATTATATAGACAGAAGAAAACTTTGGGATTCCTTGGGAAAGCATTACAATTTGGTTGCTGGACAGCCTTGGCTGATAGCTGGAGATTTTAATGTTACTAGGGAACTTGTGGATTCGATGGCTGGTCATTCTAAAATTTCGAGGGGTATGGTGGAATTTAATGAGTGCATTAATTTTATTGAAGTTCAAGATATAAATAGTAATGGGTTGCACTACACCTGGAATCAAAGGCCACGTGGGGCGTCTGGGGCTTTGAAAAAACTTGATCGTGTGCTTGGGAACCATAAATTTATTGAAGAATTTCCGAATGTGTTTGCTAATTTCCAGCCTTATCGGATTTCAGATCATAGCCCTATGATTATCAAATTCCCAATTAAAAGAAAGTTCAGGGTCAGACCGTTCAAGTTTGTTAATTCTCTTGTGCTGTTGGATAACTTTCTTCCCATTGTTGAAAGTGTTTGGAAAACTGATGTTGAAGGGTTTGGTATGTTTAGGCTCTGTCAGAAATTAAAGCTTTTAAAGAAACCTCTTAGGAAATTGTTAATTGTTCATGGCAATTTTGCTGAAAAAGTTTCTAAGTGCAGAGAAGAATTATGTAGGGTCCAGGAAAGTCTTGATTTAGACCCATGCAATGAAGAGCTGAGATTTGAAGAAGGAATCTACCTTCAATCTTTTTTGAATGCTAGTAGGGAAGAGGAGAGTTACTTAAAACAAAGAGCTAAAGTGCATTGGCTTAAGGAGGGAGATTCTAATTCTGCATATTTTCCTAAGGTAGTGAAGGGTAAAATTAACAGGAACAGAATTGAAACAATCCTTGATGGAAATGGAAATTGGAAGGAAGGGGATGAAGCTTTCAAAGTCATTGTGGATTATTTTGGTGAATTTCTTGGAGTGGAACATGGTGTTGTTCCCATTCTTAGTCCGGATGATCTTGATTTCAGGAAACTTGACAATCAACAAGCTTTGGATATGATTAAAGATGTTACTAATGAGGAAATTAAGGCTGCCCTTTTTGATATTGATGATGATAAAGCGCCTGGCCCTGATGGTTTTTCTTCTAAATTCTTTAAGAAAGCTTGGATGATAGTGGGGAGTGATTTTTGCTTTGCTGTTAAAGAATTTTTTCTTTCAAAAAAGATCTTGAAGGAAGTTAATGCTACTGTTATTGCATTAGTTCCTAAAGTGCAGACTCCAGGTAAGGTAGGGGACTATCGGCCAATATCTTGTTGTAATGTGATCTATAAATGCATTAGCAAAGTTATTGTTAACCGCATTAGAGATCATCTTGGGTGCTTGGTCTCGGATAACCAGTCGGCTTTTATTCCAGGGCGTTCAATCTTGGATAATATTCTGTTATCTCAAGAACTTGTCAGAGGGTGTCATATTAATAGGGGTTTTGCTAGGTGTGCTATGAAAGTTGATATTCAAAAAGCGTATGATACAGTCAATTGGAGTTTTTTGCGGAATATATTGAAAGAGTTTGGATTTCATGAATCTATGATAACTTGGATTATGAATTGTGTTACTACTTCCTCTTTTATGATCAATATAAATGGAAGTTTTCATGGGTTTTTCCAAGGAAAGAGAGGCCTCAGACAAGGTTGTCCTTTATCTCCTTACCTCTTTACTCTTGTTATGGAGGTGTTTAACCTAATGCTTAAAAGGAGAATAAAGGAATGTAGTGAATTCAAATACCATTGGAGATGTAAAGAACAGGAGCTTACTCACTTATGTTTTGCTGATGACCTGATGGTTTTTTGCCACGGAAATTCTGGGTCAATAAAAGTGATTAAGAAGGCTATGGATGAATTTGCTAATTCTGCAGGTCTTGTTCCAAATCTGTCCAAAAGCCACATCTTTTTTGGGAATGTTAAGGAGCAATTTAAAAGGAAAATTCTGAGGATTCTACCTTTTGTTGAAGGTAAACTGCCTATGAAATATCTTGGGATTCCTTTGATTTCTACTAAGCTTTTTATTAGAGATTGTAAGGGTCTTGTAGATAAAGTTAAGAAGAGAGTTAATGACTGGAAAAACAAATCATTGTCTTATGCTGGAAGACTTCAATTAATAAGTGCTGTTCTTGCTTCACTTCCTGTTTATTGGGCTTCAGTGGTTTTATTACCAAAAGGCATAAATAAAGAAATTGGAAAAATAATGAGGGAGTTCCTTTGGAACAGTGGGCAGAATTGTAAAGGAGTTGCCAAGGTGTCATGGAATAAAATATGCAAACCAAAGAGTTATGGTGGGCTTGGGCTGAAAAATCTCAAAGATTGGAACATTGCTCTTCTATCGAGTAGAATTTGGAAGCTTATTAGTGGACAAAATTCCCTGTGGGTGAAATGGGTCAATTGTTATTTGCTTGAAGGAAGAAGCTTTTGGGATGTGGGTCCAAAAGATAAAATGAGCTGGAGCTGGAGAAATCTTTTAAAGATTAGACCTTCTTTAAGAGATTTTTTCTATTCTCGAATTGGAAATGGAAAAGGAACTAGCATGTGGTATGATAATTGGCATCAATTGGGTCCTTTGAGCTATGTCCTATCTCCCAGGGAAATTACTAATGCTGGATATAACATAAGAGACAAAGTTAGTGATGTTATTGTTGATGAAAATTGGAATTGGCCTTCTGAATGGATTGAAATGATTCCTCAATTGGGTGATTTCCCTGTGCCAAGGATCATCATAGAGAAAAAAGATGAAGTGTATTGGGTGAATTACAAAGGAAAGATTGTCCCATTTGCGGTTAATCAGGTCTCTTCTTCTCTTATGTGCCGTGAGTCAATTGTTGAATGGTATGATTTAGTTTGGTTCCAAAACAGAATTCCAAGTCACTGTTTCATCCTTTGGCTTGCTATCCTTGGAAGACTTAGAACACAAGATAGAATGAAGAGATGGAAAGAAGCTAATGATTTTAGTTGTGTTTTCTGAAATTCTCAATTAGATTCCCACGCCCATCTGTTTTTTTATTGTAATTTCACAAAGGAAGTATGGGACTTGATGAAAGATAAAGTGAAACTGAATCATAGATCTGGCAACTGGTTCGACATCATCAATGAACTCCAATATTCTTTAAAAAAGAAAAGCATCAATAATTTCATTAGAAAAATAGCTTTGGCGGCTTCCATTTACCATATCTGGAATGAAAGAAATAAAAGAATGTTTGGGAAACATAACAAGTCTGTGGAAAATGTTGTCAAGATTATCACAGAAGACATTAGATTGAAGATTTTTAGCCTTAAAATGGGATATCTTGGGCTTAGTGAAGAGATGTGTAAGGAGTGGAATGTTCCTGTTAGAAACAATGATTATCTGCATGAAAGTCGAAATTAATTTGAGAATTGGGGTGTATGAAGATTTGTCAGAGTGGCTGGCATGGAATTGGTGGGAAGATAGCTATTATGGAATTCGGATGGTGAAAATAAGAAAGAATGTAAATAAAAGCAGGAATTTAAGTAATTCAATTAAAGGGTATTTTGGTCAAATCTGTAAATTTCATAAATTGGAAGAATTAATAGCGTTTGGCTTGCTTGCTAAAGGTCTCGGCTATAATTCTGATCCAGGGAATTGGAAGGGGATGGATTTGGATAATAAAAATCGCAGATGCTTTTCTTTTGGTCCGGGGCTGTTTGGAATTTGGACTGGAAAAGGAGCGAGTGGAATAGGTTTTGTCGTGGGTGATAATTCCAATTATTTAGAGAGGGGTAATTGTGTGTGTTTTAGCGATATTTGTCTCAAAGAAGGAAAAAACAAGAAACAGGGGCGTACTGGAATTTTTTTAATTGATAGTGATCGTGGTTTTTGGGTGGAGGGGTATTTTGGTAATTCTGAATTATATGGGCTTGTTATTCTTTTTAGATATAATTGTGGGAGAGAGGATAAAAGGAAGAATTCTAATAAAAGCGGAAATTTAAGAAGCTGGATCAAAGGGTATATTGGTCAATTTTGGGGAAAAATTAAAATGGAAGATCAATTTGTGAAGTGCTTGGGGATGATCGAAAATTGGAGGAAGGAAGTTGCGAATGAGGATCTGATGGATGGGTTTTTTAGAAAGCAAATGGAAGTTGAAGATGAAAGTGGATGGAGTGATGTTCGGGGTTTGGATTCTACTGAGACAAACAACAAGCAAGGGCAATTTGGGCATGTTCCTAATTTCAAAGATTTTTGGTACTGGAGTGATCATAATGGAGATTGGCTGGTTTTGCAGAGTGTTTGGGATAATATTTCTGGGAATCAATTTTCTTCTCATATGTGTATAAGGAGACAGGGGCAATTTGGTCAAACTTATGAGAAGGGTGACACTGTTAATCAATCTATGAAATTTCTCTGGAGTTTGGCTAATAAGAGACAAAACTGGAAATATTGGATATGGATGAATTCTTTTGTTTTTGAAGGAGTTCATAACCAATATTTTTTCAAAAGAATTGACGGTCATGGGAATTTTACCAATTTTTCCCTTAAAATTGGATTGCAACTCGGTTTAATCCCGAGTATCATTTGGTTTATGCCTTATGATGTGGTCACTTTTCATCAATATATGGAATTCATTTTCATTTATTGTAAATATCCGCCTTGGAAACAAGGTGTGTATATTCAAGGATTTGACGGACATGGGATTTTTATTACTTTTTCCCTCAAAAGTAAATTGCATCTCGGTTTGATCCCGAGTTTCATTTGGTTAAGGCCTTATGATGTGGTTTTATTTCATTTGCAATTGGATTTATTATTCAATCGTTATGATTCTCCGCCTTGGAAACAAGGTGTGTATAAGCAAGGAATTGACGGCATTGGGACTTTTAACACTTTTTCCCTTAAAAGTGTTTTGCATCTCGGTTTGATCCCGAGATTCATTTGGCTAAGACCTTATGAAGTGGTTTTTTATCATTTTCATTTGGATTTATCCAATTGTTATGATCTTCCACCTTGGAAACGAGGTGTGTATACAAAAGGAATTGATCGATTTGGGATTTTTCTCACTTTTTCCCTTAAAAGTGAATTGCATCTCGGTTTGATCCCGAGTTTCATTTGGTTAAAACCTTATGAAGTGGACTTTTATCATTTTCAATTGGGGTTTCTCAATTGTTATGATCTTCCGCCTTGGAAACGAGGCGTGTATATAAAAGGAATTGTCGGATTGGGGATTTTTATCACTTTTTCCCTTAAAAGTGAATTGCATCTCGGTTTGATCCCGAGTTTCATTTGGTTAAGGCCTTATGAAGTGGACTTTTATCATTTTCAATTGGGGTTTCCCAATTGTTATGATCTTCCGTCTTGGAAACGAGGCGTGTATATAAAAGGAATTGACGGTTTTGGGATTTTTATCACTTTTTCCCTTAAAAGTGAACCCCCACCTTGGAAACAAGGTGTGTATATCAAAGGAATTGACGGAATCGGGATTTTTATCACTTTTTCCCTTAAAAGTGAAATTCCGTCTTGGAAACAAGATGAGCTTATTCAAGGAATTGACGGTTTTGGGATTTTTCTCACTTTTTCCCTTAAAAGTGATTTTCCGCCCTGGAAACAAGGCGAGTATATTCAAGGAATTGACGGATTCGGGATTTTTATCACTTTTTCCCTTAAAAGTGAACACACACCATGGAAACATGGTTTTTACATTCATGGAATTGACGGATATATTCTTTTTAGTTTTGTTGAAGATGGAGAAATTATAGAAAACTTATTGAGAGTTGTTAGGATGGAAGAAGATTGGAAGGCCTTATTGAAGATGGTTTTGAAGACCTTTGATATGCATAGAAGAGGTTTTGATAGCAAGTGCAATATTAAATTTGTTATTTTGGAAAGAATTGGAGGGACTTTGGGCATACATATATTTTTTGGGAGCCATAGGGAAAAGGATTGGAAAAATTGGAAAATTGTGAATAGAGAGGATGGAAGTGTGTCTAATTTTAGCATTATACTTTCGTTTTACTTATATGAAAATAAAAATAAAAGGATGGAGAGAAGAAAGAAGATTGCTATTGTGGATTTCATTGGGAATTGGAATGTAGATACTATATTCATTTTATTGTGGAATTTGTGGGGTATTGTTGATCATGGGAATTGCGTTAATTTTAGCTTTGGGATTTGGAGCATACATAGAGATTGTTTATATGAAGATTGGAAGAAAAGATGGCGAGTTCAATTCGAGTTGGAATGGATTTTTGAAGACCACTCCGGATTGTGGAGTTGGGATAAAATAAATTGTATTTCCTTTGGTTACAATGTCGTTAGGCCTAGTCTTTACTTTTGGTATCTTCGTGATATTTGGATTTTTGTCATTTTTGGGGTTTGTCCAAAAATGACATTAACTCTTGTATTTCTTTTTCTGAATTTATAAAACTTTGCCGGGGCTTCGGCCTCTTTCCCCAAAAAAAAAAAAAAAAAAAAAAAAAAAAAAAAAACCCTAAACCCTAAACCCAAAACCCAAAACTGAAGAGCAAGAGAAAGCAGTGGAAAAAAAGAAAGTTTATGTCCCGAAGAAACATGTAGAAATGAAAATCAGCTCAAACTTTGATCATATTGGATCTACATCTGGAAAGGATGATCAAGAGGGTTTCATCTCTAAGAATTCGTTTGATGTTTTACGTGATGAGATGGGGTTGAAGGATATGTCTTATCTTGATGAAATGGATCAAGATGTAATCACTGGTGGTGTCCAGGAGTCAAACACCAAAATTCAAGATATTGATCAATGACGGGTTGCTTTGGTTGTTGGAATGTGAGGGGTACAAATTTAAGGCCTAAGCAAGAGGAAATAAAAAATGTTATTAGAAGCAATAATTTGTCTCTCTTTGTTATCCTGGAGTCTCAAGTCAGATTTGATAAGCTTCAAGGGGTGTGCAATTCGATTTATGGCAATTGGATGTGGATTTCTAATCATGAGTATAGCAATAAGGGTATTCGTATCATTATTGGGTGGGATCCGGAAGAATTAGTTGTTATGCCTGTTGATTCTTCTGATCAGGTTATGCACTGCAAAATTCTTTTCATCAAAGATAATAAAAGGTTTTTTGCTTCTTTCATCTATGCTTGTAACTATCACATGGATAGAAGAAGATTATGGTATGATCTTGAGAAACATAATTCGATTGTTGATAAGCTTCCGTGGTTGATTGCTGGGGACTTTAATGTTACTAAGGAGTTGATTGATTCGACTGCTGGAGGTTCTGTGTTGTCTAGGGGAATGGTCGACTTTAATGAATGCATGAATAATATTGAGAGGCAAGACTTAAACAAAAATGGAATTCATTTTACCTGGAATCAAAGACCTAAAAAGAATAATGGGGTTTTAAAGAAGTTAGATCGAGTGATGGGAAATTTTAAATTTTTTGAAGAATTTCCTAATGTGTTTGTAAATTTCCAGCCTTATAGGAATTCTGATCACAGTCCGATGGTGATTAAATTTCCTATAAAGAAGAAGTTTAGAATAAGACCTTTCAAGTTTGTTAATGCTATTGTGTTGAAAGATGATTTTCTCTCTACAGTTGCTAAAATATGGAATACGCCTATTGAAGGTTTTGATATGTTTCGATTGTGCCGGAAATTGAAAATGTTAAAAGGCCCTCTTAGAAAGTTGATGGCAAGTCAAGGAAATTACAGCGGGAAAGTTCAAAAATGCAGAGAAGAATTGGATAGAGTTCAATTGGAGCTTGATATGGATCCTTTTAATTGTGAGATCCAAAATGAAGAAGGTGGTTATTGCAAGCTTTTATCAAAGCCAGAGAAGAAGAAGAGAGTTATTTAAAGCAGAAAGCTAAAGTGCAGTGGCTAAAAGAAGGAGATAGTAATTCTTCTTATTTCCATAAAGTGGTAAAAGGAAAGATTAACAGGAATAGAATCGAAACTGTTATGGGTGGTGAAGGAAAATGGTGGGAAGGAGAAGAAGCTTGTAAAAAGATTGTTGACTATTTTCAGGATTTTCTTGGGGTTGAGCATAATGGTAACAAAATTTCAAGGCCTGAGAATCTCTTTGCTAACAAATTATCTCATTCTCAATCTTGGGATATGGTGAAAGAGATTACGTATGAAGAAATCAGAACTGCTTTGTTTGATATTGATGATGATAAATCTCCAGGACCTGATGGATTTTCTGCCAAATTTTTCAAAGCTGCCTGGGTGATTGTTGGAGAAGATTTTTGTTTGGCTATTAAGGAATTTTTCAGCAAATTGAAAATTCTTAAGGAAATCAATGCTACTGTCGTGGCCCTTGTTCCTAAAGTTCAGACACCAGGGAAAATTAGTGATTATAGACCAATTGCATGTTGCAATGTGATCTACAAATGCATAAGTAAAATAATTGTTAATCGTATAAGAGACTCTCTTGGATTTTTGGTGTCGGATAATCAATCTGCCTTCATACCTGGTAGATCTATCTTGGATAACATTCTCTTATCTCAAGAATTGGTTCGAGGCTACCACATTAAAAGAGGTTATGCTCGTTGTACATTAAAGGTAGATATACAAAAAGCTTATGACACGGTTAGCTGGAGTTTTTTGCAGTCCATCCTTGTTCATTTTGGGTTTCACAGGTCTATGATTTCTTGGATTATGAACTGTGTTACCACATCCTCTTTCATGATCAACATAAATGGAAATTTTCATGGCTTTTTTCAAGGAAAACGTGGTTTGAGGCAAGGCTGTCCGTTGTCGCCTTACTTGTTCACGTTGGTTATGGAAGTTTTTAATTTGATGATCAAAAGGAATATAAGGGAGAGTGAAGGATTCAAGTTCCATTGGAGATGTTGTGCCCAAAGTATCACACACCTCTGCTTTGCCGATGATTTGATGCTTTTTTGTCATGGTAATGTTAGATCGATCAAGATAATCAAGAATACTTTGGATGAGTTTGCGGGTGTTGCTGGGCTGTATCCGAATATGTCTAAGAGCCACATTTTTTTTGGGAATGTTAAAGAGCCTTTTAAGAAAGCCATTCTTGATATTCTGCCGTTTGTTGAAGGTAAATTTCCAATGAAATACCTTGGTATACCTCTTATTTGTACGAGACTATTTAAAAGAGATTGCAAAATACTGGTGGAAAAAGTGAAGATGAGAATTAATAATTGGAAAAATAAAAGTTTGTCGTATGCGGGAAGGCTTCAACTGATTAGATCAGTTATTTCCTCTCTCCCTGTTTATTGGGCTTCGGTTATGTTGCTGCCTAAGTCTATAACAAATGAGATTGAGAAAATCATGAGAAACTTTTTATGGAGCAGTGGGGATAACAGGAAAGGGATTGCTAAAGTTTCTTGGAGTGAGATCTGCAAACCGGAAAAATGTGGAGGCCTAGGTCTAAAAAAATATCAGTGAATGGAACACTGCTCTTCTATCTAGTCGGATATGGAAGATTATTAGTGGGTATGATTCCTTATGGGTGAAATGGGTGGATTCTTATTTGTTAAAAGGAAGAAGCTTTTGGGATGTTGGATTCAAGGACAAAATGAGCTGGAGTTGGAGAAAATTGTTGAAGATTAGACCTTATTTTCGAGATTTTTTTGTTGTTCATATTGGAAATGGTGAAAATACTTTCATGTGGTATGACAATTGGCATCAATTAGGTCCCTTGAGTTACGTTTTGACTCCTAGGGAAATAACTAATGCTGGTTATCATATTACGGATAAAGTCAGAGATGTGATTTCTAATGACGATTGGAATTGGCCGATTGATTGGATTAGATGTATACCACAGCTTGCAGAGTTTCCTATCCCTAGACTTTTAAGGGAAAAGAAGGATACTGTTTTTTGGCTAAATGAGAGAAGAGAACCTGTTCCTTTTGCAGTGAATCAAGTTTTCAAGACCCTTATTGTTCATGAGATGAAAGCTGGCTGGTATGATCTTGTGTGGTTTCATCAGAGAATTCCTAATCATTGTTTTATTCTTTGGCTGGCTATTCTTGGAAGACTTAGAACACAAGACAGAATGAAAAAGTGGAAATATAATTGTAATTTCAGATGTGCTTTCTGTAATGACCAAATTGATTCCCATTGTCATATCTTTTTTGAATGCAATATTCCCAAGGAAGTTTGGAGTAAGGTGAAGAGAAAGTTGAATATCACTCATATGGATGGTAACTGGTTCGAGATTGTTCAGGAACTTCAAGTTACCCTCAAAAAGAAGAATATTGAGAATTTTATAAAGAAGTGTGCTCTTGCAGCTACAGTTTATCATCTTTGGAATGAAAGAAATAAAAGATTATTTGGTAAAGAAACTAACTCTATTGATTCTATAGTTCTTAGAATCATGGATGACATTAGATTGAAGTTATTTGGTCTCAAATTTGGTTATCTGGGATTGAATGCTGAGATTTGTAAAAGATGGAATATTCCAATAAAAAATATCAATGGGAATGATCGGATTTAATAATTGGAAGAAGGCAAAAAGAAAGGGCTGGCAGGTTCACGTCCATGGGATCTGTATGGCGAGAATTAAGAAGGGTTTTAATAATAAAGTCTTAATGAGCAATCGGCATAAAGGGTTTTTATGGTGGTATTGGAAAATAAGAAAGCTGGAAGAGTTTAAAGAGAATTACATTTTAAAAAATTTTGATTTTTTAGTAATTCTTTTGGATTCTTGGTGGAAAAAGAATCTGAAGAATAAAAGCGGCTGGAAGAGGGTGCAGGATCAGGGCATGATAGAGATTTGTTTTGATCATGAAAGAGGAGTGGATTTTTTTATCTCAAGCCTATGTCCGCAGGTTTTTTGGTGGGATAAATATATGCGATTTGAAGAGTGTTATTATCGGGAAGGAAGAACTAATGAGCAGGGGTATATTGGGAAGTTATTAAAATTTGGTGTTCATTATTTTTGGTGGGAAATGGTTGCGAGATGGTATGGCCTCGTATATGACTGGAACTTTTTCATGATTGGGATATATTCTTATTTTTTTTAACTTTGGAGGCGGGGGCAGTTTTGTCAATTTTGTTTGATGATAAAGAATTACAAGATAATTGAAGTTGGGTGGATTATGTTGGCCTCGTATATGACTGGAACTTTGTTCAAATTGAAGTTTTGGCATTGGTATTTCATTATTTGGAGACAGGGGCATATTGGTCATAAGATGATTGGGTTATTCATTATTGGGTGTTCTAAAGGAATTGACGGTCATGGGATTTTTCACACTTTTTCCCTGAAAAGTGATTTGCACCTCGGTTTGATCCCGAGTTTCATAAGAATGTTTTCTTATGAAGTGGATTTCATGAATTTGCTGTTGGGTATAATTCCCATAAGTTGTGATTATTATCCTTGGTTTCAAGGGTTGAAAAATAAAGGAATTGACGGATGGTTTTTCAGTTTTCTCCTTAAAAAAACTGGTTTTCATGTGTTTAAGGGTTCAATTCCCGAAAATAGTCGGTTTAATCCTATTCATTTAGGATACTCCACATTTGTGGGTGCCACTACTGGTTCGATTAGTAAGTGGTGGGATATTCACCCGTTAATAACCAGGCTTGGGTACGTCATCCTTAGACTGTACCATTATATTTTTGGCATTTTTTGGTTAATAAAATGTCACTTTTTGTCCGGTTCAATCCCAGGATATTTAGTTGGTTGGTTTTTCTTCTTTTTCCATAAAAAGAATTTAAATCTTGGTTCAATTCCAAGTAGTTTAGTCAAGTGGTTTGCCCCTTTTTTCCAAAAAAGGATGATCTTTCCCGGTTCAAACCCGGAACATTTAGTCGTTTGGTTTTTCTTCTTTTTCCATAAAAAGAATCCAAATCTTGGTTCAACTCCAAGTAGTTTAGTCATGTGGTTGGCCCCTTTTTTCCAAAAAAGGATGACTTTATCCGGTTCAAATCCGAGAGTTATAGTTTGGTTTTCTAACTTTTTCCGTAAAAAGTTCAAAAATCTTGGTTCAATTCCAAGTATTATAGTTGGTGGGTTTTATGATTTTATCCGGAAAAAATCAAGAGATGAGATTTGCATTATAAGTTTTTGGATGATGATAATAGATGATGATACTTGGAATGTTTTTTTGGATATTCGATTTCGTCAAAGATGGTCATTTGAAGATGGCAAGGATATGAAGATTTTAAAGAAGATTGTTAATTTTGGGAGGGATAGTGATGTAGATATAAAATTAATTATTGATACTAGGATTTGGATCAAAAGCTTAAATTTTGGTTTTTTAAGAGTTTAGGAAGGATGAGAAATGACGTTTTTATTATATACATTGGTTTATTTTTGTTGGGATTTTCGGAGGATGGGGAAATTAGAATAAGATGTAAAAAGTGCATTGCTATTTTGGAGCATATTGTGTTTTGGAAGGTTTGTTACAAGAGATTGAAGATGCGGATAAGTGTTGAAGTTAAAAAAGATCTTTTGAGAGCTTGGATTGGGTTGAAGCTTGAGGATATTAAAATGGGAAGATTTATGAAGATTAGAAGTCAAAGATATTTGAAGATTAGTAGTCGAAATAGATACTTGGATCCTTGGAGAGGTGAAGATCATTCTGGCTTGTGGAGATGGAAGAAGATAAAGTGGTGTTTTTTTTATTTTATTGGTTTTAAACCTTGTATTTGGTTTTGGTATCTTTTTGATGTTTGGCTTTGGTTCACTTTTGGGGTTTGTCCAAAAGTGACTTAAACTCTTGTATTTTTCTTTTTATTTGTTATAAAATCTTTGCCGGGGCTTTGGCCTCTTTCCCAAAAAAAAAAAAAAAAACCCTAAACCCTAAACCCTAATCCCTAAACCCTAAACCATAAACCCCAAACCCTCAACCCTAAACCCTAAACCCTAAACCCTAAACCCTCAACCGTAAACCCTTAACCCTAAACCCTAAACCCTTAAACCCTAAACCCCGGCGATTCGGCGATTCCCTCGTTTTTTCAACCGTTTTTCCGGCACCGATCATTACTCCTGCAACAGTTTTCACTGATTTTGATCTTAATTTGTTTGTCTTCTCCTGCTTGATCTGTGGATACTGTTTGATTGATTTTTATAGAGGGTGTTCCCCCTGATTTGGAACCCGACGTAATAATGAAAAAAAAGGAAAAAATGTGAATTCGAAGAACAAGCTCAAATCCGTTCTGGATGTTGATTCCAGTCAATTGAATGTTCCTTTGAAAGCTAAATCGGTCACTTCTCTCGTCAATAAGTTTGAATCTGAAGCTAATCCGATCGTCCCTAAAATCCCGTCTGAAGCTGGTAATTCCGAAAATTCTAAATTGGTTAGCATGGTTTTAGATTCTTCTCCTGTTGTGAAAAATGAAGTTATTCAATCTAATTGTTCGAATCTGAATACGCAAATTGCTCCTGATGTTGCTATTTTGATAAATTATGTTAGTCCCTGTTCCTTTAATACCGAGTGCACCTTCCCTTCTATAATTCTTCATGGCTCTGCTAATCCTATAAAAAAGGAGGAGGATTCAATTGATGGTTTAAGTCAACCTGTTATTGAATTTGAGAAGGATATTGCTCAATTTTGTGGCCCTGGAGAGAAAAATGCTATGATGGCTTTTTGGAATGGATCTGCTAGTGAAAAAGAAGGATTTGTTCATGGATTGAGGTTTACGAAGAAGAAATACAACAGTAGTATTGAAGCTGATGATGACATTGTGGATTCAATTGATGATGTAAAGAAGATCTCCCTGGTTAGTCAAAGAAATGAAGTGCTGTTGAATTGGAAAGATCTTACCAATAAGAAAAAAGAGAAAAAATTTCATAAACTTTGTACTAGCAAAGTTAAAAAGCAGGTTGAAGCTAATTTTGGGAAGAATCGTATTCCAATTAAACCATCTTCTTCACTATTTCCTTCCTCGGTTAGTATGAAGAAATCCTCTGATTTTGAAGCTTCTGATGGACTTCAAAAAGTTGGTGAAACTGTGAGTAATCTTTTGCCTGAAGGAGTTCCTAATTTGAATTTGAATGAGCCAGTGATTGTTGATCTTCAAAATATCTGCTCTTTGCAAACTATGGTCAAGGAAAAGAAAGAGAAAAGGAAAATTGAAATTGATGAAATGGTGAGTAGACAGCTGGAACAAGTATGCAATGAGATTATATATCACTTCCCCAGCAAGTTCAGTCATATTGATATTGTTAAAAAAGGTGATTTTAATTTCAATTATGTTGATCCGGATGATAAGGGTATTAATGTCCAAATGGTGGTTGATGAAGATGAGGAAAATAAAGGAACCATCCAGAATAGTAATGGTGGGCTACTTATTACTGAAAACATGCTGGAACAAATGAAGAATGGGGAGTTGAAGAGCAAGGTGAATTTGACTAATCCTAAAACTTCTTTGGAGGAATCGAAATTAAATGAACCTGTTTCGTATGCTGAGAAAGTAAGTGGAAAGAAGCTCAATGCTGCAAACCTTATTACCAAGGTTAAGAAGAATGCGGATTTACCTGATGGAGTGGTGGAAATGCCAATATGTGATATTCTTAAAGGATGCAGCCCTTTTAAGACCACTCTTTATGGATATTTCATTGACAAACATGTTAATTTCTTTAATGTTAACAAGTTTGCTCATAATATGTGGAAAAAATATGGATTAGAAGAGGTGATGGTAAATGATGAAGGGATTTATTTTTTCAGATTTAGTACTGAACAAGGAATGATTTCTGTTTTGGAGGGTGGAGTGTGGATGATTTTTTACAGCGCTCTTGTTGTTAGAAGATGGACTACTGGTGTGAGTTCGGCTAAAGATCAACATGATAAAGTTCCTGTTTGGGTAAAGATTTATAATGTCCCCCTTGAATATTGGAATGGAACAGGGCTGAGTCACATTGCTTGGGAGATTGGAAAACCTCTGGATGTTGATGCCCATACAGCGAAGATGTGTCAAGAGCATTGGGGAAGACCGGCCTTCATGAGAGTTTTAATTGAAATGTCTGCTGCTAAAGAATGGCTTAAGGAAGTCCATGTTTATTCTTCGGATCTTACTACTGGTGAAAGAATTCTGTCAAAGTGTAAAGTTGAGTATGCTTGGAACCCTTCCAAATGTTCTCATTGCAAGGTTATGGGCATAAAGATAGCAATTGTGGAATTCTTCTTGCTACGGAGGCCAGTGATTTAGTGAATTCTAAACCTGATGATCAAAAAAAGGATGGTATTAAAGTTGACCTGATGGAGGTTCTTATTGCGAGCACTAAAAAAGTTGAAGATGACAAGGATGGGTTTCAAACTGTGGTTAAAAGGAATAAGGGAATAAATATGGGTGAAAAAACTAAGGATGGATTAGGGAATAAAAATCAGAATTCTTTTCAAGGGCAAAATGGGAAAAACCAAGGAAATGGAAAGAATACGGCTGGAAATTCTGTTGGAAGTCAGGGGCAAAAAGGGAATAATTCAGTAAAAAATGGAAATACTTTCGGTGGTAATCAATGGAATAAGGGTAAAGGAGTCCAGGGGTATAATGGGAAAAATCAAGCTGCGAATGGAAGAACTAATGGCTTTAATTTCGAACAGGGGCAGAATAGTAAAAGCACTAATTTTTCGAACAAAATCAACAATTCAGGGAACGATAAAGGTGGGAATAATTTTCAGGGGACTCCTCATGCGGTTTCCTCTCATAAGGATCCTAATACGAATATTGAGGGGGGGAAAAACATTGGCAGTGGGCTGAAGTATGTTCCAAAGTCTGGAGCTGATTTTAAGATTAGTTCTAATTTTGATAAAATCCTAAATGTTGAGAAGCATCAAGATCCTGCGATTATTTTATCTAGCAATAAATTTGATGTTTTAAAGGATTTGGAAGATGATAATCAAATGGGTTTTTCCAGAAGGAGTATTCAAGGAATTGATCTTGATTATTTGGATACTATTGATCAAATGGAAGTTATAGGTGGTATCCCTTTGGATGATACCAACATGGAAGGCTTTTCCAATGACGCTTAGTTTTGGAATTTGGAATGTTAGGGGCCTTAATCAGTCCCCTAAGCAAAAAGAAATAAAAAAATTTAATTAAGGAAAAAAATTTGAGTTTATTAGCTATTCTTGAATCTCAAGTTAGTTCTAATAAACTTAATGAGAAGTGTGATAAGATTTCTGGGGATTGGAAGTGGATTGCTAATAAAGGAAATGTTGGTCATACTTTTCGCATTATTTTGGGCTGGAATCCTAATTTTTTTGATGTTAACTTGATTGATCACAATGATCAAGTTATTCATTGTAAAGTTAGTTTTCCCTCAAATAATAAGTATGTGTTATGTTCCATTGTTTATGCTGCCAACAAATATATTGAGAGAAGAGGTTTATGGTCTTCTCTTGTGCATCACAAAGGCTTTGTTCGTGATGATCCGTGGATTATTGGTGGGGATTTTAATGTCACGATTAATCCCAATGAAAGCTCTGCAGGCTCGTCCAAGTTTACCAAAGGGATGGTGGAGTTTCTTGAGTGCATTAATGTTCTTGAAATTCAAGATATTAATTGCAATGGTTTGAACTTCACTTGGAATCAAAAACCTCAAGGTAACAATGGTATTTTGAAGAAATTGGACCGTGTCATGGGCAATTCCAGCTTACTGGATCTCTTTCCTTCTATTTTTGCTTCTTTTCTCCCTTATGGGCTGTCCGATCATAGTCCTATTGTTATTAAAATTCCGTTAAAAGCTAAATTCAAGGTTCTCCCTTTCAAGTTTCCTAATGTTCTCAGTATTAAATCTGAATTGAAGATGTTGGTTGAAAATCATTGGAATATTGACATTCAAGGAATTAAGATGTTTGTTTTAATTCAAAAGCTCAAAAATCTCAAGAAGCCGATTCGAAAACTGTTAAAGAAACAGGGGCATTTTTTGGATAATGTTATTCATTTTCGTAAAGAATTGGAAATGGTCCAAGCTGATTTGGATGAGGATCCTTTTAATTCTGCTCTTCGCGATTTGGAAGCTATTTTCCTTGGTGAACTTAAAAAAACTTATGAAAAGGAGGAATGTTTCTTGAAACAAAAAGCTAAAATCCATTGGCTTAAAGATGGAGACAACAATTCCAAGTTTTTTCATAAAACTGTTAAAGGAAGAATCCATAAAAGCAGAATTGAGGCTATTATGAATAAACAGGGGGAATGGCTGGAAGGTGAAGATGTTTACAAAGAATTTGTGGAATACTTCAAGAATTTTTTAGGAACTGATGTTCCTTGTGGCGAGATTTTTCAGCCTAATTCTTTGTTTATTAAAAAATTAGATCTTATTGCTGCTGCTGAGATGACCAAGATTGTGACCAATGATGAAATCAAAGTTGCCCTCTTTGATATTGATGATGATAAATCTCCTGGACTAGATGGGTACTCGGCCAAAATTTTCAAGTCTATGTGGTCTGTCATTGGTGAGGATTTCTGCTCTGCTGTCAAAGAATTTTTCGCGAATGGAAAAATACTAAAAGAAGTCAATGCCACTGCAATTGCTTTAGTTCCAAAAGTTGATTTTCCTGGAAAAGTGAGTGACTTTAGACCTATTTCATGCTGCTATGTTATCTATAAATGTATTAGCAAGGTGATTGTTGCTAGAATTAGGAATCACTTGGGTTCTCTTGTTGCTGAAAACCAGTCAGCTTTTATCCCTGGAAGATCGATTACGGATAATATTCTTATTTCTCAAGAACTTGTCAGGGGATATCATAGAGATCGTGGTTTTTCTAGATGTGCTCTTAAGGTGGATATCCAAAAAGCTTATGATACAGTTAGCTGGTCATTCCTTCAAGATATTCTTTTTGTTTTTGGATTCCATCCTGCAATGATAAATTGGATCATGCAATGTGTGAGTTCTCCATCGTATATGATTAGTATGAATGGGTCTTATCATGGTTATTTTGAAGGGAAAAGGGGTCTTAGACAGGGTTGTCCCCTCTCTCCTTACCTCTTTACTTTGGTTATGGAGATCTTTAATTTGATAATTCAAAGAAGAATAAAAAATGAGCCGCTTTTCAAGTATCATTGGAGATGTAAGAAACTTAAGCTCACACATATTTGTTTTGCGGATGATTTGATGATCTTCTGTCATGGCAATTCTGCTTCTGTCAGGGTTATAAAAGAAAGTCTTGAAGAATTCGCTTGTGTGGCTGGCCTTCATCCAAATTTTTCTAAAAGCCACATTTTTTTTGGTAATGTTAAAGCTAATGTGAAGGGTAAAATTCTGGATACTCTTCCTTTTGTTGAAGGAAAATTGCCAATGAGATACTTGGGAATTCCTCTAATCTCAACTAGATTATTCATTCGTGATTGCAAAAGACTTGTTGATAAAGTTCGATGCAGATTAGGAGATTGGAGGAACAAATTCCTATCATATGCCGGAAGATTGCAACTCATTTCTTCAGTTCTTTTTTCCCTTCCTGTGTACTGGGCTTCTTGTCTCCTTATCCCAACTGTTATAACTAAGGAAATAGAGAAATTGATGAAGAATTTTCTTTGGGACTGTGATGAGTCCAAGAAGGGAAGGGCCAAAGTTGTTTGGTCCTCAATTTGTAAACCTTTGGAGCATGGAGGCTTGGGTCTGAGAAATCTAAGAGCTTGGAACAAAGCGATTCTGTCTAAGAGAATCTGGATGATCGTATCCAATTATGACTCTATTTGGGTAAAATGGATCAATACTTATGTTCTTAAAGGGGGATGCTTTTGGGATGTTCAGGAAAAGCAAGACCTGAGTTGGAGTTGGAGAAACTTGATTAGATTGAGACCTTACTTTAGAAATCATTTTTGTTCTAAGGTTGGGAATGGAGTAAATACTTTTATGTGGTATGATGATTGGCACTTTCTTGGAGCTCTTTCTTATGTCCTTTCCCCTAGAGAGATTGCCAGTGCGGGATTTAGAATAACAGACAAAGTGAAAGATGTTATTGTTGATAATTCCTGGTTTTGGCCTTCTGAATGGCTTTCGCTTATTCCTCAGTTGAATGATTATCAACTGACGATGCTTGATCCTATGGTTGCTGATAGAGTTCTATGGAGGAAAAGGAATAGTCAAGAGGTGGAGTTTGATATCCATCAAGTTTGGATAGATTTAAGCAACTGTGGTCAAAAGGTTCCGTGGGCCCATCTTGTTTGGTTTAAGCAATGCATTCCTAGACTCAGCTTCATTTTATGACTCAGGATAGAATGAGATTTTGGGACAAAAATAAGAATCTCAAGTGTTCTTTATGTAATATGCAGCTATATTCGCATAACCACTTGTTCTTTGAATGCACTTATTCTTCACTTGTCTGGAAAGTTGTGAAGGATAAAGTGGGGATTAGAAGTAATTCTCATGGATGGAAAGAGTTAGTTGAAGAATTTCAAGATTTGTTTAAAGGGAAAAGCATCCAAACTTTTATTATGAAGATTGCTTTTGCTGCTTCTGTTTATTACATTTGGAGAGAAAGAAATTGCAGACTCTTTAGAAAAGGAAAAACAGAGGAGATGAAAATTGCTTTGAACATTTTTGAAGAAACTCGCCTCAAGCTTATTGGTCTCAAAGGCGATTTTTTGGGGTTTGATAATGATGTTAAAAGGAAGTGGGGTGTTCCTGTGGGAAAGAAGAATAATGATTATTTTAATGATTAAAGGAATTGACGGGCTTGGGTTTGGCAATTTTCCTATAAAAATTGCTTTGCTTATCAGTTTGATCCCGATTTTTTTGAGGATTTTTCCTCTAGATGTGGGTTTTTTCATGCAAATGGGTTTTATCCCCATTATTAGTTGTTTTCCTCCTTGGCAACTTGGAGTCTCCACCTCGGTGGGTGCCACTGCTAGTTCGATTAGCAAGTGGTGGGATAATTACCCGTCAATACCAGGGATTGGGTACGTTTTCCTTAAACTGTACCACAATTGGGTTGGTTGTTTCCTTTGTAATTATAAAAACAACCACTTTTTGCCGTTTTGGGATGATTGTTGGGTTATTGCCATCCGGTTTATCCCGGATTTCATTGGAATCTTTTCCTTTGAAGTGGATATTTTGTTGATGCAAATGGGTTTGATCCCCATTAGTTGGATTTTTCTTCCTAGGCAACTAGGAATCTCCACTTTGGTGGGTGTCACTGCTAGTTCGATTAGCAAGTGGTGGGATAATCACCCGTTAATACCAGGGATTGGGTACGTTTTCCCTAAACTGTACCACATTCAGGTTGGTTGTTTCCTTTGTCTCCATCAAAACAACCACTTTTGGATCCTTAGGGATTCTTTTTTTGATATATGCTTGCTGGTTTATCCCAGAATTCATTGGAATTTTTCCTTTGAAGTGGTCATCTTTTTAAAGCAAATGGGTTTGATCCCCATTAGTTGGAATTCTTTTCCTAGGCAACTAGGAACCTCCACTTTAGTGGGTGCCACTGCTAGTTCGATTAGCAAGTGGTGGGATAATTACCCGTTAATACACTGGATTGGGTACGTTAACCTTAGACTGTACCACATTTGGGTTGGTTGTTTCCCTTGTTTACATAAAAACAACCACTTTTGGATCTACTTTTCTTTTTGGTTTTACCAAAAATTTAATGCCAACCGGTTCATCCCGATTATCATTGGTATTTTTACCTTTGATGTGGAATTTGAAGGTTTAATCCTTAATTTTTTAGGGATTAACCTTCAGGGGTATTTTTGGAATATACCCATTATAAAAGGAATTGACGGATTTCATAATTTTGGGTTGATTATTAAGAAGAATGTTGATGGAGTGGAAGTTTTTAGCCTTGAGGATTGTGGTATATTTGCTTTTATGAGCTCTTTATTTGTTAGAGGATGGATTTATCTTCAAGGGCATTTTCGGAATACTTGGACTAATCATTTGAAAGATTTTTTGAAGACTAATTGGATTAGTTTGGGCAAGGAAGAAGTTGGAGAAAAATTGAAGACCTTTTGGAAAAGGTGGGAATTGATTGGACATTTCGGTTTTAACATTATACTTTCATAGATTTTGAAGACTCTCAAGAATTTTGTGATGGATAATGGGCTTATTTTTTGGAACTTATGGGAAATTCAAGTGAAGATTGGAAAGAAGTTTAATAATTGTATTTTGGAGAAGATTGGGAAGAATTGCATGAAGAGTAAAGCTCAAAGATCTAAGTTGATTGCTATTCTTGGATTTAGTCCGGGTTGGAGAACTTTGAAAGTTATTGATGATTTAATTGATTTGGCAAATGATTCTCTTGGTTTGGAAGTTCCTTGGATGTATTGTAAGATTGGCATTTTTCAAACCATGGATTATTTATTTGAGTATGAGGCCATTTTTTGGAGTATGGCTTGGTGGAGGATTAAAAGCTACATGAAGATTGAAGATATTGAAGATTTTGTGAGATGGAAGTTTTTTGGGTTTGATTGCATTGTTTATTTCTTTGGTAGTTATGTTTGGTTTCACTCCTTGCTTTGGAGTTGGACCTGGAAATGGATTGGTTGGTTTTTGTTAGTTAAGTTTTGTTGTTTTCTTAAAAATTAGTTTTTAGGTTAGTTGGTAGTTGTTTGTTAGGTTTTTGTAGCTAGTTTTTTTGGCTGGTTGCCCTCTTCCCTTTGTAATGTTTTTTCTTTTCAATAAAATTTGCCAAGGGTTTCCCCTTTTATCCAAAAAAAAAAAAAAAAAAAAAAAACCTTAAACTCTAAACCTAAACCCCAAACCCCAAACCCTAAACGCTAAACCCTAAACCCACCCTAAACCCTAAACCCCATGAGTACTTTCTCTCTCTAGAATTTGTCTCTAGGAAATTCCTTTGGAGATTAAGTGTTCTTGTTCTTCTTGTGGGTTTCAGGCTTAATTTCCTATAATCTGTTGGTTTTTGTTTGTCAATTTGTTAAGTTGTTGTGATATTATGGGGAAAATTCATAGGGTACGTAGATCCTCAAGGAAAAAATCAAAATATCATGATGAAGAGGTTGTTGTTCTTCGTTCTTTCCACTTTGAAGACAGCCCCCACAAGGATGAAAATGCTCCTGGGTCAAGTAATGCTCATGGAGGTTCTAAGTTTGTTGAAAGCTCTTCATCTTCCACTGCCTTTTGTGTTAGCAACCACAGCAACAAAGGTATCTTCTTCTCCAACTCTCCCCTCCATGTGTCGAATGAAGCTCCCTGTGAACCCTCGGTTGGAAAAGTTGGCTGTTGTGCTCGTGATTATGAGGCAACATCAAGTCCTGGTCACGTAAATGGTGAAGAAAGGGTATCTGAAAATCTTTTTGATGAACCCTTTATTGCCCCCCATAAAGCTTCCGAATCAGAAGTTGAATCCCATGCAAATATTAAAGCTTTTAAAGAAGTCGCTAAAATAGATGGTGTCATTCATAAGATTCATGAAAGAACAGATCGTGATATTGGGGATAAAGCAGCTCCTATGTATGCGGTTGGTGAAGAAAGGGTCTTTAAAAATCAATTACAAGGTTCTCTTTACTCCCCCTATGAAGCTCTCGATCCACAAATTGAAACCCACACAAATGGCGAAGCTTCTAAAGAAGCCTCTAAAATTGATGGAGTGGTTGAGGATTGTTCCGATTCCGATTCTGAGGTTTTGGTACGTGATTTTCCCTCTGCCGGAATCCTTTCTCCAGTCGTTACATCCCTAACTCCTCCCTCCGGCTCTGCGTCTGAAGCTCATGTGTCGCTCCCTCCCTTGGTGACGGAAAAAACTAGCACGTTGGAATCTTCTTGCGACGGTGATGGCCGTCGGCCTCCTCCTGGTCGCCGTTCAATTTCTCCGACTGGGATGCATCCTAATTATGGAAAAGATTCCCCTGCTAATATTAATTTGGAGTCTGCGTCTTCTTCATCTGTCTTTGGGATGGGAGTACAATCGAATTTGGAAAGTCAACTCATCATCGATAAAGTAGCCGACCCCCAAGACTGTTTGTAAGCCGATTTAATTCTGGCTACGTCATCTGATCGGGAAGGGTCCCCATTGCGCATTAATGACCTCCCAAAAGTAGGAGTCTCAGCATTAAATGCCCCTATCTCCTCTCCTTTGGCTGTCACACGCCCTTTACTCCCCTCCAGCTCTAATTTGGCCACCAATATTATTAAAGACCCACTTCCACTTTCGTTTGGGCCCAATAGCCCACGCTTACCTCACCAACCTTTATCCTTTGCTCAAGTTTTATTGCTTGAGTCCAGCCCAACTTCAAATGGTCCTTCTTCGCCTCATCTTGGGCCTAATGTCACTAGCCCAAATCGTTTGGATGATGATGTTTTAATTATTCCGCCGGAAATCATTTCTAAGGGAAGCATTCCATTTGAATCGTACGTTATATGGTTATTTCGTGGGTAAAAGACTTGCCTTCCCGCTTGTTAAAGATCGTATTCAAGATCTATGGAAAGAACATGGGATATGACGATATGTGATATTTTTATTAATAACGATGACATGTTCTTTTTTAAATTTGATAATGACAATGGTATGAACTACGTCCTTCAAAAAGGAATTTGGAAGATTAATGGAATTCCTCTTTTCTTAAGGAAATGGGACCCCGAAGTTTTCATTGAAAAACCAACTCATGATCGGGTTCCCGTTTGGGTTAATATTTTTGGCATCCCTCTCCAACTTTTTAATAAAGATGGTTTAAGCCTTATTGCTAGCAAACTAGGAAAACCTTTGGAGGTGGATTCGTACACTACCACAATGTGTGAGAAGGCTACGGGTAGAGCGGTTTATGCTCGTATTTTAATTGAGATGTCGGCTAAAGATCCTTGGGCAAAAGATATAAAAATAAAAGCGTTCACGGCTAAAGGAGCCACATCCACAACCCTTAGAGTTGAGTACTCTTGGAATCCGATGAGATGCGACCACTGCAAATTTTTTGGTCATGGCCTTGCCACGTGCCCAATTCACACAACTAGCACTCCAACCCCAAAGCCGATAATGCCCACGCTAAAAGAGGTTGATAATGATGGATTCCAAACGGTCAAGAGGACAACTAGATCAGCTCCAATCCCAAAAAAGAAGATCCCCATTGACAACCGTAAAGGAAAAGGCCCTACTATAAATATCTCTCAAGTTTACAAACCAGTTTCCCGTGTAGAGCCAAAGAAAAAAAGTCTCCACTAACATGTTTGATGCTCTTTCCCATAAAAGAGTGGATGATATTGATGATGATTCTCGTGTCCCTCCTGTTCTTCATTCGAGTACTTCACACCCAGCTTCTGACGCAATGCCGAGCTCTTCTCATGGTGGTTGTATCTCTTCTCCAATTGATCAAGGATGACGATTTTAGGTCTTTATTTAGTTAATCTATAGTTACTTGTTTGTTTCGTCCATGCTTCGGGGCATGTCCCTTAGCTTGGCTAGTCTTTTTTTCTTTTTCTTGGGCATTTGCCCTTTTCTTTTGTATCTCTTCCTATTCTTAATATATTTTGCCAAGGGGATTCCCCTTTTTCCAAAAAAAAAAAAAAAAACCCTAAACCCTAAACCCTAAACCCTAAACCCTCAACCCTAAACCCTAACCCCTAAACCCCTAAACCCTAAAACCCTAAACCCTAAACCCTAAACCCTAAACCCTAAACCCTTCTGTCAGAGATGCAGCTCACAAACACGTGGGCTAAAAATCTCCAATAAGGCGGCAAAAGCTTTTTCACTATAGGAGGAGAATCACCTTCATACCCCATCTTCTTTAAAATCTTCTGAGTGTCTTCAATACCAATTTCAGTGGGAAAGCTCAGTAGATCATTGATCAATAATTTCTCTCTTACGAACTGCTCATCGATTACAATTTTGCATCCTTTTACGATTGCATCTACTGTCACTGCTCCATTATCGTCTCTTCTCATTTTGGCAGTCTGCCCAAACTCTCTGATAATCTTCTGATAAACGATGACTTCAATTCTCCACGTGCCACCAGAGGATCTGCTAGTACCATTGCCAGATTGTGCATATCTGCGAACTTTAAAGCTGCCATTTGATATGCACTAAATCATACTAAGTGAGAAACGAAAGTCATTTGAGCAATGAATATATATATATATATATATATATATATATATATATATATATATATTAAAAAAATTTTATTAAATCAATTTCAAATTTAACCCAAAATAATAAATTAGTTTGACTAAAATCAAGTTTACAGTCATCACGGAGTTTACGGTCAAACTGGAGTTTGCGACCGTAAACTCATGACCGTAAGCTACCAGCAGTAAACTGAGTTTACGGCCGTAAACTCTTGACCGTAAGCTTGGGTCGTAAACTCCGACAGATAGTTTTTCGTCGATTTTGGCCTGAAAACTCATCGATTTCAAGATGCAACTGCATATCCTTGGTCGGAATCCTCTTACCTACGAGATGAACAGAGCAATTTCACGAAAACAAACAAATTTTTTCCAAGTTAAGAGAGAGTGGGAGGAGTTTGCAGCCGGAATAAAAAAAGTGAGGGGTTTCCGGTTGTAAACTCCCTTAAATACCTTTGACCTTTTACCTGCTGTCCACACTGTGTAAGGTACAATCCAATATTTTTGAAAATTTTCAAAAACAATACTTTCAGGATTTAAAAATTAAATTAAGACTAAAAACAAAACAAAATAAAATAAATTAATAAAAATAAAATAAAAATTAAAGACAGAAATAAAAAAAAAATTTAACTTAACAAATAAAAATAAAATTAAACATTTCTAAAATTTTGACATACACAAAAATAGAATTAATGATAAAATAAAATTAAAATTAAAATTAAAACAAAACAAAATAATTTCCAAAAATTAAAATTTTAAATATTGATAATTACAAAATAAAATAAAATAAAATAAAATAAAACAAAACAAAAACAAAATTTAAGACAAAATAGACTAAACTTTATCTAAACGAACACTGAATATAATTTTTGTGACTTAGGGATCAAAGTTGTTAGACAACCTTAGTCTACTTATCGGTAACTTTATCTTCATGTCTATGTCTGATCGATCGTCGGTATTGTGGTCCACTTAAACATGAAAAAATTGTGACAATTTTGAACAGACTAAAGACGATAAGACATTTTGATCCTATATTCTTAGATATATTTCCTAGGGATCATTTAGGTGACGACGACCAGGGATATTGTTGTCCACCTAAATTGAGCAGCGAGATCTACAGACAATCTGTATGTGTTCAATTTTAATTGTACTAAAACATGTTTCATGCTTCCTGATATGCTCCAGTAATCAAGAATTTTCATAATACTCCTTACACTGGGTGAGCAGACAATTATTAAGAAAGAAGATAGATTTAGAATGCATATGCTATACACCCAAATCGAATCTCTTCCAATCACGCAGAGGATGAAACATATGACTAACTGAATTTTAGAGGGATTGAGAAAAAGAATGACACATATACTGTGTACCAGGTCGGATTGTGAGTCACGCAGAGGAGACAGTATATGACTAACAGATAGAAATAATTGCATAGAAAGAAGATGCAGAGAGATAGAATTGTATATGTTACAGTCCAGGTCAGATCTCTCGATCACGTAGAGGAGGCAACATATGGCTAACAGACAGAAAGAAAGAAAATAACCTTCTACATACCTAATTTATCGGAATTCCCAGTCACCCTATCAATAAGGACAAAATCCGCACATCGAGGAAAAGTTAATCCACGGTTCTAGATACGGGTTCTTTTAGTGTGACCAATAAATTCTCATGTATATCTCCTTGCTCAACCTATCCGAACGTCGTGTTATCAGGCTAAACAGATCTAAATAGTTCAATATTTGTCAAGTCCTTGAATTCCATATGTTCAAATCTTCCTAGTCAAGTCCATTTAGAATATATTTTTTGTGTCTACCAATGCATCGAGCACATAGCGTAGATAATTTAACTTTGGTACGTTACGAAGATTCAGATTGTCCGTTATCAATTGATAATATCACTTCCCAACACATCACCTACAAACAAGATTATCAGTAACATCTTTTTGATTTTTTGATTTTTATTGTTTTTGGATTTTTGAATTTTGAATTTTTGTTTGATTTTTGTTTGGTTTTTGTTTATTTCTCCCCCTAAATTTGTGCATGGGTGAGAATGAAATCACTAAAATGCGCAAATTTAAACTAATCTAACAAAAAAAAAAAGAAGATAAGAATTAAAGAAATAAAAATAAAAAAACTTAAACTAAGTAAAAAGGTAAAAAAAAATTAAATTAATCATCAAAACGAATCATTTTCAAAAATCTCACAAGCACATCGAATCGAGCTTTCTTAAAAGGCTTGGTGAACAGATCCGCCACTTTATTAGTAGTGGGAACTTGTTCCAGCTGGATAAGTGAATTTTCATAACAGTCTCTGATAAAATGAATTTTGATATCAATTTGTTTAGTTTTTGAATGTTGGACAAGATTTTTAGCAATTTGAATCGCAGCCTCATTATCACAGTAGATTGGGGTTTCTAGATAATTCAAACCGTAATCCAACAGCTGATGTTGGATTCATATGACTTGGGAGCAACAGGCAGATGTAGTAACGTATTCCGCTTCAGCTGTTGAAGTTGAGATAGTGTGTTGCTTCTTGCACTGCCATGACACCAACCGATCTCCAAGATATTGACACTCTCCTAAAGTAGATTTCCTGTCAAACTCACAGCCTTCATAATTACTGTCAGCAAAAACATATAAATCAAATTCAGAATTTTTCGGATACCAAAGACCCAATTTTGGGCTGCCTTTAATATACCGAAAAAAACTTTTGAGAGCAATAAGATGTGAAAGTTTAGGATTATGTAACGCCCACGTTTCTCGCTAAACATATCCTATAAAAATATGTATTTACGTCGGTCAACAAATGTAAGCTTCTTGTGAATAAATAAAATAAAAATCATTCAAACATAATACGTGTGTATATAAATGTGATTTATTTTTAAATTATGTGTATATTTGTGTAAAAGCTCATTTTTAAAAAAAATTATTAAATAGGGCTAAATAAAAGTTTAAAAATAAAAGATCATTTAGAATACTAATCTAAATGAAAACGGTAGAGACCGTAACTATTAGCTCGTCGATATAAAGAACAAAAATAAATATATATTATATATATTTTCGAGATATAACTCCCGAAAATAATTGTGTACATATATTTTACGACCTTAATCATATGTTGGATTCATATATTATATCAATTTGGTAAGTGATAGTTCATAATTATTAAAACTATATGTATTGTATATATATTATATCAATTTGGTAAGTGATAGTTCATAATTATTAAAACTATATGTATTGTATATACATAAGTTAATTGATTATGGTTTTGTTTTAAGAAAAGAGACGTAAATATGTATATATAATGTTATATTAACTTGAGTAGAGTTATTGGTTATATATGTTATGAGTTATGATATACACTCCCAAAGTCAATCATATTATGGCAAATAGAACATAAATACGTGTACATATTAATAAAATAATAATAATAATAAGAGGATAATAATGAGGGATGCATTGCTTAATGTCCAAGATAAAATGAATAGTCATCTTCATACGTGTTATTCAAATTGAGATATGCGTACATGTTAATAATGTGTGAATGACTAAGCCTCCGTAATTGTAGTATAACTAGAGTGACTTCTCTATTTTGAAACATACAATTAACAAAATCTATAAAAGGGACAATTTTACATCAAAGAATCGTATTGGAAATTATTGGGATATACGGTTGTTATATTAGGTGAGTGTATAGTCACTTTTATCTTACACATAAATATGAAGTATTTTATATAAAATACGTGCTATGTGGATATATATTGTTTGTTTATTTGAGATGGATGTTGAATGAATAATTTTATACACGTTTAGAATGATTCAAACTGTATATGTATTTTTATCTACAAATATGTTGGGTAAAACATGGGTAGATGAAATAGTTGGTGTGTGTTAAAATGATGAGAGGACTCGATGTTGTTGTTGTTCCAGTCATCTAGCGGAGTATGGATGACGACCACGGACTCTTCTAGACAGTCTAGTGGAACGCTAGCAGGCTCGCAACCTGTAGGTGTTTGTGGGCTTGATGTTCACTGGTGTACTCCATCCCCGTCATGGTTGCCTTACGGATATATATGGTTGAGGAATCCCCTTAGCAGTAAAGTCCACCCCGATGATAAAATCCTTAGACTAGGTTCCTTATATATGTGTTTAGGAACGTAAAGTGAGGATAACGGGAATGGGTAATCAGGGTTATTATTGGTTTGATGAAATTAATAAATTTATTGTTGATCGATGAAATTAATAAATTTATTATTATTTGTGGGTTGAAAACCCTATATGCTCACCAGGCTCCCAAGCCTGACCCACTCAGCTTTCTGTTTTACAGGTAGTGGACCCAGAGCATAATTTGGATAATGATGAGGGATTGTTGGATTATAGGTCATTAGTTGTAAATAACTGTTGTAAGGCTTATAATGTATTGTTTATGCTTTTGATCTGTATCAAATATGACATCTCGAGTCTTTTTAATGAAATACATTTTTACGGAAATGCTTTGATAAATCTTTATCATATTTTTATTTTGGGAACAAATTCCGCAACACTTTTATGTAAAATATTACTCTGATTTTCAAACAAGCATAAACAAAAATCGGTCTTTTCTGTCCGTGAAATTGAGGATGTCATAGATTAGCCCGATAACGTGTGATTACGATATTAGAACTAGCATGTAAACGTTTCGGAGTCTATAGTGAATAAAGATCTAAATTCACCCTATTCGGTGTATAGATCAAGATGGCAAGAACCTGCAGTGGAGCTGGGAATGCAAATGGGAATAGGACTCAACCCCCAATACTTGAGCAAGTACCTGTTGAAGGAGCTGCACCTGAGCCAATGACGATGGTTGGGGTACAAGCGATGATGCATATGATGTTGGGTCGTCAAATGGAGGAGACAAGGCGATTGCTACAACAGAATAGGGAAGAAACTACGATACCTGTTGAACAACCTGATTTAAATGAAGGGCAATCGGTAGGAGGGAACTACAGTGGGACTGTTGGTCAAGCTAACCCACCGATAGTTAGACGAAACAACCAGGATGGAGGAGGTGATGGACATGGATGTAAATACAAAGATTTCATGGCATCCAAACCACCGTGTCTATCTGGAAGTCCAACACCGGTGGAAGTTATAAATTGGATCTCCGAAATGGAGACAATGTTTGAAAGTTGTGAGTGCAGCAACAAACAGAAGACCGCACTTGCAATTCCTCTATTGAAATCTGGTGTATTAAGCTGGTGGAAGTTACTAGCTGATTCGATGCCAAAGGGAGAAGCTAGCAAGATGTATTGGGAAGATTTTGTGGTACAACTGAAATTGCAATACTGCTCTGAGCAGGATCTTCTGGAAATCAATAATGAGTTTCATAATTTGAAGAAAGGAAAAATGAGCATTACTGAATACGCTGCCAGTTTCACTGAAAAGATGAAGCTTATTCCATACTTAGTTCTAACTGAAATCTTTAAGGTTAATAAGTTTGCACAAGGTCTACTAGCGGATTTTGGTCCAATGGTTAAGCAAGCAACCACATTGAAAGCCGCCATCTGGGCTACTAAGAATGGTGAGACCCAGATCAGGGAGAAGGGTCTGGAGAGGACAGATGTTGGTGAGAAGAGGAAGTTTGAGGGACCTTCAAGGCCCAACAAGAAAAGTAAATTCTCGAAGTCTGGTTCGAGAGGAGTAGGAGGAGAAGCAAAATGGTACGACAAGTGTAAGAAGAAACATGCTGGGAAATGTGGCGAAGAGGTTACATGTTTTAAATGTGGAAAGCCTGGTCATTATGCCAATGAATGCACCCTCATCAAGAAAGTTTGCTATGGGTGTGGTGAGGAAGGGCACATCTCAAGGGACTGTCCAAAGAAGAAAGGGGAAGCAAGGCCCAACCTCCCACCAAAGCCAAAAGCCAGAGCCTTCCAAATGACACTTGAAGCTGCAAAGGAGGAAGTGGATGTCACTTCAGGTACTTTTCTCGTATACGAATTGCCTACCCAAATTTTGTTTGATTCTGGAGCCAACTACTCCTTTATTTCGCATGAATTTGGTAGAAAACTAGCTTTGCCTGTCGATAGACTAGATAATGCTTTAATAGTCGAGGTTGCTAGTGGCAAGTTCGTACCTGTTAGTGATCGTATTAGGAACATCGTCATCAACTTAAACGAAAACGAATTCCATGAGGAGCTATTACCCATAGAGTTGAACGGTTTTGACATCGTTTTAGGAATGGATTGGCTTAGAGCCAAAGATGCTGAGATTTTTTGCAAGAAGAAGATAGTAAGGGTGAACACACCCAGAAAAGAGTCATTTATGGTGTATGGGGACAAACACCGAGTGAGTTCTGGAATCATCTCCGCATGTCTTCCAGCTACTTTATCGCCTACTTTTATTTCACGTTTTTGTAAAATATATACACGAATACTTTCTGTTTTCTCTATCTCATATGTCTTAGAACTCTGGACCCATCTCACATCAATCACCCAACCCTTACCTCCTATAGGTAATTTTAGACAAGTTTCTTTTGAAGTATATACCCGCATGCCAAGTATGGTTCGTAACAATCTATCTTCGGGGGCATACGATGATTCTTTTACCATTTAGGCAATGAAAGCCAGAAAATGTTTGGACAAGGGATGTACAATTGTACATCATATATAGCGTTTGTGATTGATGCTAAGAAGGAAAAGAAGGAGGTGCAGGAGATGCCAGTGGTGTGTGACTTTCCGGAAGTCTTTCCCGAAGATCTTCCCATATTACCCCTTGATAGACAAGTAGAGTTTAGAATAGACTTGTTACCAGGAACAACACCAATAGCAAAAACACCATACCGATTAGCACCAACGGAGATGAAGGACCTTATGACACAACTTCAGGAATTATTGGACAAAGGTTTCATTAGACCTAGTGCATCGCCCTGGGGAGCTCCGGTGTTATTTGTAAAGAAAAAGGACGGGAGCATGAACACAGTAACGATAAAGAACAAGTACCCGTTGCTAAGGATCGATGACATGTTCGACCAGTTACAGGGTTCGAGCTATTTCTCGAAGATCGATCTTAGGTCGAGATACCATCAACTAAAGGTGAGAGAGCAGGATATCGAAAATACTGCGTTTAGAACAAGATATGGACACTGTCAATTTTTGGTTATGTCGTTCGGACTAACCAATGCCCCATCAGCTTTCATGGATTTGATGAATAGGGTTTGTAAACCATTCCTAGATAAATCTGTGATAGTATTCATAGACGACATCTTAATTTATTCGAAAAGCAAGCAGGAGCATGAAAAGCATCTACGTGAAGTGCTAGAAGTCTTGAAAAAGGAGAAGTTGTATGCAAAGTTCTCCAAATGTGAATTTTGGATTCAAGAAGTCCAATTCTTGGGTCATATGGTCAACCAAGATGGGATAATGGTTGATCCAGCAAAGATTGAAGCTATAATCAAGTGGGAACAACCAAAAAGTCCCACGGAGATCCGAAGCTTTTTAGGATTAGCTGGATATTACCGAAGGTTTATCCAAGGCTTTTCTTCGATAGCTGATCCATTGACAGCCTTGACCCACAAAGGAGCTACTTATACTTGGAGTGAAAAGCATAAGGAAGCCTTTGAGAAGTTGAAGAAGAAATTATGTGAAGCACCAATTCTTTCTTTACCCGAAGGAGTTGAAGACTTCGCAGTCTATAGTGATGCATCAGGAGTTGGGTTAGGTTGTGTTCTGACCTAGTGGGATAAAGTAATAGCATATGCATCAAGACAGCTGAAGGAGCATGAAAAGAACTACCCTACTCATGATTTGGAGTTGGCAGAGGTAGTTTTCGCTCTAAAAATATGGAGACATTACCTCTATGGCACGAAGTGCAAAATTTTCACTGATCATAAGAGTCTCCAGTATCTCTTTAATTAGAAGGAATTGAATATGAGGCAACGACGTTGGCTGGAATTACTCAAGGACTACGACTGTGAGATACTTTATCACCCTGCTAAAGAAAATGTTGTTACTGATGCTCTCAGTCGGAAAGTCAACCTTGAAAAGAAAAGGCCAAGAGCATTGAGAATTGAGGTTGTCTCAACAATTGTGGAAAGTATAAAGAAAGCTTAGGAAGAAGCTTTAGAGAAGAATGACCGAAAAGAAGAACGCTTGGTCAAAACATTAGTATTCGGTACAAACAACCAAGGGTTGAAGGTATTCCAAGATAGGATTTGGGTACCTAAGACGGGAGGAGTAAGAGATGTTCTAATGGAAGAAGCTCACAAGACCATGTACTCGATTCATCCTGGCAGTACAAAAATGTATAGGGATTTAAAACCCTATTACTAGTGGCCAACGATGAAGCTCGATGTTGCTAAGTATGTGGCCGAGTGTGTGACATGTGCAAGAGTCAAGGCACATCATCAAAAACCGTATGGGAGTTTAGAACCTTTACCTGTACCCATGGGTAAATGGGAAGACATCACCATGGATTTTGTGACTAAACTGCCCAGGACGAAGAACGGTCACGACATGATTTGGGTAGTTGTAGATCGATTCAGTAAGAGTGCACACTTCATAGCAGCCAATGAAAAATGGTATATGGATAAGCTCGCAAATGCTTATGTGAAGGAAATTGTAAGACTTCACGGTGTTCCTCTAACAATTGTATCAGATCGCGATAGTCGTTTCACGTCGAGGTTTTGGAGAAGTCTACAAGAGGAATTAGGTACAAAGTTGTGTTTGAGTACATCTTACCATCCACAGACTGATGGTCAGAGTGAAAGAACGATCCAAACACTCGAAGATATGCTGAGAGCATGTACCCTGGCATTCCAAGGTAACTGGGATGAGCACTTACCTCTGGTAAAATTTTCCTACAACAACAGTTTCCACTCGAGCATCAAGATGGCACCCTATTAAGCGTTGTACGGACAGAAGTGTCGTACACCGTCTTGTTGGCTCGAGGCAAGAGAAAAACACTTTATGGGACCCAAGATAGTCCATCAAACTGCTGAGAAGTTGAAGGTGATTAGAGAAAGGATGTTAGCAGCTCAAGATCGCCAAAAGAGCTATACTGACAAGAAAAGAAAACGATAACATTCGAAGTTGGAGATTCGGTTTTACTTAAAGTCTCGCCATGGAAGGGACTAATAAGATTTGGTAAAAGGGGAAAGTTGAGTCCAAGGTTCATTGGACCATTCAAAGTTCTTCAGAGGATTGGGAACCAAGCCTACAAGCTAGAGCTACCAGAAGAACTAGATGGTATTCATAACACTTTCCATGTGTGTTATTTGAGGAAGTTTATAGGAGAAGTTCTTGATATAATTCCACTTTCAGAGTTAAGAATCGATGAAAACAGGAGGCTGATTGAGGAGCCAGAAGCAATTGTTGACCGTAAGACGAAAAAGTTGCGACGTAAGATGGTCGAATTAGTGTTGGTGCGATGGAAACATACGAATGGACCGAACCTCACTTGGGAGACAGAAAGTGACATGAGAAGTCGCTATCTACATCTGTTTGTTGATGCATGATTCCGGGACGGAATCATCCTAAGGGGGAGATAATTGTAACGCCCATGTTTCTCGCTAGACATATCCTATAAAAATATGTATTTACGTCGGTCGACAAATGTAAACTTATTGTGAATAAATAAAATAAAAATCATTCAAACATAATACGTGTGTATATAAATGTGATTTATTTTTAAATTATGTGTATATTTGTGTAAAAGCTAATTTTAAAAAAAAAATTATTAAATAGGGCTAAATAAAAGTTTAAAAATAAAAGATCATTTAAATACTAATCTAAATGAAAGCGGTAGAGACCGTAACTATTAGCTCGTCGATATAAAGAACAAAAATAAATATATATTACATATATTTTACGACCTTAATCATATGTTGGATTCATATATTATATCAATTTGGTAAGTGATAGTTCATAATTATTAAAACTATATGTATTGTATATACATAAGTTAATTGATTATGGTTTTGTTTTAAGAAAAGAGACGTAAATATGTATATATAATGTTATATTAACTTGAGTAAAGTTATTGGTTATATATGTTATGAGTTATGATATACACTCCCAAAGTCAATCATATTATGGCAAATAGAACATAAAATGAAATAATAATCATAATAAGAGGATAATAATGAGGGATGGATTGCTTAATGTCCAAGATAAAATGAATAGTCATCTTCATACGTGTTATTCAAATTGAGATATGCGTACATGTTAATAATGTGTGAATGACTAAGACTCCGTAATTGTAGTATAAATAGAGTGACTTCTCTATTTTGAAACATACACTTAACAAAATCTATAAAAGGGACAATTTTATATCAAAGAATCGTATTGGACAATTTTATATCAAAGACTCCGTATAGTCACTTTTATCTTACACATAAATATGAAGTATTTTATATAAAATACGTGCTATGTGGATATATATTGTTTGTTTATTTGAGATGGATGTTGAATGAATAATTTTATACACGTTTAGAATGATTCAAACTGTATATGTATTTTTATCTACAAATATGTTGGGTAAAACATGGGTAGATGAAATAGTTGGTGTGTGTTAAAATGATGAGAGGACTCGATGTTGTTGTTGTTCCAGTCATCTAGCGGAGTATGGATGACGACCACGGACTCTTCTAGACAGTCTAGTGGAACGCTAGCAGGCTCGCAACCTGTAGGTGTTTGTGGGCTTGATGTTCACTGGTGTACTCCATCCCCGTCATGGTTGCCTTACGGATATATATGGTTGAGGAATCCCCTTAGCAGTAAAGTCCACCCCGATGATAAAATCCTTAGACTAGGTTCCTTATATATGTGTTTAGGAACGTAAAGTGAGGATAACGGGAATGGGTAATCAGGGTTATTATTGGTTTGATGAAATTAATAAATTTATTGTTGATCGATGAAATTAATAAATTTATTATTATTTGTGGGTTGAAAACCCTATATGCTCACCAGGCTCCCAAGCCTGACCCACTCAGCTTTCTGTTTTACAGGTAGTGGACCCAGAGCATAATTTGGATAATGATGAGGGATTGTTGGATTATAGGCCATTAGTTGTAAATAACTTTTGCTTGTGTCCAATGGACCCAAAACTCAACTTGGACTCAACTTGTCTATGTCCAATGAACCTTGAAAAAACGGCTGATACAACTTGTCTATGTCAACCGTGAACTCTGTGGCATCAACAACCATTAAAATGACCTAGCTAGCATCTATATATAGTGGACTTGGGCCGATTTTGGGTTTACGGCCGTAAACTCATAACATGGCCGTAAAATACTATTAACACTACCAAAATAACATATCGACACAAAAGAACCTATTACAACGAAAGCCTAAACCAAACCATTAATTGGACCCTTAAGTGTAAGCTTTTACCGGATTAGGGTTTTCTCTGTATGTTCATCTCATAATCAATACATGAAAAACCTTTATCAGATTTCTTGCATATTATGGTGATTGATTCTTGATTGTTCTTGATATTCCACATTCGTCATCTCAGATTTATTCCTAACAACCTTCTTGACTAAATGTCCACACCATTCATTAAGTCCATTCACTTTATTGGGTCAAGGCCTAATACCCAGTCCTTGACTTGAAAGTCCACATAATAAGCCTATTACCGTCCCAATTTACTAAATTGGGCCCAACTCCCTTATTGGTCCCAAACCCAATTTACTAAATTGGGCCCAACTCCCTAACTGAAAGTCCACATAATAAGCCTGTGTTTTTGGGCTTATCATTAATGTTGATGTAATAGTCTAGGTTAACCTTTATAACCCGTTTTGAGATAATAGAATTGTATTATGTGTTTTGTGCTTAATTCGGTGTCTTAATGTAATTAAGAATAAAAATATGTGTCAAAATAAAATGTTAGATAAATCTGATATCTATGTATAATGTTGTAGTAGTTGAAACGAGGTTTCCGAATATATAAAGAACACCAAAATCCGAGTTATAACGAAGAAGTTATGACCTGTCGAAGTTTTGCGACAGAACCGGCAACGCTAAATGACGTAAAAAGTGAAATTTACGTTAGAGCGCTATTTAGCCTTAATGATCTAAATGAAATTCGTAGAGTTCGTTAAACCGAGAGCGTGCATAAAAGGAACGCCCAAATCTGACTTCGTATGAGGAAGTTATGATTTTTCTAAGTTGCGACTTCGTAGTATGCAGCCCGAATACTCGATTTGAGACCGAGCGGTTTTTAGCCGAAACAATCTAAACGAGAATTGAAGATCTCGTTAATAGTAGTAAAACGATAAAAAGATAGGCGAAAACGGACGTCGGATGAAGAAGTTATGAATTTATAACGGAAATTTCCTGTCCTGACCTACTAAAAATAAATAATAAAAATAAAATCAAAAATTAGCGGACGGAGTCTAAACGAAAGTTGTAGAGCGTAGTCTCACCTATGCGGGGATATAAAGAACATCGAAAACGGAGTTCATATGATGAAGATATGAATTTTTGAACTTTATTAAATATTTTTGATATTTAATTTAAATATAAAATAATCGATAATATCCAGGGAGGGAGTCAGCGATCCTATCCTCATTACGCCCAGCGTAATTTCATATTACGCCCAGCGTAAATCAAAGTTCCAGCCCCCTATAAAAGGATGTCGAGGGCTGCCGAGTTCTTTGCTCATTTCTTCCCTTTCTCTCGCATTTTTGCATCGTTTTTCGTGCAAGAATTATCCCGAAGCCCTGGTATCATTCCCGAGCCCCGAAGCAAGTCCTGAAGCCCCGAAGATCCCGAGAAGTAATATTCCTGATCCGAAGCTCTGCCCGCGAGGAGCCCGGTTTTTGTGAAGATCTTCCAGATCTACCGAAGAATACTACTTCTACAAGTCGTAGTGTTGTCCGATCATCTTCTGATCAAATGAGTGTGTAGTTACTTTCTTCTAACACATAATTATGAAGTATTTTATATAAAATACGTGTTATGTGTATATTTTGTTGTTATAAGTGTGAATGTATATTCACTTTGTTCTATCTCATAGATTTGATTTATTCTCTATTAAATACGTGTTATGTGTGTGTGTCGCATCTGTTATATGGAATATGTATTGATTGAACATGCTATGCTGGTTTTAAACTATATATAAAAATATATATTTTTATCTAATAATATGTTGGGTAGAACATGGGTAGATAGTTGATGTGTGATAAACAGATGAGAGGCCTCGATGTGGTTGATATTGACCTAGTCATCTAGCGGAGTATGGATGACGACCACAGACTCTTTCTAGACAGTCCAATGGAACGCTAGCAGGTTCATAACCTGTAGGTGTTGTGAACGATGTGTTCACCTGTGTACTCTATCCCCCTCATGGTTGCCTTTAGGATATCTATTGTTGAGGAAACCCCTTAGCAGTAATGTCCGTCCCGATGAAAATCCTAGATTAGGTCCCTTGAGATAGATGTTGTTTTAGGGACATAAAGTGAGGATAACGGGAATGAGTAATCGGGTTATTGTTGGTTGGTGAAATTAAATATAGTTATTTCTTGTGGGTTGAAAACCCTATATGCTCACCAGGCTTCTAAGCCTGACCCACTCAGTTTTATTTGTATTACAAGAAGTGGCGCAAGGGCATAAAATGGATGAATCATCGAGTTGTTTTGTTTACAAGTTTGTATATCTATATGTTTGTTGAATGACTTGTAATGTTATCGTTTATGTTTTATGGTCTGTATCGGAACATGACATCCTGAGTTTTGATTACATAATGAAAATGCATCTCTTGATGAAATGCTTTGATAAATATTATTTTATCATATTTTGTTTTGGGAACAAATTCCGCAACTCTTTTAAATCAAAATGATTTACTCTGAAATTATTTTAAAAAACATAAATGAAATCGGTCTTTTCTAGTCGTGATTTTAGGGATTTCACACCATGATCCACTATCACTACTTGGCCCAAAATATCTCATTTACAAGGTCCAATGAAGTCCCAATTCCATTTAGCCCATAAACAGCCCAAAATCCGAAGTCCATTTTGTCAAAGGCCCAGTAGAGGATGTACGTGGGGCGTACTCGTCCAATCGTTAACCACCATCAGGGTGGCTGACCCAGTACGCTGGGCGTACTGGATTTACGTTGGGCGTACTCTACAGTTTTCCAAAACCTTATTAAGTGCTTAATGACTTAAGCACTTAAGCCCAAACTTCAGATCCAGAGACCTAACATGCCTATGATCCATAAAGTCACGAATTTTATCACTTAGGACGTCCATAAAGTTCTTAATGCTTGGTCTTAATCCATTAAGACCTTATTTCTCTTTACATGGGACACGTATAGCTAATGAGACCTCATTTTTATCACTTAAGGTCCCTTCAAGAGTCTGAAAGGACAACTCTTTTCGTCCAAATCACAACATGCACCACCTTATGGCTTTTGGGATAAGAATTGCTTATAATAAAGTAAAATGATGAGATCTATGCATATATGCATAACGTTTGGAACTTTATACCTTATGGAGCTTCTTGAGCACAAGCTAACTTCAGATCTACAAGCTTGATCTTCTTCTCCAACACTTTGATGCAATACCTTCCTCTTAAAGCACTCAAGAACACACCAAGTAAGCTTAAACACACAAATGAAAGGCTAGGGTTTGGGGAGGACGAATGTAAGATTTGGAGGCTGAGGTAAGGGGGTTATGGTGCTCATAAAGTTGCTTATATAGGCCCCAAACCCTAAATATTAGGGTTTCACCCAGACATTAGTATGCCTAGCGTACACAAGTGTACGCTCAGTGTATTAAGGCGGACCTTAATATGCTTAGCGTACTTTTATGTACCCGCAATGTACTTCCTTTTGCCTAAAGTTTGCAAACTTGGTCCTTAAACTTATCATGGCTCTTCACTTCCAACCCCAAGGACCATAAATGACAAGGTAATGATAGAAGAGGGTTCGGGAATACCTGCCAAATCTCAGGATGTAACAATTCTCCCCTACTTGACTTAGACTTCGTCCTCGAAGTCTGTTGCAGAAAATAGATTCAGGTAATGCTCCCGCATATCGGACTCGGGCTCCCACGTCCACTGGACCCCTCCAATGTTCCCACTGTACCTTCACCAAAGGTATCTCCTTGTTCCGTAGAACCTTATTCTTCCTCTCTAGTATAGCCACATGCGTCTCCACGTAATTTAGGGGCTCATCGACCTGAATATCATCCAATGACACCATTGCCTCCTGATCCCTAATGCACTTTTGCAATTGCGAAACATGGTAAGTGTTGTGGATCCGACTAAGCTCCTCAAGTAGCTCTAGCCTGTATGCCACCTTGCCAACCCTAGCAATAATCCTGAATGGTCCAATGTAGCGGGGGCCCAATTCCCCCTCTTCCTGAAGCGGATCACACCCTTCTAGGGTGAGACCTTCAGGAGTACCATATCACTCACTTGAAACTCTAACTCAGATCGACATCTGTCAGCGTAACTCTTCTGCCGACTCTAAGCGGCCTGCAGTCGTTGCCTAATCTGTTAAATCTTATCGTTAGTCTGCAAGACTACCTCCGTGCGTCCCATCACCCTGTGTCCGACCTCACCCTAACAAACCGAGGTGTGACATCTCCGCCCATACAACAGCTCAAAAGGCGGGGTGCCAATGCTGGAATGATAGTTGTTGTTGTAGGCGAACTCTGCAAGGGGTGGGTGGGAATCCAAGCTCCCACTGAAATCAATGACATACGCCCTCAATATATCCTCAAGGGTCTGAATGGTCCGCTCACTCTGACCGTCGGTTTGCGGATGAAATGTTGTACTAAAGTGCAGCCGCGTGCCCAGTTCCTCGTGGAACTTCTGCCAGAACCGGGAGGTAAATCTAATATCTCGGTTGGAAAAAATGGAGACCAGAACCCATGGCGAGCGACGATCTCGCGAACATACACGTCGGCTAACTTCTCAGCCAAAGAACTCTCCCATATAGCTAAGAAACGGGTACTCTTGGTCAATCGATCTACGATGACCCATATAGCATCAAACCCCTTCACCGTCCTCGACAGTTTGGTAATGAAATCCATTGTGATCTACTCCCATTTCCACATGGGAATCTCCAGGGGTTGCAGCATACCATGCGGCCTCTAATGCTCGACCTAGACTATCCTACAGGTAAAGCACCTCTCGATGTACCAAGTGATTTATCGCTTCATACATGGCCACCAATAACTCAAACTCAGGTCTCTGTACATCTTGGTGGCCCCCGGGTGACTAGAGAAATGAGACTTATGAGCCTCCTCCATGATTGTCTGTCTGACCCCACCAGACATCGAAACCCATATCCGACCACATCAGGTTAATAATCCTCGGCTATCCTACACAAACCGGGTGTTCTCACCCCTGATCCTCTCCAGCTTCCAGTTCTCAGGTCGCATGCCCTCAACTTGAGCAACTCTGAACAAACTCACAAGCGGAGAATCCACCGCTATCCTTATACATATTGCTAGGGTGGAAGACCCAGCTGACTTACGGCTCAAGGCGTCTGCCACCACATTCACTTTACCGGGGTGGTAAAGGATCTCGCAATCGTATGCCTCAATTCAGGTTCGACTGATCCATGATGTGTCTCAAGCTCTTCTGATATGTGTATATGGTACAGCAGACCCCATATAGATAATGTCTCCATATCTTGAGAGCGAACACCACCGCTCCCAGCTCTAAATCATGCGTAGGGTATCTCATCTCATGCGGCTTCAGCTACCGCGATGCGTAGGCTATCACTCATCATCTCTACAAGAGGAGCGCCCCCAGGCTTGTGATGGATGCATCACAAAACACCAAAAAATCCTCAACTCCCTCCGAGAGTGTCAAAACTGGAGCCTAACACAACCGCGGACGGAGGGTCCCAAACATCCTCTGCTGCTCAGGGCCCCACCGAAAATCTACCCCCTTCCTCGTCATACGAGTGAGGGGTACTGCAATCTTTGAGAAATCATGTATAAATCTTCGGTAGTACCCTGCTAATCCCAGAAAAAATCATGATATCTAAAGGAGATCTCGGCACCTCCCACTGCATTACTGCCTCGATTTTGGCCAGATCGACCAGAATCCCCTCCTGGTTAACGAGATGTCCGAGGAACCGGATCTCTCATAACCAAAACTCACACTTCAAGAACTTAGCATACAACCTTTCTCGTCTCATAACTCCCAATAACTCCTTGAGGTGCTCCTGGTGCTATTCTCGGGTCTTGGAATATACCAAGATATCATCAATAAACATTATGACCAAGATATCAGGTCCATGAATACTGTTGGCGCGTTGGTGAGCCCAAATGGCATCACCACGAACTCGTAATGACCATAATAAGTCTGAAACGCGGTCTTCTCCACGTCCTCCTGTGACATCCCCAAAATCACGGCCAGAAAAGACCGGTTTTGTTTATACTTTATTTCAAAATCAGAGTTATCTTTTAATAAATGGTTTGCGGAATTTGTCCCAAAACAATAATATGATAAAGATTTATCAAAAGCATTTCCATAGAAATGTATTCATTAAAAGACTCGGGATGTCATGTTCGTACAGATCAAAAGTATAAACAGTACAATATAAGCCTTACTACATTATTTCATATCTACAGGTCTATATCCGTAATCCCTCGTCCAAAACATCACACCTATGCTCATGCGCCACTACCTGTAATACATAAAACTGAGTGGGTCAGGCTTGGGAGCCTGGTGAGCACATAGGGTTTTCAACCCACAATAAATAAGTTTATTAATTTCATCAATCAACAATAACCCGATTACCCGTTCCCGTTATCCTCACTTTACGTCCCTAAACACCTATCATAAGGGACCTAGCCTAAGGATTATCATCGGGACGGACACTACTGCTAAGGGGATTCCTCAGCAATAAATGTCCTAATAGGCAACCATGTGGGGGATGGAGTACACCGGTGAACACATCGTTCACAACACCTACAGGTTGCGAACCTGCTAGTGTTCCACTGGACTGTCTAGAAGAGTCCGTGGTCGTCATCTATACTCCGCTAGATGACTGGATCAACAACAACAACATCGAGGCCTCTCATCATTTTATCACACATCACCTATTACATCTACCCATGTTTTACCCCAACATTTTCGTAGATATAAAATACATATACAGTTTAAATCATTGAAAACATGTATAACAACGTTCATCTAGCATAGATAGCAAGTATTCAGATAATATGCACACATAACACGTAATTTATATAAAATACTTCATATCTATGTGTAAGTTGAAGGTAACTATGCACTCACCGGAAAAGGTGGTGATTCCGAACTCAGACAGCGCTTCGCTTCTTAAAAAGAATTTTTCTTCGACGAAACCTAGTATTATTACCACTAGAGTTTAGTTTATTATTCGTCGAGACTAATTAATAGTCTAGCTATTATTATTATTATATAAGCGTCAAAAAAATACTTATATAACCCATAATAATAGCCCAAGTATTTATTATAAGTTCCTAATAACGTTACTATAATTAAATAAAAGTTATATTAAAAATAGCGTAGGCGTAGCTCACTTACAGCGGGTTTTATAGAAAACCGGGCTTTGCTTGGAGCAGCGTTCCCGATCCGAAAAGCTATTCTTCTCGGAGCCTTCAAGCACTCCGGGGCTTCCGCCTCGTGCTAGGGAGGTTCCCTAGGCTTTTCGGGGGATTTCGGGGCTAGAGAGAGGTTCTAGAGAGAGAGAGAGAGTAAAGAGAAGAAAGAATGGGAAAGGTGTGAAGAAAATGAGGGTGGGAGAGGTGGTATTTATAGGGTGAAATGTGGCTGAACTTGGTGCCACATGTCACCATCTGGTGGCAAGCCTTGGGGAGAAAGCAATGGCCAAGATTGTGCCACATCACCCATTTTCGCACAGCACACTTCCGACTTCTAAAATCCGTAACTTTCACATACGACCTCCGTTTTTGACGTTCTTTATATCCACGCGTAGGTAATAATAAGATCTACAACTTTCATTTTGACACCGTCAGCTAATTCTCGACTGATCTTAAATTTAACAGTACAAGGAGATTATACTGTTAAACGTCTGCGTAAAATTAATAACTTCTACATACGGACTCTGTTTTTGTCTGTCTTTTTACCGTTGATTTCCTATTAATGAGATCTTCAACTCTCATTTATGTTGCGTAAGCCAAAAACCGCTCGAACTAAAATTCGAGTTTCAGGCCGTGCACTGCTAAGCCGAATCTTAGAAAAATCATAACTTCTTCATACGAAGTCAGATTTGGGCGTTCTTTTTATCGATGTTCTTAGTTTAACATATTCTACGACTTTTGTTTAGATTGCTAAGGCTAAAAAGTCTTCTATCGTAAATTCACTATTTACGTCTCCCGGTGTCGTGCCGGTTTTGTCGTAAAACTTCGGCGGACCATAACTTCTTCTTTATAGCTCGGATTTCGGCATTCTTTATATGCACGGAAACCTTGAGACATATTCTACAACTTTATGTAGAGATATCGGGATTATCTCACACTTTAATTTTGACGCTCATTTTTATTCTTTATTAATTATACATTTATAATTAAATAATAAACACATAAACACACATAATTCACATAATACTCAAATATTTCATATTTATTACTTCAAAAAGAGTTACAATAGTTGACCTAGACTATTATATTGACAAAAATGCTTAGCCCTGAAAACCCGGGCGTTACACCTCCTCCCTGACCTAGGCCTAATGATACCCCAACCTCAAATCTATCTTGGAGAACCAAGATGCACCCTATAACTAATCAAAGAGATCATCTATCCTCAGGAGTGGATAACGGTTCTTCACCGTCAACTTGTTCAACTCCCTATAATCAATGCACATCCGATGTGAATCGTCCTTCTTCCTAACAAAGAGGATCGGTGATCCCCATGGAGAACTGTTAGGTCGAATGAACTACTTGCCCAACAGTTCTTGCAGCTGTGATGACAACTCCTGCATCTCAGGTGGCGCCAGCTGGTATGACGCCTTGGCGATAGGGGTCGCACCCGACACTAGGTCGATTCAAAACTCGACCTGCCTCTCCGGAGGTATCCTTGGCAACTCCTCCGGAAACACATCAGCAAACTCCATGACTACTGGAACCTCTAGAACTGAAATCTGATCCCTGGCTCACGTATCCACCAAATACGTCAGATAACCCGCACACCCGTGCTGAATATACTATCGAGCCTGGCAGCTGAGCAGAACCCTACTCCCAATCTGGTGCCCTCACCACATACCATCAGTTCTCCCCCACTTGGGGTTCGAACTATCACCCGTTGGCCCTCACAATCTATCATGGCACAAACTCTACTAAGTCAGTCCATCCCCACAATCACTCACACTTCCCCCATGGGAATAGGAATCAAGTCTATCGGAAAGGATACTCCGAAGATCTCCAACTCGCATCCTCGGTAGACCGAAGAAGCAGAAACCCCGTGTTTGTTGGCGATAAAGACTCACAACGAACATTCTAGCTCACCTACTAGCACACTGAACTCCCTACTGAAAGTCTGAGATACAAACGACCGACTCGCCCCCGAGTTAAATAAAACCAATGAAGGCAAGGAGTTCACTAAAAACGTACCTAATCACAGGTACAACATATAAGCATAAAACAGATACAATAAATGAGATAAAAGATAGAAACATACCAACAACCACATCCGGTGTTGCCCTGGCCTCCTCGGCTGTAAGCTGGAAGGCATGCTCCTGAGCTTTTGGAGGCTCTGCCTTAACTGGCCTCCCATCTGCGATCCTTAATGTAGCTGGCGCTGAAGCTTGAGTCGACTTGGCGGCTAGAAGAGGACATTGGGCCTTCATATGGCCCACCTGCTCACAATGATAACAAAGTCTAACTCTGGAAGCCGGAGTCTGCTGCCTGCAATCCTTGTCTAGATTGCCCTGCTTGCCACATTGGTGGTGCCCACTCCTTGATCGACACGTCCCTGAATGAGCCTTTCCGCACTTCCCACAAGTGTGGCCTGGCTGTCCCCCAATCCTGGTATCAGCGGTCTTAGACCGCTTCGACGCCGACTGCGACTGTGCCAGGGCATGTCGCTGCTCCCTCAATTGCAGCTCGATCTTCAACTCCCTCCTCGTAGCGGTCTCTTGTAAATCCATAAGAGTATCACATCACTGGGTAGACACAAATTGTCGGATGTCAGTCTTGAGCATGATTAGATAACGAGTCATCTGAGACTGCTCGGAAGCAAACTCTGGGCAGAACATCCCCCTCTCTGTGAACATACGAGTGATTTCCATCACTAACTCCCCATCCTGTCTCAAACTCAAAAACTCTTGAGCCAATTGTTCCATCTCAACCCGTGGAATGTATTGGGCACGGAACATATCCCTGAACTGCTCCCAAGTAATAGATCTCTGATCATCAGTGTATGATGTTGTCATCAATCTCCACCAGTCCTTGGCCCCGGACCTTAGCAGGTTCAGATCACACCTGACCTTCTGGTCAGTAGGACACGAGCAAGTAAAGAAACACCCCTCCACATCAGAAACCCACCTCATAGCCTTGATGGGGTCCTGAGTCCCATCAAAAGTAGGGGGCTTTGTATTATTGAAGTCCCTGTACTGGAAGCCCCAAGTGGCTCATACTCTTCCCCCTGCCGCCGATATAGCTGATGCAGCTGCAGTGGTAGCTGTCTCCACAAGGGTTGTGTATCTGTCATCGAAGTACTCCATCATAGTGGTCTTGATAGACCCAAACAACTCCAAAATCTAACCCCAGGCAATCTCGACCACCTCTTCGCGGATGATCTTCGTGACTTGATCCTATGTCAACATTGGCCCCTCCTGGCTGATAACCTCAGGCGTTGTTGGGGCCTCCTGATCGCCATGCCCTAATCCCGATCTGGATCTAGTCACAAAATGCCTCGTAACCACCATACTGAAAATATAACAGGAAGATATCAGACAATCCACATAAATAACTAGGAACCAAGTCCCAACTAAACCTTAGGGGTTGTGACTTCCTTGCTACGCGTATGGGTCCTATGATTTAAGTAGTACGGGCCTATACTACCTTCCACACCTACCCATATTTATCTCAAGTATCTTCACAACACCCTAACAATACACATACATATGGTGGTCGCTCAACCTTACTCCTCGAGGAAGGCTAACTGACTCACATCAACCTACCGGCCTCACACAACTCACTCATCCAAGAAACTTCCACCAACCCTGCATCACTAGTGTATGCTAATCATACATAATGTTGGACCCTATAGACTTTCGAATATCTGATCCTACCCTAATCCCTAATCAATAAGAACAAAACATAAGGCCAAATCAAACATTATCGGGCTATAAGATCTTAATTATGTACAACCGTGATACATATACAAGTAACTACAATAATGTTGTCAATCTCATATAAGGAAAACCCTAGGCTAGCAGGCATCATATAATCAGATAATTCCATCATGCAATTCCTAAAAATCCCTAGCCTAGTACTAGCATGTTGTTCTAACATATCACATAATCAAATAACTATATCGTATTTTGGGGTCTACGTACTGGCTCCTGCTGATCGTACACCCTGCATCCTCCTTTACTTATTTTGAAAACCATTTGAAACCATTTTGAAAATCTTTCCTCGAGTTGAGACTGGATTCACACGAACTTTCCTACAATTCACTCAAACCAAGGCTCTCATACCAACTTGTAACACCCACAAAATTCAATCCAATTTAAAAAATTTTCAAAACATTTAAAACTAGTAGTTATTACAAAATTGTTTTCAAAATAGTCCAATATTAGAGTTTTCCCTGTAATATAAATAAAAAATGAGGAGTTGTACGATCACGCCTTTGCCATGCCGTGATCCCCTGATGTACCTGAAACAATAAACTGAAACTGTAAGCCCGAAAGCTTAGTGAGTTCCCCCAAAATACCTATACTATGACAATACATATATAATCATAAACATCATACTATGGGTTTAATCAACAATCGGGTTGGAATACCCCAAACCCTCAACCAATCGGTTGGAATGCGAACATATTATGGGTCCAATCATCCTCGGGATGGAATACCCCTGAGCCCACAACCAACAGGTTGGAATGACGACATACTATGAGTCCAATCATCCTCGGGATGGAATACTCACGGCCCACAACCAACAAGTTGGATTGCCTAGGTCTATTTGCTTTCGCACATAGTAGATAAGCCTCAACAGCCAAACAAACATGCACACATATAACAGATAATCATTAACAATCTACAGACAACGAACTAATCAAACATACCATACCACATAACACATAATACCATCCCATCTATTAGGATACCAATCTAACAGATCATACTATCATATCACATAATATGATCCTATAAGTAGGACACCGGCCTAACCAGGTCGCTAAGCATAAACATAACCCCATCCTAACTACCGGGATGCAAACCAATAAACATATCATGCCACAACTGAATATAGTTTATAAAAGGTCGGCCTTGGTGCCTTAGAACTTGTTGATATGGTGCGAATAACTCACCTTGCAAGTAGTGTTGAAGTACTGCAAATCTCTGACTGCTGTCTCGCTGGGAATCCCAACTATTACACAATAAATACTAAGTTAATACCCAACATGACCTTCTTGACTAAATGTCCACACCATTCATTAAGTCCATTCACTTTATTGGGTCAAGGCCCAAATACCCAGTCCTTGACTTTAAAGTCCACATAATAAGCCCATTATCGGCCCAATTTACTAATTGGTCCTAACTCCCTAATTAGGCCTAACCCCATGATCCACTATCACCATTGGGCCCAAAATATCTCATTTATAAGGTCCAGCGAAGGCCTTATTCCATTTAGCCCATAAACAGCCCAAAATCCAAAGTCCATTTTGTCAAAGGCCTAACAGAGGACGTACACGGGGCGTACTCCTCTGGTACGTAGGGCGTACTCGTCCAGTCGTTGACCACCATCAGGGTGGCTGACCCAGTATGCCGGGTGTACTAGATTTACGTTGGGCGTACTCTACAGTTTGCCAAAACCTTATTAAGTGCTTAATGACTTAAGCACTTAAGCCCAAACTTCAAATCCAAAGACCTAACATGCCTAGGATCCATAAAGTCATGAACTTTATCACTTTGGACGTCCATAAAGTTCTTAATGCTTGGTCTTAATCCATTAAGAACTTATTTCTCTTTGCATGGGACACATACAACTAACTGGACCTCATTTTTATCATTTAAGGTCCCTTAAAGAGTCTGGAAGGACCACTCTTTTTGTCCAAATCATAACATGCACCACCTTATGGCTTTTGGGACAAGAATTTCTTATAATAAAGTAAAATGATGAGATCTATGCATATATGCATAAAGTTTGGAACATTATACCTTTTGGAGCTTCTTGAGCACAAGCTAACTTCAGATCTACAAGCTTGATCTTCTTCTCCAACACTTTGATGCAATACCTTCCTCTTAAAGCACTCAAGAACACACCAAATAAGCTTAAACACACAAAGGAAAGGCTAGGGTTTGGGAAGGACGAATGTAAGCTGTGGATGTTGAGGTAAAAGGGGGTTCTGGTGCTCATAATGTTGCTTATATAGGTCCCAAACCCTAAATATTAGGGTTTCACACAAACATTAGTACACCCAGCGTACTAAGGTGAACTTTAATACGCTTAGCGTACTCTTATATACATGCAACATACTCCCTTTTGGCCCAAGTTTGCAAACTTGGTCCTTAAACTTATCTTGACTCTTCACTTCCAACCCCAAGGAGCATAAATGAAAAGGTAATGATAGAAGAGGGTTCAGGAATACCTGCCAAATCTCGGGATGTTACAAAGTTATGATTTTTCCAATATTTCGCATAACAGTATACAACCCAGAAATTAAATTTTAAATCGGGCGATTTTTAGTTGAAACAACCTAAATGAGAATTGAAGATCTCATTAAAAGGAGTTCAACTATTAAGGGCACAGTTGAAAACGGAGTCCATATGTAAAAGTTATGAATTTTACACGGTCGTTAACAATGTAATCTTCTCATACTGTTAAATTTAAAATTGTTCGAGAATTAGACGATGGAATCAAAAGGAGAGTTGTAGATCTTGTCAATACCTACGCGTGGATATAAAGAACATAAAAAACGGAGCTCGTATGCAAAAGTTACGACATTTAGAAGTCTCAAGGGTGCTACTATGAAAGGGGTGACGTGGCACGATCTGAGCCATTGCTTTCTCCCCACGCCTTGCACCCATATGGTGACATGTGACACACCAAATTGACAAGTTGGAGGCTCAAACTCGTTGAGTTTGGCCATTTTATAGCCTATAAATTGGAGGCTCAAACTCGTTGAGTTAAATAATGTTCTATAAACACGAAAGAGTGTTTTATTACAATGTCTTCATCCCACATCGATGGTGAGAGTAAACAAGCGAACTTTTCATCTTCTATAAATAGGAAAGGTTGTGAAATGTTTCAAAAGGACCAAACCCTGAGTACTTCTTCATGCATACCTTTGTAAGATTTTGAGGGTATTATTTGGTGAGATTGTCTATATTGACAAGTGTCCAGTTAAGTTTTAGAATTCCAAAAAAGGTTTTAAACCAAATTTTTTCAGGTTCAAACCATGTTTCAGTAGAAAAAAAGTTCTATAGTTGGGTATATTGAGTTGAATCGGAACTGGATTTTTCAAATTATTTCTAATAATAGTATAATTAAGTTACATAATGTTATATAAATATAAAAAACATCTACCTAATCCTAAAATTATAAGTGTTTGAATAATCATTTTGATTCAAAAGCACAAAATATATACAAACCGGGTTTCACTAGAAAAAAAGTTATGTAGTTTGGTAGAGTTGAATCGGTCTGAGTTTGATCAATTTGAACTGATAAATTAAGCATTTTCCTTTCACCACATAAATTTGAAACTCTCATGATTTTTCAAATTGTTTCCAATAATAGTATAAATAAGTTACATAATGTTATATAAATATAAAAAAACATCTACCTAAGATTAAATTCTATAAATAAATTCATTTTATAATAAAATTTTGAATCATGAAAATACATATAAACAAACTTTCTATATTAAGTACCTGACGGAATTTATGATTTTAGAATTTAACAAAAAATTATCCAAGATTTTTTTTTTTTGATAGCAACTTACGAGATTATAGAAAAATGAGACTATTGAACAATAAAGAAAGGGTAAACAAGAGAAATGGTGTTTTATTAAATAAGTTAAATAATGTTTTATAAACAAGAAAGGGTGTTTTATTTCAATGTCTTCATCCGACATCGATAGTGATAGTAAATAAGAGAACATTTCCTCTTCTATAAATAGGAAATGTTATGAAATGTTTCAAAGAACCGAACCATGAGAACTACCTAATGCCTACCTTTTTAGCATGTTGAGAGTATTATTTGGTGAGATTGTCTTTAGTTTCAACTGTCCAGTTAAGTTTTAGAATTCCAAAAATGGTTTTGAACAAGATTTTTTCAAGTTCAAGTCGAGCTTTGGATGAAAACCCATTATGTAGTTGGGTATCTTGAGTTAAATCGGTCCGAGTTTGATCAATTTGGACCGATAAATGAAACATTTTCCTTTCAACACATACATTTGAAACTCCCATGATTTTTCAAATTGTTTCTAATAATATTGTAAATAATTTACCTAAACATAAAATTATAACTGTTTGAAAAATGAATTTGATTCAAAAACACAAAATATATACAAATGGGTTTGAGTTTGATAAATTTGGACCGATAAATGGAGCATTTTCCTTTTACCATATACATTTGAAACACTCATGATTATTCATATTGTTTTTAATAATATTATAAATAAGTTACATAATGTTATATAAATATAAAAAAAAAACAAAACATAAAATTATAATTGTTTGAAAAAACACTTTGATTCAAAAACACGAAATATATATTCGATTATATTTTATAAAGGAATTCATTTTATAATGACCTTTTGAATTATGAAAATACATATAAACAAACTTTCTATATTAGGTACCTACCTCAATTTATGATCTTAGGATTTAACAAAAAATTATTCAATGAAAACTTACTTTTTTGGATAACAATTTACGAGATTACTAAAAAATGAAACTATTGAACAATAAATTTTCTTGATAATGTTTTATTTTTATTATTTAATATTTTATTTATCAAAATAAAATTATTGGCAAATAAAGAAATGCGTTTAATTTAACTGTCTTCATCCCACATCGATGATGAGAGTAAACAAGAGTATGCCTCCTCAACTATAAATAAGAAAGATTGTGAAATATTTCAAAGGGATTAAACCATGAGATCTTTCTTGCGTCTACCTTTGTAGGACGTTGAAGGTATTCTTTGGTGAGATTGTCTTTGTTGACAAGTGTCCAATTAAGTTTTAGAATTTCAAAAATGATCTTGGATTGAACTTCTTAGATTTGGATCGAGTTTGATTAAAATCTGAGTGTCTTTTTCCTAAGTCAGGCAAACTCGATTCCGTTGGAGGCCGAGTTCAATTAACATGCCGAGTATTTGGTTGTATTAGCAAAGTTTTACAACTTCGTATGTAATACAATTTTAAGTTCTAACCTTATAAAAGACGTTGTTATATGTTCTACATAATTATAGTAATAATTATGATACATTTTTTTTTTTAATTTACTATTTAAAATAGAAAGATGTCTTTATTATCATATGTTGTATATAATGATAATATTTACGATAAGATAGATAACAATAATGATTTATTTATTTTTAAAAAATTGTTAATTTTTTCTGTTTTAATCATATAACTTTTTATATGTATAACAACTTCAAGTTCTAAACTTATCTCTTATGCTATAGTTTCTCATAATAATAATATTAAAAATTATTTTTTATATTTGTTATAAAATTATTATTTAATTGTTAATAACAATGAGTTAGTTATTTTTAATATAAATATTTTTTTCCTATCCTGCGAACAAATTGTGTAGAGATTTGGATTATGTTGTTCATAAACCGGTTAATATCATTATTATTTTGATTTTTTTGGACTGATTTAAAGAAAAAAAAAATCCAATTTGTGCTTCTTTTGTTGTAGTTGTTCAGCCCAATGAGCTGCTAAATGGTTTGTAAAAGGAATTGTCCCCACTTTCTTACTCCCAATGCCTCCCGGACCTCCATATAGGGGTGATCGTGGTTCGGTTTGAAACCGTGAAACCGGCCAAATCAGTCATCGGTTTAGTTTTACGGTTTATATTTTTCTTTATGGTTTGGCTTGTTTTTTTGAAAATTTCAAACCATAAAGAACGGTTTGGCTTACGGTTTTTAAGATTTCAAACCGTATATATATATATATATATATATATATATATATATATATATATATATATATATATATATATATATATATAATTTTTATACATAATTATATTTTGTTGTATTAAATACTAATTTTTATATATAGATATTAGATAATAAAATTATAACATAATATTTAAAAACTCTAGAATCCAGCCTAATCTTAATTTGTAATTGGTAAAATGCATAAATGGATCCCAAATGCCCAATTGAGAAAGGAACGTCCAAACGAGTGAACGAAGAAACCTAATCGCAAGACGCAAACACGAATCGAAGCCGTTGTTTTTCACTCGTTGTTTCTATCTTCATTCTTCAATATTCATAATTTTAACTCGTAAGTCTGTGACGCATCCTCCGACAGTCCGAATACACCTCGCCGTTCGCCGCCTCCGCCTACAGCAGCTTCTCCTTTTCCCTGCAATAGCGCCGCCTCCACCTGCAACAACTCCTCTTCCAGCTTACAGCTTCGTCGGTTATTCCCTGTTAAGGTATGTTATGTTCTGATAAAAGCTAATACACCTTCAATCTATTATTAATTCGATTAGATATCAAAGTTGTAGGTTCTATGTGTTTAGATTCTGATTCATACTCAATATTATGGTTCTCTGCGTTTTTATTGATTAAAATGGTTAACAAGTTAACATCACAAATTCACTCGCCTCTAATGCTGCCCTAGCCCTCCAATTGAACGCCTACTTTTCTATAGAAGAACATATAGGTATTATGTTGATCATGTGTTGAAATTTCATGAATTCATGCTCAATATATTAGATTTAGAGTCGGAGCAAATCAACTTCACTATGAGAAATCTATGTTGAGAAACAATTAGCGCCTCAGGTGATTAATGATTTAAAAACCTGCATATTTTATTGAAATTGCATATTTTCTGAGTTTGTCATGATAGATCGAATGTACATACTAGATAGTTTAGATGTGCATATTAACTGATCATACCGAGCCATGCTTCAATCTTACGTTTAACATCTAGGCATGTCATCTTATCAGTTCTTGCATTCTTTTCAATCTTAAAATGGTTGCAAAATGTACTTTTTCTTCTTATTTTCAATAAATCCATTTAGTTTTAGTTATATTTGAATATTTCCTTGCAGGAAATGGATGAAACACTAATAATTACTGTGAATCTGGTGATTCAATATTAAAATCAAAAGCTGAAGCTGCTTCAATTTCTTCTCTGCAGGAGAGCTTAGAGAAAAAGAAAAATGAACCGGTTGGTTAGAAATCTCTAATTTGAATCTTTTTTTTTTCCTGCTTACACTTCATTATTGATCTTTTATTCATATTCTTCATTTTTTCTTTGTATCTTGTGGGCTTCTATGAAAGAAATTGTTCACAATCTAGAGAGACAATGGTCAAAGGTTCAAAAAGGAGTCACTAAAGCACCTTCTCTATGTGTCTTCTTTATTTCATACAATAGTTTATAACTCGTGAGAACCACGGTTATAAAATTAATTAACCTTTCATATTAAAAAATCAAAATTATTAATCAATTATTTTGAAAAATTATTACTTAAGATATATTTTTTTAGTTATATAAAATTATATTCGTTGATTTAAATAAACTATGTTAAAACCCGTGGAACCCACGAGTGTTAATTTTAAATAGAATTAAAAGAATTGATTGTGTAATAAAATATTATATAATTAATTTAGAAAAACTTATGAATTGTAATATTGTATTTTTTCAATGGCATATTTATAATTTATTGTTAGTTTCAATTCTTATTACTATTGGATTTTATTATGTATTTTAATTTTTAATCATTAGATATTTTAATATTTTCTAGTATTATTATCTCTATGTTAATATTATATATAGTATATACGTTGATAAGTTTGAATATATTTATTTGTGCCGGTAAAAAAATAATATTTAAATTATTGATGCTTTTTTATTGTATGAAATAATTTTTTATGCAAATAACTTAATATTTAATCATCACCTTTTCATTGTCATTTTTAATTTTTGTTTTATATCAAGAAGATTTTTTGACTAATATCTTTGCAACCAACTTTTTTCAATTTTCTCCTCTTGTTCATGGTAGATTTGCTTTAAACCAAATAAATTAAATTAAAATTTATAAACCATATCAAACATCACTGTGAAGCATAATATCAAACCCCACATAGTAGAAACACTTTGCATAAATTTCAACCAAATTTGTAGTCAAGTGATTATGCAAGAAAAAAATATGCATGTTAAAAAAAATTGCACACAAAGCATCAGAACCTACAAATAACACATTCGAACATAATTAGGCTGTCCATTTGCCGTCCATTTTTAATTAAGAATACTGCACAATCATTAATACTATAAATAAATACCAAATATTTAGGAACCTATACAAAAAGAATGAATATATGAAATCTTAAATATGATCCCTTATTTCTATTATCAATAAATTTTGTGCATAATAATATAAAGAAAAAAAGTAGGATGCTATAGAGCACAAATCAACTAAAGTACATTGCTATTTCGTGCCTTTAACCTTTAACTAAAACCCAGAAAGCAGTAAAGTTCATTTAAGATATCTTAATATATACTAAAACTAATTGAGATCCCTTGATAGTCTATATTGGTAAACCTCAACCGACCTTAAAGTCCTTGAAAAGACTAATAAATATCTAGTGTTTGAGAATTGAGATGGTGGAAACCTGCAATAGAAAAATTCACAACCCTATTTAAATCGTACATACATGATGCTGAAGACCCCTTAAGATTCATATTCAATAGATATACATCAAAGTAACACAAAAGATCTAAAGTCAAAAGATGATTATTCTTTGGAGCAATATGTCGAACAGTTGGTGTTATCTTGATTTCCTTTAAAAGGGTCCTTTAAAAGAACGACTTTAAATTTTACTTGTACATTTTTTTTTCCAATTCTTGAAAAAAATAATAATAACACCATATACAATTAAAAACATTTTTTTCTATATAAATGAACTTAATCTTCTTTATCATGAGGCCAAATTGAATCTCCAAAAAATCTTCTTAGTTAAATTCCAAAAGTACCAAATAACTTTATGAGCAAATCCATTGTATAACCCAATCACTTTTCTATATAATGATCTGTTAAAAGAGTACATCTTATGCAACATGACATCTCCTCAGCCCCTCCTGTATAATGTTATCTATAACAATAATTTTTGTTTATTTTTTAATAATTTAATAACTTAAATAATGTAAATTACATAGCTATTTCCTGATATCATTAGTGTATTGTCCCAATTAAACCAAATATTAACAAACCTTTATAAGGACTATTTATATTTTTTTTCTCTAACTTGTATTTGGCTATCTTAGAAGTTGGTAGTATCTCCACTGGTTTACCCATTGTGTCTGCAATAATTGTTGCCTTGTGCTCCTTTCCAATTCCATTGATCCTAATCTCCTTATGTGTTTTGACCCATTAGTTGAGGAATAAAAATATTATAAATTGGTTACCTTTTTTCCTTTGAATCAAAGCAAATCAAAGCATAATTTTCCTACAAGATTAGCATCAAACAAACATTAAATTGATTATAAGGCTTTATTAACCTATTACATTTATGCCAAAAACGTTTAAAAAAATAGAAGACAAATTACCTTTTTTCTCGTCTAGAATATTTATTCTCTCAACATAATTTACTGCATAAATATGTGAATATTAAAGAAGACACAAAAACGATACACAAATCTTTATCCTACTTCATCCCACTTGGAAATCTTTACATCACAAACATTCACTCAAGGTTTTAAAATACGGAATCGGGCCTCAAGGCGTTTACCCCTCGCCTCACGAGGCGTAAGCCTCGAGGCGAAACGAGGCGTAAGCCTCAAGGCGGAATAAAATAATAATAATAATATATTATATTAATCATAAAAAACATACTAAAGTCCAATTTCAAACATAAAAGTCTTACTTAATGTCATCATCCCAAAGAAAAGAAAGAAGAAACGAGAAGAGAAAAGAAAGAAGAAACGAGAAGAGAAAAAGAAAGAAAAGAAAGAAGAACCGAGACAAATAGGGAGTGACGGCTGGAGAAAATTAGGTTATATCACGTGATTTCGTGATTTCTAAGGTCAAAAAGTCAAAAAAAAAAAAAAAAAACCCTATAACGCCTCTTACGCCTCGCCTCGGAACGCCCCGCCTCGGACCGCCTTTCACCGCCTCAAACGACTAAGGCGTGCGCCTCATTCTCCCCCTAAGAGGCGTAGCCTCAGAATCGGTTTTGTTCCGCCTCGCCTCGAGGCGTACGCCTCGACCGATTTTTAAAACCTTGCATTCACTAAGAACTATATTAACCATTATATACAAAATAAATGATAGTGTATCAATCTCTCTTATTGTTGCTTTACTGATATCACTATCTTTTTTTTTTTTTAACATCACAATATTATAAAAATAAAATACAGCGAAGACGATGTGAGTGTACATATAGCGAAAAAAAAGAAAAAACAAACAGAGTAAACATTGTAGATGAATTTCACCTATAAGAATTTTCTATGTTGGGACGCTCCACAAGAATCGACCGCAAGAATGCAACTTTGAGAAATGGGTAGATATAATGGGACTGACCCAACAAATCGCAGATGCGCTTAATTCATCTGCGATTTTGATGGCTAAAAATGTAATTTCGTTTTTTTTTTTTTTTTTTTTTTTTTTGACTATTTCCTACAAAGTAATTAGGATATTTTGTTATATTTGTAATTTTCTTGTAAAGAAATGGAGGTAAAGACTAGGCCGGGATGAAACACCAAACCACAAGGAGTATAATTTGTGTAAATATTTTAATCCATTTCATGTCAGCCCAACAATATAACCCAACAAATTGATCCACCAAACTTGTCCATTCAATAGTTACAAATAAAACCCACCATTTGACGACAACCAGCAGGATGACGATGGCAACGCAAGTCCGTCCATCACTCCTCTGTTTGTCCCATCAACTTTTTAGTTCGTCCTTTTGATTTTTTCTTTTCAAAATCACGATTTCAAACTAAATTACAAAAAAGTACACTAGTAATTTTCTGCTCATGAACAGTGTAGATTCGGTTTTGCTGTAGGTTTGAGTTGTTATTTATTGTATAATTTTTTTTTTTCTGATTGTAGGGATTTTTGGAGAAGACATAAAAGAAAGGTCTATGTTTCTCTTGGGCTTTGTGGAGGTGGGTACCTATTATACAAGTTTTATGATGCTTATTCAAAGAGGATTTCTGAACTCGAGAGACAACTTGCTGATGAGCAAGAGAATGATGAGCTTCTTAAGGCCCAGTAAGATAGTAGTGATACTCGTCATTTTGTAGTTTATCAAGCCAATCAGATATTTTCTTAACATTTTTTTTTTTTTGGGAAATGACCGATGTACAGGATGCAAATGCACTTTGAGAACATCCAAAGAATAGCTAATACGATGACATTGCCACATGCCATGCTTTATTTGAGTAGCCGGGTTTCAGAAGAGTTGGATGTTTTGCATCTTACAGAGAGGTTGATAAAAGGAAAAGGTCAGCCCAACAGTTTGACACCTTCAGAAAAACTTGAGCTTTGGGATAGGCTTAAAATATTAAGTATGAATACATTTTTTTTCTTATGATCACATCTTAGTAGATAATTAAATTAATATGGATTAGCAGGCTAACCTCTCATTCTAAATCTTGTCTGATATGCAAAGGTTTCACCAGGATGGTGTTGTCTATCTGGGCGATGACTGCAATTAGCTTATACATTAGAATTCAGGTCAACATCTTAGGGAGACATCTATACATAGATACTGCACAAGACCTTGGTGGATTTCAAACTGTAAGTGTAACAACCTCTCTTTCTTTTTTGTCTTTTAGGTTGTGTTTGTTATATTTCATGATGGTGATGAGGACGAAAAAAATTGCAACTATTGTCTCATTGACATTGATTGTAGTCCGTGTCCAATGCACACCACCCACAGTACAACCTGTTGTTTCTCTCCTATTCTGTCATGCTTAACAAATGCCCCTTACTGACTTCAACATTTATACACAAATTCTTTAAACTTGGAATTAGTGATGTGCCATCTATTTCATATAACAAATTAGTTAGGAAAACTTAGAAATTCTGCGTCACATTTGAGAGAAGTAGGTTACTACTTGATTTTAACTTTTAGTATTAACTTATACTTGCTTTTTTTGTTTTATTATTTATTTAGGGAACATCCTTTTTAAAGATACTTGTTATATATCGTGGAGTTTAAACCATCACTTCTCCACTTCGAAATAAAAACCTAAAAATCAAGAAGCTCATATCTGAAACTATTAACTATATTTAGTGTTGCTATGTAGTTAATCTACACAAACGTATTGTAGGAGAGACTGTTTTCACTATTGTTGTACTTTTGAATATAAACGGAACAAAACTGCTCCCAAAATTTGTTATTCAGTTGAGAAGTCAACGTGTTGAAGAGTTTAATTAATAATTGTATTCTTTTGACATGACAACCATGCTGTTGTAAATCTAATCCTTGTCTTCTGTCTTAGTCTCATTTGTAGACTAGATTATGCCTTGGTTTTGGTTGTTGCTGTTTTGCAAGTTGATTTTTTTTTGTTACTATTTGTTTTGGGGCAACCATGAACCATTAAACAAAAGTTGACAAAAATTTAAACTTCCAATATAACTTTAGGTTTAAAGAAGTATAGTTATGTTCTTTATATTTAAATTGTGTTTTTTTACCAAATTTTGTATATATATTCTCTCCATTGTTTGGAAGACATGAAATGTAATAGGCCTTTAGTATAAGCGAGATGCACGGTGCTATTGTATATGGAAGTGATCATATAGTTTGTTAAGAATAGACTAGATATCATACTCAAAGGCAAAGTGTTTCAAGTGATTGATAACCTAATATTTATATACTCCTCTAATAAGAAATAAGTCGATGACTGGTTTGATAAAACTAAGGATGAGAAGTAACTACAAATAATTGAAAATTAACAAGTCTTTTCTCAAGACACAAATTCTAAAGATAAATCATATTCGGAAGAAAGTGATTTGGTTAGAAGAGGGAGGGCAAAAGATAAGTACCTCCCAAAACTATTACTCAATGTAGCATTTAACTCGAACACAAAACCCTCAAACCTTAATGTAGACGTAGTTTGTTAACTCGGTCCGTGAAGCACATAACCTTGGATTGGATTAGTGATTCAACTCAACTCAAAACAAAACCCTCTTAATAGGAAATCTAGGCCATTGTTTAAGTGGGAGGCCAAGTTATCCGTATGATAACAAAACCAAACACATCGATTCTCTTATACAATAGTTGAATGAACCACACACCAATCTTTTTCTTGTGGGTGTCAAACTAGAAGTAGTTGTGCGTATCATCCAAGCTAACATTGACTAATGTTACAAGGGGGCTATTAAATATTTAATACAGAACATAGGGAATGAGAATTATTTGATAATAATTGTCTCATGATCTATTCTTTGTCCAAATTCTTGCCATTTTCATGAAATTAGAATTTTGTTTTTTTACAGGAGGATGGCGAACTGATGGATAGAAGCGACGAACAACTGTTTTTGGCAAGTGCTGATTTTCTTTCAAGTCAGAGAATTCCCACACTCATATCTAATATGCAAGCTGCCACAACTGAAGTTCTCAGAGGGTAAGGATTATGTATTTGAAATAATATTTATTATTTATGAGTTTTAACCATATAATATCCAAACAATACAAAACCCAGAGTCCTAGACTTCCTGAATGGAAACTATACTATACTGATTGATTTGCTTCTTAAGTATATCCTATCCTTTGTACTTCATACATCATTCATTCCCGAAAATGCCCAACATGGAACTAACATAGAATAGATACATCCCGGACATGAGATCATAAAATTACATACCCAATTCTTACTTTGGGACCAGACTAGTAAGGGTGCATCCCAATATTTTTCTGACTATTACAATCACATTCCCTATAGAAGTTATGGGGCTAATAAGAATACATCTCAAATCACACATTCAAATGTGATACAGTGATAGTAACATGTTGACTGTTGGACAACTTACACAATTACTCGCCTTAATAGTAATATGCTTCAGTTTTCTCACCATTGCAAGTTCACCATTGCTTAATCTAGGTAGGGTTTCAACTTCTATAAGACTTAACATGGATTTGGTACATCCTTTACAATCATTTTTATTATTGAAGCTCAAGCTATTATTTGAAATCAACTACAAACAAAGCACAATTGTTAAAGCTCTTCCAACCATCTTAAACATCATTACTTTCTTGGATAAATAGTGAGATTGTTCAAAGTCATGACTTTCATTCCGCTTCATGAAAACACCAACTCTTATTAAGTTGGTTATTACAAAACTCTTCCCCTCCACAATTAGCATTTAAGAAGCTTTCTATCAACCTAAATCTTTATTTTCATTAACACATCATGGATAAGAGCATGAATACAAAATAAGTCAAAAGATGACATTATCCATGTTATCAATAGTTTGCCAACAACTTGAGATGACTTTAGGAAAAGTTGTCAAGGTCTTGGAAGTTATAAGTACATTTTACCCTTTTTCAAGAATAATCTATTTCTTGGGTTTTGTGCATACACAACCAAAATTGATTTCAGGAATTTGTAGTCTGATTCGATTGAGCCCGTGTTTTTTTTTTTTTTTTTTTTTTTCAATTCTTGCTTTGGGTTTAGTTACTAGCTGATTACTCGATTACCAGTCATAGTCAGTCAATTAGTTTCACTTATCTGATTCTTAGATTCTTGGGTTATTGGAGAATAGGTTATTTTCAGCATCCCATATAATGCCATTGATCATCCAATCCAGTTCTCAATCAGGCAAGAAACTAACTAGTTTCTTGGCATGACTTGAGGTTTCTATCAGGTGTGGCTTTTTCTTTTCTGTTAGGTTTTCAACTGAGCCAGGAAATACTAGTGGCTTGTGTTGGGTTTCTTTTGTTAATAATTCTGGTATGTTTGGTTTGTGCTCTTTAGTTTGATATGGGATAGTTGCTATCAGTTTATGAGATATCTCCCCTTCAGATTTGTTTATTCAGGCCCTTTTTCTGATCAGAAAATTTACGCCCAAACAGGGTAAAAACATAGAGATGGAGGGAAAAGATTCCCAGTTTTCTTCTTTCTTACTTCTGATACTAAAACAAAGAGACTTACAATGCTTTAAATAACATGCAAAGGAAAAACAGAAAAGCTAAAACAGTAAAATCGTGTGTTCCGAACAAGGTGGCAACTAAGCCACTTATTCCTTTAGACTAGGTCAACTAAGAGACCAAGTCAGAATTACTATTCCCACATACTTCCCCTTAATTTTGAACTTTGTCCTCAAGCCTTATAATTCCTAAAAGATTCCTCATCTCTATAAACTTGAGTATGGGCAAAGCTTTTGTTAAGGGGTTTGCTCTTTGTTCATCGCCACTGATATGCTTCACCTCAATCTGTTTCCTTTCAGTACAACCTTGTATGAAATGGGTTGCATTCTCTCATTCTTGCTATTTGTAGAATCTTCTTAGCATACCCTGTTTGACCGATTGTGATGTCATCCTTGTCTTGGTGAACTTCTATCCCTAGGTAGTAGGATAAGGTTCCTTAGTCACTCATGTCAAAGGTCTTTAGCATCCGCCTCTTAAACTCAGCCACTAGTTCTTCACTTGAACCTGTCACAATCAGATCGTCCACATAGACCCCGACAATCAAAGACTTGTTTGACTTCTGGAGTTTATACACGTCATACTCCTGTGGACATCTTTGGAATTCCATCTCTTTCACTGTTTGATCAAGTCTATCATTCCAAGCTCTTGGAGCCTGACGTAGACCATAGAGAGCTGAGGGCCTTGTTCAACTTGTATACCATGCTCTCTTTTCTTGCAATAACAAAACTGGTTGGTTGCGTGAAATACACTTCTTCCTATAGAATCCCATTTAAGAAGGCAGATTTTACGTCCTAGTGATGGACTTTCCATCCTTCACTCGCAGCCAAAGCCAACGCCCAATGACGTTCGTATTGTTTCCAAACGTGCCACTGGTGCGGAAGCTTCATCAAAATCGACACCCTTTTGCTGTACATAACCCTTTGCCACAATTCTTGCCTTGTATTTGGTCATTTTACCTTCTGCATCCTTCTTCAATTTAAACACCCATTTCAGCCCTATTGCCTGATGCCCTGTGGGAAGATGTGTTAGTTTCCATGTAGCATTCTTCTCGACCGATTCCAACTCCTGTTTCATTGCAGTTCTCCACTCTTCATCACTTGAAGCTTCTTCATAAGTGGTGGGTTCTTCACCTGCATACATTAGAACTTCCGAATCATCTTGCAAGGCTTGCATTTGTTCGTATATATCGGTTAGGGATCGTGAAACCACAGACTGGTGTGTCGTATGTTGCCTTGTCTACACTAGGGATGTAGATAAGGTATCTGCAAAGGTGCTTGATGATTCACCCTCACTGTGAGAGGAGTCACGGCCTCTTCCAGCTGTACTAGGGGAGCCTTTATTTGATTTTTTACCAACAAGATTCAGATTCAAATTACTATTACTTTTTTGTTTGTGTGTGTGATTCCACTATTGACATCTTAAGCTTCGGTCTGGATATTGGATCTTTAGTTCTTTTAAGAAAAATAATGTTTTGTCTGTTGATCAAATTTGATTTTGATTATCTGCAAAGTTGTTGATAATTGATTTCAAAAAGAGGTTTGATTTTGGTTGGGTATTATTGTAGACGACAGTTTTAGTTAGTTTGTTGCAGGGATCATCTTGAGGGACAATAATAATAATTAACTATAGCCTGCCTTCATGTGGTTGGAATGAGATATGATATTGTTGGTTAGAAGGATAGTTTTGTAGCTAACACTCTCCGGTCAGTGCTGCTGGTTTGGTTATAATAAATAGAATTAAGTGGCTGATGCAAGATCATCAACTCGAATGCATGATGATCTTAAAGTGCAAAAATAAAACATCAGTGAAACTGATGTATATATTCTATTGATTGTTATTTGCAGAAAGCAGTTGAGGGATATCTTCAATTCTAGTGTACTTGATGAAACAATTATGCATATATTGAACATGTTCATGAGCAATGGGAGACCTCATCACTGGGTGGATTATTTGATGCCCGAGGCAGTCAGTCACGTCACTAAACTAGATCAACTAATGGGGGAGACACGAACAGTTTTATCAAGGTACTTCTTTCTAGTACAGTTACAACTTATAGTAGTTTACTAAGTGTAATTTGTTCTTTTTGTGTTTTTTGTTTTGTAGTTCTGAATTTGGGAATATTCTAGAGATGTCGCTGAAAAAAGTGGTGGAGGGATTGATGGAGGACATGAAGTTACAGTTTGGTGTTGGTGGTGATGGGAGTTTGGGTGTACCGCTTGCCAAACTTATTCCATGCGTTGCACAGATTAGTCCGCTGCTGCTGGAGGAACCCAGCCGGAATAAGTTTACTCATATCATTCAAAACATTCCCCAAGTTGAACTTTTCTTCACTCTGCTCTACACAAACATGTAAATCTTCTCTACTTGTACCACCAAATATTATATAGAGACTTATTTGTATGTTGTTGCTTGTCCTTTTCTTTTTCCTTTTCCCTTTCCCTTCACTAAGTTTGAAGCTTTAGCTTTTCATGTTTTAGTTCCTGTCAAAAATAGATGATAATATATAAAACCTTTTATTTAGCTAGTAATTATATAAGGTATTGTATTGTGTGGTCTTAGAATTTTGTCGATATCTACAGACTTCCCACTTGCTTCTTGCAATAAGACGATGATTAAGAGATTTCTCTAATTATTTAGGCGTTGTATTTTTTTATAAGGCAAGTCTGCGAACCATATCTTAAGAAAAAGATGTAGGCTAAATGTTTGCGGTCAAGTAAAAAGTTGTTTATTTTTTAAAGTCTGTAGCCTGAATGAAAAAACCAAAATGTTAAAAAACTCATGTTATTAAACTTAAAATGTTTTTGCAACTTTAACCCAAAGGCCAGTAATATTTTAGTCTTCAGTTGTTTGAAATATATTCTTTATGTTACATGTCAAATCACATATCATATTTATCTTAAGATGAGAGGAATCATAACTTAATGCTTATCAAAATTAAACATGTAGTCAGTTCATGTTGGAGGAGGCAATTATCGATCACCTATAATCCTAGAATACTTCTGAATTTAATTTTGTTAGATGCTATAACAATTTATTGTTTAGGATGAATATTTTATGAAGGAAAAGATGTATTTTGTTTACTTACTAGATTAGAGTAATACTTGTGGAAGCCACGATTGAAGAAGAAAAATACTATTATTTCAATCATAATGACTAATCAATTTGAATAAAGTGAAAATATAAAATAAATTATATGATAAAAAACCATAATCTTTAATTATAGATATGCAAACCATCATTGTATGTTATTATGGATGTATGTCGGTAAGTGTATGATTGTTAAATATAATTAATATCTGAAATGGTTTAAAAAATAAACAAAATACTAGATGGTTAGTTTTTCCTCCGATCAAAAGTTTTTGTTTTGGTAGAAAATCACAAATACGTTTCTATTATGGTAAATATTAAAGTATAAGGCCCGTAACACTACAAATGATAAAATATGTTGCTTTACTTGTTTGAGTCTTAATCAAGTAATACTTTTAATAAGCAGTGAAAATGTATAAATCACCATATGATTTAAAATGTTGTTTTTGAAAACAAAACTTGAAACTTAATATTTTATATTCAAAAGAAAGCATAACACGTTTTTTTGTTTGTTTGTTTTTTTTTTTTTGGCATGATGAGCTAAATAAGAGAATATTAGTTTTTTTTATAACTTATTATTATAGATGTTTTTTTAATTGACCCCTTAATACTACTATTAGACTAGGGATGAAATTGGGTCCAAACCCGGACCCGGAAAACCCGGAACCGGTTAACGGGATTTTGTAGAACCGAAAACCGGACCGGTATATAGGAACCGGTTCCGGTTCGGTTCCGGGTAAAGTGGGTCTAGAACCGGAAAACCCGGAAATATCAAAGTGGATAGGTTAGAACCAGATAAAGTAGATTTAGAACCAAAAACTCGGAAAAACCGTATTTTTTTTGTAATTACTTACTACTTATTGGGTTGAATTTTGAAAATTTTCATATTGATATCCCAACTTTGGGGGACTGTAACTCATTGAATATGAAATCAAAATTAACAAAATTATAGTCTACAATCATGTACAAACTCTAAAATTCACTCTGGAAAAAACCGCATGCCAATCCGACTTTAAACGAATGAGATATACAAAGTACAAAAACAAATAGCTGAAAAGTTGAAATTTTTTAGTTTTGATATCCCGACTTCGAAGGACTCTAAATCATATAATGTTAAACCAAAAATGACAAAATTATAGTCTAAACTCATGTATAAATTGTAAACTACAAGTTGGAAAAAACCACATATCAATTCGATTACAAACGAATTAGATATGCATGTTTTAAAACTTTCACCGAATATAAAAAAACTGAAAAACTAAAAACTTCTAGCTTTGATATCTTGACTTTGAGGGACTGTAACTCAATGAATATAAAACTAAAAATGGCAAATTTATAGTCTAAAATCATGTACAAACTCTAAACTACATGATCGAAAAAACCGCATGTCAATCGGAGTTGAAACGGATGAGATATGCATCATTTAAACGTTTCACAAAAATCGGTTCCGACCCTAAGAGTGGTTCCGGTGCCAAACACCAGTTCCAGTTTTTAGACCCGGTTTACCCGGATCCGATGGACCCAAACCCGGATAAAACCAATTTTTAAACCCGGAACCGGAACCGGTTCTATATATTTCGGTTCTAACGGTTCCGGTTCCGGTTCAAAATCTCATCCCTATATTAGACTACATAAATTTTTTATTTTGAAATTCAATAAATATTATTAGTTAATTAATTAATTAGTTTTTTATTTTATTTTATTTTTATTTTTTTATTTTAAATTTTAAATGACAGGTTAGTATATGTTTTAGATAGAACCCAAGATCTCTTTGTTAGACATCTTGTTAGCTAAAATCATCTCCAACCCATTTTCATTTTTTCCCCAAAAAATGGGGTAAATAGTGTTTCATCTCCAACCCTACTCCATTTTTTTACCTAATTTTTACCTCCCAAAAGTATATTTCATTCTTTTAACTTATATAAATTGTCAAATACACCCTTCTATTAATTTGGTTTTAACAAATATATAATCTATATTTTTTTCATTACAATAATATTATATTTATAATACATAATTATAAGCTTTTGTAAAATACGTTATTGTGTTTTAAAAATTTCAATATGTATTTAAATTCTAATATGAATTTGATAAACAAAAAGAAAATTTATATTTATAATTAATTAATATTAGTTAATATATAACACAATATTATAAGTATTAAATATTACATTTAAATAATAATTAGTAGGTAAAAAAACCAGAAATGTATAAATATATAAAACGAGGGACTAAAACCAACAACTTAAATTTCATCCCCATTTTGGGGGAAATGAATAGTATAACACCAAATATGGTGTTGTACTATTTATTTCCCTCAAAATGGGGGAAGAAATGGGGTAGAGTTGGAGAAGAATGGAGGAATAAATGGAGAAAAAAATAAAGAATGAGAGTGAGTTGGAGATGCTCTAAGTGTGTTAGACCCAACTTGTCAATATATATTATTAAGTGGTTAATACAATTTCATCACATGTACATCTCAACTTTATATAAATAAAGAATGAATATAGTTTTTTTTTGTATGATCATATTAAAATATGATTTATGTTTAAAAAATTGACTAATTAAAAGAGATTGTTTTTTAAAACATTTTAGATAAATGATGATATGTTAGTTAATTTAAAAAAAAAAAAAACTATTTAAATAAGCTAAACCACTGAAAGTCTTTTATTTGGAGGTGAATATTGATGAAATGACATTTATTTTAAGTCATAAGTTAGTGTAGAAAAATAAAAAATATACTGACCATTCTATATAGAGTGGTAAAAGAAAAACTATGTAGTCGAATGGTATTAAGTAAAATCACTAATAAGAAGTTATAAAAAAGACTACTAACTAATATTTTTTGAAAAATAATACGTTTGATTTAATATTAAAATATGATCATATTATCATTATAAATATGAATATATACTCTATATAAATATGTAAAATAAAGATCAAACGTATAATAATTCAAGTAACATAATATAAATGATTAAAAGAAAAATCATATATACAATAAAGGACTATATATATTCCCAAACTCCCATCACCACCAACACTAACACCAACACCAGGACTAATTTGTGCAACACGTGGAATAAGTTTGGCAAGCGGTACACCCAAACTCCCATCACCACCAACACCAACACCAAACTGTAATTTCATGTCCTCCATCAATCCATCCACCACTTTTTTCAGCGACATCTCTAGAATATTCCCAAATTCAGAACTACAAAACAAAACAAAAAAAAAACAAATTACACTTACTAAACCACTGTAAGTTGTAACTGTACTAGAAAGAAGTACCTTGATAAAACTGCTTGTGTCTCCCCCATGAGTTGACGTAGTTTAGTGACACTACTGCCTGCCTCGGGCATCAAATAATCCACCCAATGACAAGGCCTCCCATTGCTCATGAACGTGTTCGATATATGCATAATTATTTCATCAAGTACACTAGAATTGAAAATATCCCTCAACTGCTTTCTGCAAATAACAATCAATAGAATATAACTGATGTTGTATTTTTGCACTTTAAGATCATCATGCATCCTACTACAGCTAGAAGAGGCCATGACTCCTCTCACAGTAAGAGGGGAAGTCGAGGAGGTTATTGTGGAAGAGGAGGTCGAGGCAATCCTCAACAATCATGACATACCAAAAACAGTCAAGGAAAAGGAAGAGTCAAAAGTCACATAAAGTGCCTCAACTGTGACTTGTTTGGGCATTTTGCATCAAAGTGCCCAAATCCCAAGTGGAAGGAAGTTGCTGTTCATCTCACACGCGTACAGGCTCTTCTGTTAACTGTATGGGGGTGAAGATACAGATGACTAGGAATTGCTTAATGAAGGTAGTTTTCCTGGCAACAAAAAGGAATGAGAAGGATACATGGTACTTGGATAATGGGGCCATAAATCACATGACAGAGATGCCATGTAACATCCGGATTCCCAGGTATCCTATTTTGTTCTTGTATTTTTGGGAATTGTGAGGAGACTCGGCGAGGTGGCGTCTAAACTCGCCGAGTATGGTCGCGGATTTGTATGTGAGTTCATGAGTGGACTCGGCGAGTCCATGCTGTTTAATGAAACCCTAATTTCCAGGGTTTGAGACCTATTTAAAGGCCCTTAGGGCCGTCATTTGCGGCCACCTACCCCCAAAGAGAAACCCTAAGAGAGTCAGTGGATACGTGTAGACTCGCCGAGTTGCCCTAGTGCACTCGACGAGTCGGGTCAAAGTTTGACCATTGACCTTGTTGACTTTTAGGGTTGAGTACAATTGTATTTATGAGAGTATTACTTTATGTGATTAGGCGGAGGCTAGATCACATTTCTTCCGAGTCAGATATTTACCGAGACACCGAGGTGAGTCTTCTCACTATACGTTACCTAGAGTGGTATTATGTGATGACCAGAGGGTCTTATGTGTTATGTATAAGATTATGTGCTATGTGATATATGTATGTTATATGATGATATAGACCAGACCGGAGGGTCTAACGAGCTATGACCGGACCAGAGGGTCTAACGAGCTACGGGATTGGAGGGTCCCGCTGAGACACATCGACCAGAGGGTCGAATTATAGCCTCGAGTGGCGTATGTGTTGTATGCGGTATTTTGGGGAACTCACTAAGCATTTATGCTTACAGTTGTTGTGTTATGTGTTTCAGGTACCAGTGATGAGCGCGGGAAGGCGTCGACATGATTCGTACACACACATATTGGAGTTTATTTATATTCTGATCTTGGGGTTTTGTACTGATACAATGTTGATACAATGTTTTTAAAATGAATGTGAATGATATTTGATGGTTTTCAAAAGTGAAAAATTGTTTCAGATTTTTACGGTGTCACAAGTTGGTATCAGAGCCTTGGTTTGAGGGATTCGGATGCACATTCGGGCGTATCTGAACTCAAACTGAGGATTTGAGGAAAATTTTGATAATGAAGTAAAATTTTAGAAAATAGTAAAAAGAGTTTTGAGTCAAACAGAGCAGAGCCGTGTGTACGATCAGCCAACGCCCGAATGGTGAATCCCTAAAAGTACCGTTACATTATGTGTTATGAGATATGTTATGTTACATTATGCATGCTAGAGTAGGCTAGGTATACATATTAGGACTAGAGTGGCCTGATTTGTGATGCCGTAGCCTAGGAGATTTCTGCTGCTGAGATGCTTTGAGAGCGAGTAGATAGCAGTTAGGAGCTCATGAGAGTAGAGTACTCGTAATCCAGGATCCAAGGAGGATGACTTGGAGTGAATTCTGATGCGGTGTGGTCAGTAGTATTGGGCCCGTACTACTAAAGACACCGGATCAGTGGGCATTCCAAGTAAGAATCTTTTGGACAACGGAGGACGAGTAGGGTTGCGTTATCGGGTATGAGTATGCTCGATCGGGTCTCTGACAATTATTGTTGTATTTCAGAGGAATCATGGTTGGGACTCGACACACACCTGAGAGCAGTGGTGTCAGCGACGAGGAGATCCGTCGATTGATTCATGAGGAGTTGGCTGCTGCCATCCGGGCTGAGATTCCTGAGATGTTTGGGGACATCAAGACCACATTGATTGAGACTTTTGATAAGCGGTATGCTGCACTGACTGAGGCTGCTGCAGCTGCAGCTACTGCTGCTGTTGATGCTGCCAGACCTCAGGGAGGTGACTCGTTGTTGTTTCGGGAGTTCAGCAACACGAAGCCACCAGAGTTCGACGGGACGCAGGACCCGATTGCCGCTATGAGATGGATCTATGATATCGAGGGATATTTCTATATGTGTTCTTGTCTAGAGCACTTGTTGGGTCAAAATATGGTTTATACTTTGCTTTTCTGGGCAATTATATTTTTCTGTAATATTTTTGGAGTTTACGGTCATGTTTACGGTTGAGTTTACGGCCGTAAACACCTTACGACCATAAACCCATTTACGGCCCATGTCCACCAAGCCCATATTCTCCAAGTATAAATATAGGTGTTAGGGTGAGGAGTATAGATTGATGAACACTAGAGATTTTACGGCCAGAGAGAATAAGGAGCGTATGTGTGTAATTGTGTGAATCTTTTGTATCCGGATCTTAATTCTAATTAATTCATACAGAGATTCATATTATTCTTCTTCTCTTTCTCTTCTATTTGATCTGACATCGTCCGTTTGATTGGGATTCCGCACCATCAAACGGATCTGATTGATACACAGACAAATTTTAGACTTACAATTGGTATTAGAGCCAAGTTGTATCAGTCAATTTTGTCAGATTTGGGGCATTATTTGATCTTATTTTCGAAATATTCTTGCGTTTTTTGATAGATCTCTGAAAATTAAGAGGGGTTTGTTCTTCGTGTTTTTCATAAAAAGTGTTTTTGATCGAGTTTTGGAGCAAAAAAGGGCAAAAATCACTGGTTTTGGTCGTAACCTGCGAGGGGGTAGCGGTCAACAACTAGGGTTTCCGAGGAGTTCACGGCTCGGAGTATACGGCTCAGCAGTTTGCGGCTCGGTCTCGCACGTTTCCTGATTCTGAGTTCTCGGCCTCGCAAGAACCCACGACCTCAGTTCGCATTCCTTTAGTGCTTTATCCAACTCAGCTACCTAATCACTTGTTACATTCCATCGAAAATTAAACTATAACCCGTCTTTTTCGCAGCAAGTTTTCCTATTTTGATACTTTTAACCCAAAATTCAATTCCTTTTTCATCCAAAATTTAAAAAAAATTATATAAAATAAATAAATAAAATAATAATAATAATAATAATAATAATAATAAATAATTAAAAAAATTATTTTTGACTTTTTATTTAAAATTTTGACTTTGACTTTCAAGTTTGATCTTTGATTTTAAACTTTGACTTTTTCGTTTAACTTTTAAACTTTCAAATTTAGCTTTTCGGGTTGGCTTTTAAGTTTGACTTTTAAGTTTAATTTTTTAAATTTGACTTTTAAGTTTGACTTTTAAGTTTAACTTTTTAAATTTGACTTTTAAGTTTGACTTTTGAGTTTAACCTTTTAAATTTGACTTTTAAGGTTGACTTTTGAGGTTTATAATCAAAGGGTTTGACTTTTAAGTTTTATTTTAGCTTCTAGTTGTGCTTTTAATTGATTTTAAGGTCTACGAGGGAGTTGAAAACATGAAAGAGAGTCGTCTAGATATGTTAAGACAAAATTTCAACATTTTCGATTATATCCCTGGAGAAACCCTTGAAACTCAGTTGCAGCGATTTACTACACTCACTAATAAGATGAATATAGCCGGGATCTTCTTGACTAAGTCCGAGATAAACAAAAAGCTGCTAAATTCACTTTCGAAATCGTGGGATATGAACGTGGCTATCATCAAGAAGATAAAAGATCTCAATCATCTTAGTCTTGCTGATGTAATTCAAGAACTTGATGCTTTGAAGTGTAGAGAAACAATGAGTTCTGAAAACATTATGGTCACTGAAGTTACATGTACTCCAGCTTGTGAAGCTACGATTAAATTTCTTTGGGAAAAAATTGATTTATTTAAAAGAGAAGTTGAGGACTTGAGATATGAAGGATATCAACTTAGGAAAGGACAGAAACCCTTGAAGGCTGAATTAGAAGCAAAAACCAAGGGCTTTAGGAAGCTTCAGGAAGAGTATAGCAACAAGTGTGAAAATTATGATTATATTAAGAGAAAACTTGCTGCTGTAACTGAAAAACTTGACGCTTTAAAAATTAAGTGTGGAAAAACAGATATCAGTTTCAAAAATTATACTGCGTCAAGTTAGACAGTCGAGTCCTTATATGAAACCCAATTAAAATTCAAAGAAAATAAAAACAAGGGTCTAGGGTATGATAGTGTTCCTCCACCTTTCAATCATAACTACACATCCATTCCTATGACACAAGATGAAATTGACAGGGAGGCACATCTTCGATACGGAAAACCAGCTGGATTTGTGTCAGGAGGATTTATTCAGGTTGAAAATACTAATGTTTCTGCGTCATGTGCAGGTAAAGTAGCAGAAGATGAGAACAAGGAGAGCACTACTAAACAAACAAATGTCTCTTTGAGTTATGAATTTGTTGCTTCGAACTCAACTGCTGCTGAACAACCTGCCGTTGAGAAATACAGGCCACCAATTACAACGCAACGGAGTTCTTGTGGCAAGTGTGCATGGGAACAACAAGAGACAAGGCAAGGATACGCCACCAGGGGCAGGAATAAATAACTTCACAGTGAAGAAAAAGACTTTTTTTCACTGTGGAACACCTGGACACATTGCCAGAAACTATCCAAATCGCGCATACGTTCCCTACTGCGCACAAGGATGGAAAAACGCACCAAGTGGGAGATACTTCAAAAGAAACCCTTCCAGGTCACGTTCAGACAATGTTGACTGGAACGTGCAGAAGGACGAGAATTAAACCCACAAGGCAAAGAATCCGAATCCTAATGGCAAGAAGGAAATGCCTTCCAAGAAGCCAAATCCAAGAGATGCTCCAGTGAAACAAAGACCGGCTAAGTCAAAGTCAACTTGAAGATCGGCTTCAAGTTCCAAAGCAAATGCCGAGGCACCCATCAGATCGAAAAAGAAATGGGTTAAACCCAACTACAAATGGGTACCAAAGGTTCAATCTCCCAAATCAACTAACGGCTCTAATATTTCTACATCTTCTGTTTGTGATAAACAGGACATGTCGTGGGAGAAAGTCTCGTGCAAGGATGACAAAGGTCGACCCGGTTTCAAAATGGACTAGGTTCCAAAGATGTAACGCCCGGGTTTTCAGGGCTAAGCATTTTTGTCAATGTAATAGTCTAGGTCAACTATTGTAACTCTTTTTGAAGTAATAAATATGAAATATTTGAGTATTATGTGAATTATGTGTGTTTATGTGTTTATTATTTAATTATAAATGTATAATTAATAAAGAATAAAAATGAGCGTCAAAATTAAAGTGTGAGATAATCCCGATATCTCTACATAAAGTTGTAGAATATGTCTCAAGGTTTCCGTACATATAAAGAATGCCCAAATCCGAGCTATAACGAAGAAGTTATGGCCCGCCGAAGTTTTACGGCTAAATCGGCACGACACCGGGAGACATAAATAGTGAATTTACGATAGAAGACTTTTTAGCCTTAGCAATCTAAACAAAAGTCGTAGAATGTGTTAAACTAAGAACATCGATAAAAAGAACGCCCAAATCTGACTTCGTATGAAGAAGTTATGATTTTTCTAAGATTCGGCTTAGCAGTGCACGGCCTGAAACTCGAATTTTAGTTCGAGCGGTTTTTGGCTTACGCAACGTAAATGAGAGTTGAAGATCTCATTAATAGGAAATCAACGGTAAAAAGACAGACAAAAATAGAGTCCGTATGTAGAAGTTATTAATTTTACGCAGACGTTTAACAGTATAATCTCCTTGTACTGTTAAATTTAAGATCGGTCGAGAATTAGCTGACGGTGTCAAAATGAAAGTTGTAGATATTATTATTACCTACGCGTGGATATAAAGAACGTCAAAAACGGAGGTCGTATGTGAAAGTTACGGATTTTAGAAGTCGGAAGTGTGCTGTGCGAAAATGGGTGATGTGGCACAATCTTGGCCATTGCTTTCTCCCCAAGGCTTGCCACTAGATGGTGACATGTGGCACCAAGTTCAGCCACATTTCACCCTATAAATACCACCTCTCCCACCCTCATTTTCTTCACACCTTTCCCATTCTTTCTTCTCTTTACTCTCTCTCTCTCTAGAACCTCTCTCTAGCCCTGAAATCCCCCGAAAAGCCTAGGGAACCTCCCTAGCACGAGGCGGAAGCCCCGGAGTGCTCGAAGGCTCTGAGAAGAAGAGCTTTTCGGCTCGGGAACGCTGCTCCAAGCAAAGCCCGGTTTTCTATAAAACCCGCTGTAAGTGAGCTACGCCTACGCTATTTTTAATATAACTTTTATTTAATTATAGTAACGTTATTAGGAACTTATAATAAATACTTGGGCTATTATTATGGGTTATATAAGTATTTTTTTTGACGCTTATATAATAATAATAATAGCTAGACTATTAATTAGTCTCGACGAATAATAAACTAAACTCTAGTGGTAATAATACTAGGTTTCGTCGAAGAAAAATTCTTTTTAAGAAGCGAAGCGCTGTCTGAGTTCGGAATCACCACCTTTTCCGGTGAGTGCATAGTTACCTTCAACTTACACATAGATATGAAGTATTTTATATAAATTACGTGCTATGTGTGCATATTATCTGAATACTTGCTATCTATGCTAGATGAACGTTGTTATACATGTTTTCAATGATTTAAACTGTATACGTATTTTATATCTACGAAAATGTTGGGGTAAAACATGGGTAGATGTAATAGGTGATGTGTGATAAAATGATGAGAGGCCTCGATGTTGTTGTTGTTGATCCAGTCATCTAGCGGAGTATAGATGACGACCACGGACTCTTCTAGACAGTCCAGTGGAACACTAGCAGGCTCGCAACCTGTAGGTGTTGTGAACGATGTGTTCACCGGTGTACTCCATCCCCCACATGGTTGCCTATTAGGACATTTATTGCTGAGGAATCCCCTTAGCAGTAGTGTCCGTCCCGATGATGATCCTTAGGCTAGGTCCCTTATGATAGGTGTTTAGGGACGTAAAGTGAGGATAACGGGAACGGGTAATCGGGTTATTGTTGATTGATGAAATTAATAAACTTATTGTGGGTTGAAAACCCTATGTGCTCACCAGGCTCCCAAGCCTGACCCACTCAGTTTTATGCATTACAGGTAGTGGCGCATGAGCATAGGTGTGATGTTTTGGACGAGGGATTACGGATATAGGCCTGTAGATATGAAATAATGTAGTAAGGCTTATATTGTACTGTTTATACTTTTGATCTGTACGAACATGACATCCCGAGTCTTTTAATGAAATACATTTCTATGGAAATGCTTTTGATAAATCTTTATCATATTATTGTTTTGGGACAAATTCCGCAACCCTTTTATTAAAAGATAACTCTGATTTTGAAATAAAGTATAAACAAAACCGGTCTTTTCTGGCCGTGATTTTGGGGATGTCACAAAAGACCAACTGATCCCGCTCTGTGCTGGAACAGCTTTGGAGGCATATCATCAGACTTCGGTTTGTTGGTAGTGGCTGCTCCTGGCATATGATTGGGGACATCTCTCAACTGTACAACACTCAGAACATTATTTGAGAGTATGTGTCCTTTGCGGGAAGGGAAGAAAGGAAGGGATCACTCATGGGGTTAGTGCTTAATGATATGAAGAATTTTCAGATCTGTTCTGAGATTATGCTTGCTGTTCTCAGACCTTCTGAATGCAGATTCAATCGGTAAATTACGGTTTGCGTTTTCTTCTCTATACTCCTGCGTTTTTCTTAAGCTGATTCGCTTTAAAGACTAATTTTTGTTTTAGGATAGTTTAAATTTGGCCATTTATTTTCATTTCTCTCCTATGCACAAATTTAGGGGGAGAAATAAAAACAAAAAAAAAATTAGAAAATTAAAAAAAATGGTGTAAATGAAATGTGCTTGAGGGAGATGTTTTGGGAAGTGATATTATCAAGTGATAACATGCAACCTAAGTCTGCGTACCGTACCCAATGTTGAAGGGTCTATGCTCTGACTTGATGCGTCGGTAGGCACGAAAGATTCTAAATAGACTTGACTAGGTAGAGTTGAACTTAGGAGATTTATAGACTTGATAAACTTTGACCTAGTTAGATCCGTTCAGCCTAACAATACGACGCTCGGATAGGTTAAGCAGGGAGATATATATGGGAATCTACCCGTCACATTAATTGAACCCGTACTTGGAATCGTGGCTTAACTTTTCCTTGATGTGCGGATTCTGTCCTTAATTCTGGTTGGATTGGGCGACTGGTAAATTCCGATAAATTAGGTCTGTAGAATATCATTTTCTTTCTTTCCGTCTGTTAGTCATATGTTGTCTCCTTTGCGTGACTTCCAATCTGACCTGGTACACAACATATGCAACTCTATTTCTCTACAAGTTATATATATGAAATTCCTCTTATCTGTTAGCCATATGCTGTCTCCTTTGCGTGACTTCTAATCCGACCTGGTACATAACATATGCAACCTTCTTCTTCTCAATCCCTCTGAAGTAATAAGTAATAGAATTCTGAATCTATCTTCTCTCTGAATGGTTGTCTGCTCACCCGATGTAAGGAGTACTCTGGAAGTTCTTGATGGCTGGGGCATAACAGGAAGTGGGAAACACGTTCCAGTACACTTAAAATTGAACTCATACAGATTGTCTATAGATCTTGATGCTCAATTTAGGTGGACAACAATATCCCTGGTCGTCGTCAGATGAATGGTCCTTAAGATATAGTATCTAAGGAATTAGGATCAGATATAAATTTTAGGATTTTAAGTTCACCCTGTCTTGTAACTAATAGTATGTCCTAATTTTGTCACAATTTTTCGTGTTTAAGTGGACAACAATACCGACGATCGACCAGACAAAGATGTGAATATGAAAGGTATCGACAAGTGGATTAAGGTTGTCTAAAAACTTTGATCCCAAATCATTCTTAAAGTTAGATATCATTTTATTTTTGTTAAATTTGTTCATAGTTTCTTCTAATTCAAATATTAGGAGAGAAATAAAAATTAAAAAAAAATATATTTTTGTTTTTGTTTTGTGTGCTAACTTTTCTTTTAGTTTTGTTTTGTGTTGGAAAGTGATTTCAGGTATAGATAAGTCTCATGGAGTTTGTGTTGAAGATTTCTGAGCCAAAGCCTCGTCCGTGAGCATCGAAGAATTCTCATTCAAAGGAGCAAGAAATGAATATTATTCTTTCAACATTCAATCGTTCAACCCCAGAAGCAAGGTGAAGCTGAAATTGAAGATTACGTGTCAGATTTCATTGAAGCCTCCTCAATCAGTCTGTTTCTATCTTAAACCTGCTGAAGTGATCTAGAAGATTTGTTCTCTCTGATGTTCTCTCTGAAGATTCTCAATCTGAAAGCGTTATCTTTCAAGAATCGGTACAATAAGCCTCCTCATCCAATGTGCGTTCAATGTCAAATCTTGAAGAAAAGCTCAAGTGCTCAAGATGAAGTCATTCATTGAAGATTCATATGTTCATCCTGATGCTGTGAAGAAATTGAAGGTTAAAGCTGAAGCCAAGCTCCCATTGAAGATTGACAAGAAGAGCCAACTACTTTTTAGGGGGAGCTTGTTGGGCCAATTAAGAAAAGAAAGCTATAAACCAAGGGGGATATTGTTGTTTCGGGAGTTCAGCAACACGAAGCCACCAGAGTTCGACGGGACGCAGGACCCGATTGCCGCTATGAGATGGATCTATGACATCGAGGGATGTTTCTATACGTGTTCTTGTCCAGAGCACTTGTTGGGTCAAAATATGGTTTATACTTTGCTTTTCTGGGCAATTATATTTTTCTGTAATATTTTTGGAGTTTACGGTTGAGTTTACGGCCGTAAACACCTTACGACCATAAACCCATTTACGGCCCATGTCCACCAAGCCCATATTCTCCAAGTATAAATATAGGTGTTAGGGTGAGGAGTATAGATTGATGAACACTAGAGATTTTACGGCCAGAGAGAATAAGGAGCGTATGTGTGTAATGTGTGAATCTTTTGTATCTGGATCTTAATTCTAATCAATTCATATAGAGATTCATATTATTCTTCTTCTCCTTCTCTTCTATTTGATCTGACATCATCCGTTTGATTGGGATTCCGCACCATCAAATGGATTTGATTGATACACAGGCAGATTTTGGACTTACAACACTTGAGGGTTCGGTTCGCCCTGAACCAGCTCCACTTGGGAGCAAAGGATTGGTGGAAGTTCGTGATAGCGAAATTCAGTTTGGCTGAGATTTCCGAGGTGACCTGGGAGAGGTTCACCGCTATGTTCAGAGAGGAGTATGTTCTCCCGGTGGAGAGGGAACGGTTGATTCAGGAGTTCTTGACCCTCAAGTAGGGTACTTGATGTGTGTAAATTCAACTAGTTTTATCCCTACTTTTTATTAGTAATTTGAGCACACAAAGGCAGTGAACCTGTCTTTTAAGTGGTATAGATTGATAAGTAAGGTATCGAACTCAGGGAACGAGCAATTAAACTAATAGCTAATTTTAACTAAAACAAATAATAAAAGTAAAGGGTTTTTCTCTAGTTTTGCAAGACTAGAAACTTAAACAAACTAAATTAACTAATTAACTAAAGCAACAACTATTCACCAAATTTGATAAAGATGTTTCTATTTAGGTTCAACCAATTCACTCCTATGGTTATTTAAGTTAAGGTGGATTAATTGCTATTGGTTACCAATGATATTAGTTAGGTTCATATTCATTACTCCTAACCCTTAGAAAATTAACTAATTTAAGCGTTGATCAAGTGTTTAAACTAATTAATTCCCTAGATTAATTATTTGGATTAAATAAGATTTGTAATGGTTAATTAAGTTATTAATTCAATTAACCTCTTGTTGATGGTTTCTCAAACAAGCTCACACATTAATCTTCCTATTTTCTTATTAATCTTAGTTTCATACTCATTACTTCCAAGCATACGTTTTAGCATTCACATAGACATATGAGGTTAACAATTAAGTGATGTTCATGCAACCTAATTGCCTTCCAATTAACAGAAAATAGTAGTGATTAATACATAAGGTTCTTTAACAAACTTAATTTAATAAATCACCAATAGACAATTAAACAAGAATTAATAATTAAACCATAGGAGTTCTTTGGTATTCCCCAAACAGAAACAAAAACGAGTTTAGCTCATAGTTGCAGTAGAAACAAACACAAAAACAAAGTTTATGAAAGCAAACATGTTTAATTCCTAAGTCTAAGTGGTAGAATTAACCTAATTGCTTGAATTCTTCCAACTCTTGAAGCTTAGGGTTCCTTAGCGCCTTCTGAACCTTTTAGTCGCAGCTAATTCTTCAAAAATCGCCAGGAGTAATGTCCCATGGGATAAGGATTCGTCTTTTAAAGATATCCCAAAACAGAGGGTACTCGGCGAGTAGCAGAATCAACTCGCCGAGTAGGTCCATACTTATCCGTCTTAAATTAGCAGTCGTATTTATCTTCTGGCATATCATCGTGTACTTGCCAAGTAGGGTCGATCTACTCGCCGAGTAGGTCCTTCTTTCACTCTTTAATCTTCACTCGCTTTCCCTTTTCTCCTTTTTGCCTCCAAGCATATCTTTTGGACTGAAAACACAATTCAAAGCATTTTAAGTACCTTTTGTCCATATTATTCTCATAATTAACCAAAAATAACTAAGAATATATGTTAAATAATTAACTAATTATGCACATATCAATACTGATTCTGTGGCAGTGATCACCAGGAAGTTTCATGAGAGGGTGATGTTTTTCCCTGAGCAGGTGTCATCTGAGCAGGGTCGTATGAGCCGTTATCTAAGTATGCTGAGGAGAGACATTTGGGAGTTCATGGAGAACTCGACTTACCGGACATTTTCTGAGCTCCAGGAAAATGCTCGGAAGAGGGAGATTGAGTTGGAGACTCAGGCCAGGGAGGAGGCCGAGTCACAGAGGGCGGATCGGCGACCGGCTCTATCTCAACCGGCAGCCAAGCGGGCTAGACCCGCTGATTCGAGATATGGGGGCGCGAAGGGCGCACTTGTGGGAAGTATGGTAAGAGTCATGAGGGGTCGTGCAGGGCTAGAGTATGCTATAAGTGTGGAAAGGAGGGGCATATCGCGAGGGATTGCTGTGACATCCCCATTTTCACGGCCAGAAAAGACCGATTTTGTTTATGCTTTATAAAAATCAGAGTACTTCATTTTATAAAAAGGTTGCGGAATTTGTTCCCAGAAAAACACGGTAAATACGTTATTAAAACATTTTCGAAGAAACGTATTTTTATTCATTTAAAACGTTTGGGATGTCATCGTTAATACAGAAACATAAGCATAAACAGAACTTACATGTATTTACACTAGTGATCTACATCTCTTTAAATCTCTCAGTGTAAAGTGACTTCGTATCAACACCTGTGATATAAATAAACTGAGTGGGTCAGGTTGGGAAACCTGGTGAGTACATAGGGTTTTCAACCCACAATAATATAATTATTATGTTCAATCAAAGAATCAACCCAATTACCCATCCCCGTTATCTTTTTTTTTTTTACTCTTTAAGGATTTATCCTAAGAGTCATCTATTCTTCATTCGTTTATTCCGAAGTCCCTTACTTCCAGGGTTCTAGGACTGGCACTAAATCCATAGCTGCCAATGTTCGTTCATAAAGCACTAATTCCATAGCTGCTATAGTCTATTCATCAGGTACTAAATCCATAGCTACCAGTCTTTATCTAATAGGTACTAAGTCCATAGCTACCAATGTTCAACAGGTACTAAATCCATAGCTACCAACGTCTAACAGGTACTAAGTCCATAGCTACCGGTGTTTGTCCCATAGGCACTAAGTCTATAGCTGCGAATGTATACTCACATCATCTTCTATCTATCATCATTTATCTACCCATCATCATACCCAACATATTCGTATATATAAAATACGTATACAGTTTAAATCCTTTAAAACATGTATAAAACGTTCATCCAGCATAGACAGCAAGTATTCAGATAATATGCACACATAGCACGTAGTTTATATAAAATACTTCATATCTATGTGTAAGATGAAAGAGACTATGCACTCACAACACGTAAATTATATAATAAATACTTCATATCTATGTGTAAGATGAAAGGGACCATGCACTCACAACACATAAATTATATAATAAATACTTCATATCTATGTGTAAGATGAAAGGGACCATGCACTCACAACACGTAAATTATATAATAAATACTTCATATCTATGTGTAAGATGAAAGGGACCATGCACTCACAACACATAAATTATATAATAAATACTTCATATCTATGTGTAAGATGAAAGGGACCATGCACTCACCTGAGAAGGTGGTGACTCGGTACTCGGGCAGCGCTTCGTTTACTTTAAAATAATTTCCTTCGACGAAACCTAGTATTATCACCAATAGATTTTAGTCTATTATTCGCCGAGACTAATTAATAGTCTAGCTATTATTACTATTATATAAGCGTTAAAAAAAATACTTATATAACTCATAATAATAGCCCAAGTATTTATTATATGTTCTTAATAACGTTCATATAATTAAATAAAAACTATATTAAAAATAGCGTAGACGTAGCTCACTTACAGTGGGTTTTATAGAAAACCAGGCTTTGCTTGGAGCAGCGTTTCCGAGCCGAAAAGCTCTTCTTCTCGGAGCCGTCGAGCACTCCGGGGATTCCGCCTCGTGCTAGGGAGGTTCCCTAGGCTTTTCGGGGGATTTTGGGGCTAGAGAGAGGTTCTAGAGAGAGAGTAAAGAGAAGAAAGAATGGGAAAGGTGTGAAGAAAATGAGGGTGGGAGAGGTGGTATTTATAGGGTGAAAATGGCTGAACTTGGTGCCACATGTCACCATCTAGTGGCAAGACTTGGGGAGAAAGCAATGGCCAAGATTGTGCCACATCACCCATTTTCGCATAGCACACTTCCGACTTCTAAAATCCGTAACTTTCACATACGACCTCTGTTTTTGACGTTCTTTATATCCACGCGTAGGTAAAAATAATATCTACAACTTTCATTTTGACTCCGTCGGCTAATTCTCGACCGATCTTAAATTTAACAGTACGAGGCGTTTAGACTGTTAAATGACCGCGAAGAATTCGTAACTCCTTCATACCGACTCCGTTTTCGTCTGTATTTTTACCGTAGAGTTCCTATTAATGAGATCTTGAACTCTCATTTAGGTCACGTAAGCCAAAAACCGCTCGAACTAAAATTCGAGTTTCGGGTCGTGCACTGCTAAGCCGAATCTTAGAAAAATCATAACTTCCTCATACGAAGTCAGATTGGGGTGTTCTTTTTATCGACGCTCTTAGTTTAACATATTCTACGACTTTGGTTTAGATTGCTAAGGATAAATCTCGCTCTATCGTAAATTCACTATTTACGCTTCCCGGTGCCGTGCCGGTTTTGCCGTAAAACTTCGACGGGCCATAACTTCTTCGTTATAACTCGGATTTCGGCGTTCTTTATATGTACGGAAACCTTGTGACATATTCTACAATTTGGTTAAGATTATTTATTCTAAATAATCTTTTGTCGAAAAGTCATTTTCAACCCATATTGCCTCTAAATTGACTAGCCCGGATCTGCGGGCGTTACAATTATCTCCCCCTTAGGATGATTACGTCCCGGAATCATCAATGAGAAAGGGCTCGTATATTGACTCCATACGTCATCTCTTCATCCTAGGTAATAATTATAACTTCTTTATTCATTCGAGTCTATCTTTTAGACTTATTGTCTGTAAGTAGTACTTAATTGTGCACCTGCTATCTTCTTCAGGTTAGACTCCAGATTACGACGTATCATCATGTGATGCTCGTTTAGACTTAGGTCTTTTAGAGTTAAATTCTGAAATAAACTATTCCTTCCTTCACGTTCTAATGTGATATAATCACACTTTAACATGTAGCATTTCTAGCTACCAACTTCTTTAGCGTCGAGCCGATACTTCTATTGGTCTCTTTGATTTTTAATCGTTTGGTTTAAGTCGGACGCTATATCAAACTTGGTTCTCTGAACCACGTAACCTACTCATCGTAGTCGGACTCAATGTGACATGACCACTAGGGTTGGGATAACAACAATCTTCTTAGTCATTACCGAAACAATGGTAACGGCATACTTGAATAAAACGAAATCAATTACTGGCTTCTTGGTAACCTTGTGACTTTCCCTGATCCAAGTGTGAGTCCTGTGCTTCCGGTAGTATAGACCTCTACTACCATTCACACCTACTCATACTCGTCCCAAGTATTGTCCCGCAGTTTTTCCAAGTCACCATACAAGAAAACCATACAACAACTTAACACATCAGATAACAAAACAAAGGTTTTATATTATTTCTTGAAACTGTTACATAGGTGTTCAAGTTCACCCTAGACTATGCCTCTAACGGGCTACATCGTGAGGTACTATCTACACGATTACTCCATAACTCGATCCTCGGATGTCAAGCCTTCACTCTTGAATCCTTGCATTGTCATCTGCTTCGTCAAGGATCATTTGAAATGCTCTCGCCTTTGGTTTTGGTGGTACATTTGGCTTTGTAGCCCCTTCTCTCTTTGGGCAGTCTTGTTTGAAGTGTCCTTCTTCTCCACACTTAAAGCAGACTTCTCTCTTGGTTGTGCATTCGCTGGCGTAATGACCAGTCTTCCCGCATTTAAAGCATGTCGTATATTTAGAGCATTTCCCGATGTGCTTCTTTCTACACTTGTCACACCATTGCGTTCCTTCTTCAAACTTCGAGAATTTTCTCTTCTCGTTGGACCTTGAAGATCCTTCAAACTTTCTCTTCTCGCCAACCTCCATCTTGCTGGAGGCTCTTCCCTTGATCATATCTTCGACAGACTTGGCAGCCCAGATAGCTGCCTCTAGAGTAGGTGCTTGATGCACTGGCACCGCGTACTCCCATGGAAGTCCTTTTGCGTACTTGTCGATTTTCGTCGGCTCATCCGGAACAAGACGCAAGGCGAACTCCATCTTCTCTGTGAAGTTGTTGGTGTATTCATCGATTGACATGCTTCCCTTCTTCAGGGTTAGAAACTGGTTCTCTAGCTCAAGCAGGTTTTGAGCTGAGCAGTACTTTCGTTTGAATTGCACCAGAAATTCTGCCCATGTCAGTTGCAGAGGCTCATTAGGGCTCAGAGTCTTCCCCAAGGTATTCCACCAACGTACAGCGCCTCCTCGAAACTGACGCACTGTAGCTTCCCTCTACAACCGCATGTCATGAAGGCTAACTCCATCTCCGAGATCCAATCCATGACCCCGATCGGATCCTCCTTTCCAGTGAAAGTCGATGGCTTGCAAGTCAGAAAATCCTTGTACTTGCATCCATTCCTCTTGACCTCGTCATCTTGGTTGTTTTGTCGAACTATTGGTGGGTTGACTTGACCAACAGTCCCACTGTAGTTTCCTTCCTCAGTCTGCCCTTCGTTCAACTCGGGCTGTTCGATCTGAATAGTGGCTTCCTCACGATTTTGCTGGAGCAAACGTCTAGTTTCCTCCATTTGACGATCCAACATCGCTTGGATCATCGCTTGCACTCCAGCCATTGTGACTGACTCAGGGGCGGCTTCCATCACCGATATTTGCTCAATCACTGGGGGTTGGTTTCTGTTCCCATTTGCATTCATGTTTCTGCTACGGGTTCTTGCCATCTTGATCTATACACCGAATAAGGTGAATCTAGATCTTTACTTAGGATTGACAGTTAAATCATCCTTATCACTCCGAAACGTTTATATGCTAGTTCTAATATCGTAGTCGTACGTTTAGAATCCTAAACACATAAGGTTTCCAGATCCGGTCGGCAACAGACCATAGATCCGAACAACTAACAGCATATCAGGCACAAGTATTTAGCACATAAAAGCATTTTAGGCATAATTCCTAAAATAAGATAGTGCTCACACCTCACAATCATCGCTTAGCATTCTAAGTTTAAGTCTAGAAATAAATCCATATTCCTAGTTCACTTAAACTAATGCTCTGATACCAACTGTGACATCCCCATTTTCACGGCCAGAAAAGACCGATTTTGTTTATGCTTTATAAAAATCAGAGTACTTCATTTTATAAAAAGGTTGCGGAATTTGTTCCCAGAAAAACACGGTAAATACGTTATTAAAACATTTTCGAAGAAACGTATTTTTATTCATTTAAAACGTTTGGGATGTCATCGTTAATACAGAAACATAAGCATAAACAGAACTTACATGTATTTACACTAGTGATCTACATCTCTTTAAATCTCTCAGTGTAAAGTGACTTCGTATCAACACCTGTGATATAAATAAACTGAGTGGGTCAGGTTGGGAAACCTGGTGAGTACATAGGGTTTTCAACCCACAATAATATAATTATTATGTTCAATCAAAGAATCAACCCAATTACCCATCCCCGTTATCTTTTTTTTTTTTACTCTTTAAGGATTTATCCTAAGAGTCATCTATTCTTCATTCGTTTATTCCGAAGTCCCTTACTTCCAGGGTTCTAGGACTGGCACTAAATCCATAGCTGCCAATGTTCGTTCATAAAGCACTAATTCCATAGCTGCTATAGTCTATTCATCAGGTACTAAATCCATAGCTACCAGTCTTTATCTAATAGGTACTAAGTCCATAGCTACCAATGTTCAACAGGTACTAAATCCATAGCTACCAACGTCTAACAGGTACTAAGTCCATAGCTACCGGTGTTTGTCCCATAGGCACTAAGTCTATAGCTGCGAATGTATACTCACATCATCTTCTATCTATCATCATTTATCTACCCATCATCATACCCAACATATTCGTATATATAAAATACGTATACAGTTTAAATCCTTTAAAACATGTATAAAACGTTCATCCAGCATAGACAGCAAGTATTCAGATAATATGCACACATAGCACGTAGTTTATATAAAATACTTCATATCTATGTGTAAGATGAAAGAGACTATGCACTCACAACACGTAAATTATATAATAAATACTTCATATCTATGTGTAAGATGAAAGGGACCATGCACTCACAACACATAAATTATATAATAAATACTTCATATCTATGTGTAAGATGAAAGGGACCATGCACTCACAACACGTAAATTATATAATAAATACTTCATATCTATGTGTAAGATGAAAGGGACCATGCACTCACAACACATAAATTATATAATAAATACTTCATATCTATGTGTAAGATGAAAGGGACCATGCACTCACCTGAGAAGGTGGTGACTCGGTACTCGGGCAGCGCTTCGTTTACTTTAAAATAATTTCCTTCGACGAAACCTAGTATTATCACCAATAGATTTTAGTCTATTATTCGCCGAGACTAATTAATAGTCTAGCTATTATTACTATTATATAAGCGTTAAAAAAAATACTTATATAACTCATAATAATAGCCCAAGTATTTATTATATGTTCTTAATAACGTTCATATAATTAAATAAAAACTATATTAAAAATAGCGTAGACGTAGCTCACTTACAATGGGTTTTATAGAAAACCAGGCTTTGCTTGGAGCAGCGTTTCCGAGCCGAAAAGCTCTTCTTCTCGGAGCCGTCGAGCACTCCGGGGATTCCGCCTCGTGCTAGGGAGGTTCCCTAGGCTTTTCGGGGGATTTTGGGGCTAGAGAGAGGTTCTAGAGAGAGAGTAAAGAGAAGAAAGAATGGGAAAGGTGTGAAGAAAATGAGGGTGGGAGAGGTGGTATTTATAGGGTGAAAATGGCTGAACTTGGTGCCACATGTCACCATCTAGTGGCAAGACTTGGGGAGAAAGCAATGGCCAAGATTGTGCCACATCACCCATTTTCGCATAGCACACTTCCGACTTCTAAAATCCGTAACTTTCACATACGACCTCTGTTTTTGACGTTCTTTATATCCACGCGTAGGTAAAAATAATATCTACAACTTTCATTTTGACTCCGTCGGCTAATTCTCGACCGATCTTAAATTTAACAGTACGAGGCGTTTAGACTGTTAAATGACCGCGAAGAATTCGTAACTCCTTCATACCGACTCCGTTTTCGTCTGTATTTTTACCGTAGAGTTCCTATTAATGAGATCTTGAACTCTCATTTAGGTCACGTAAGCCAAAAACCGCTCGAACTAAAATTCGAGTTTCGGGTCGTGCACTGCTAAGCCGAATCTTAGAAAAATCATAACTTCCTCATACGAAGTCAGATTTGGGTGTTCTTTTTATCGACGCTCTTAGTTTAACATATTCTACGACTTTGGTTTAGATTGCTAAGTATAAATCTCGCTCTATCGTAAATTCACTATTTACGCTTCCCGGTGCCGTGCCGGTTTTGCCGTAAAACTTCGACGGGCCATAACTTCTTCGTTATAACTCGGATTTCGGCGTTCTTTATATGTACGGAAACCTTGTGACATATTCTACAATTTGGTTAAGATTATTTATTCTAAATAATCTTTTGTCGAAAAGTCATTTTCAACCCATATTGCCTCTAAATTGACTAGCCCGGATCTGCGGGCGTTACAATTATCTCCCCCTTAGGATGATTACGTCCCGGAATCATCAACGAGAAAGGGCTCGTATATTGACTCCATACGTCATCTCTTCATCCTAGGTAATAATTATAACTTCTTTATTCATTCGAGTCTATCTTTTAGACTTATTGTCTGTAAGTAGTACTTAATTGTGCACCTGCTATCTTCTTCAGGTTAGACTCCAGATTACGACGTATCATCATGTGATGCTCGTTTAGACTTAGGTCTTTTAGAGTTAAATTCTGAAATAAACTATTCCTTCCTTCACGTTCTAATGTGATATAATCACACTTTAACATGTAGCATTTCTAGCTACCAACTTCTTTAGCGTCGAGCCGATACTTCTATTGGTCTCTTTGATTTTTAATCGTTTGGTTTAAGTCGGACGCTATATCAAACTTGGTTCTCTGAACCACGTAACCTACTCATCGTAGTCGGACTCAATGTGACATGACCACTAGGGTTGGGATAACAACAATCTTCTTAGTCATTACCGAAACAATGGTAACGGCATACTTGAATAAAACGAAATCAATTACTGGCTTCTTGGTAACCTTGTGACTTTCCCTGATCCAAGTGTGAGTCCTGTGCTTCCGGTAGTATAGACCTCTACTACCATTCACACCTACTCATACTCGTCCCAAGTATTGTCCCGCAGTTTTTCCAAGTCACCATACAAGAAAACCATACAACAACTTAACACATCAGATAACAAAACAAAGGTTTTATATTATTTCTTGAAACTGTTACATAGGTGTTCAAGTTCACCCTAGACTATGCCTCTAACGGGCTACATCGTGAGGTACTATCTACACGATTACTCCATAACTCGATCCTCGGATGTCAAGCCTTCACTCTTGAATCCTTGCATTGTCATCTGCTTCGTCAAGGATCATTTGAAATGCTCTCGCCTTTGGTTTTGGTGGTACATTTGGCTTTGTAGCCCCTTCTCTCTTTGGGCAGTCTTGTTTGAAGTGTCCTTCTTCTCCACACTTAAAGCAGACTTCTCTCTTGGTTGTGCATTCGCTGGCGTAATGACCAGTCTTCCCGCATTTAAAGCATGTCGTATATTTAGAGCATTTCCCGATGTGCTTCTTTCTACACTTGTCACACCATTGCGTTCCTTCTTCAAACTTCGAGAATTTTCTCTTCTCGTTGGACCTTGAAGATCCTTCAAACTTTCTCTTCTCGCCAACCTCCATCTTGCTGGAGGCTCTTCCCTTGATCATATCTTCGACAGACTTGGCAGCCCAGATAGCTGCCTCTAGAGTAGGTGCTTGACGCACTGGCACCGCGTACTCCCATGGAAGTCCTTTTGCGTACTTGTCGATTTTCGTCGGCTCATCCGGAACAAGACGCAAGGCGAACTCCATCTTCTCTGTGAAGTTGTTGGTGTATTCATCGATTGACATGCTTCCCTTCTTCAGGGTTAGAAACTGGTTCTCTAGCTCAAGCAGGTTTTGAGCTGAGCAGTACTTTCGTTTGAATTGCACTAGAAATTCTGCCCATGTCAGTTGCAGAGGCTCATTAGGGCTCAGAGTCTTCCCCAAGGTATTCCACCAACGTACAGCGCCTCCTCGAAACTGACGCACTGTAGCTTCCCTCTACAACCGCATGTCATGAAGGCTAACTCCATCTCCGAGATCCAATCCATGACCCCGATCGGATCCTCCTTTCCAGTGAAAGTCGATGGCTTGCAAGTCAGAAAATCCTTGTACTTGCATCCATTCCTCTTGACCTCGTCATCTTGGTTGTTTTGTCGAACTATTGGTGGGTTGACTTGACCAACAGTCCCACTGTAGTTTCCTTCCTCAGTCTGCCCTTCGTTCAACTCGGGCTGTTCGATCTGAATAGTGGCTTCCTCACGATTTTGCTGGAGCAAACGTCTAGTTTCCTCCATTTGACGATCCAACATCGCTTGGATCATCGCTTGCACTCCAGCCATTGTGACTGACTCAGGGGCGGCTTCCATCACCGATATTTGCTCAATCACTGGGGGTTGGTTTCTGTTCCCATTTGCATTCACGTTTCTGCTACGGGTTCTTGCCATCTTGATCTATACACCGAATAAGGTGAATCTAGATCTTTACTTAGGATTGACAGTTAAATCATCCTTATCACTCCGAAACGTTTATATGCTAGTTCTAATATCGTAGTCGTACGTTTAGAATCCTAAACACATAAGGTTTCCAGATCCGGTCGGCAACAGACCATAGATCCGAACAACTAACAGCATATCAGGCACAAGTATTTAGCACATAAAAGCATTTTAGGCATAATTCCTAAAATAAGATAGTGCTCACACCTCACAATCATCGCTTAGCATTCTAAGTTTAAGTCTAGAAATAAATCCATATTCCTAGTTCACTTAAACTAATGCTCTGATACCAACTGTGACATCCCCATTTTCACGGCCAGAAAAGACCGATTTTGTTTATGCTTTATAAAAATCAGAGTACTTCATTTTATAAAAAGGTTGCGGAATTTGTTCCCAGAAAAACACGGTAAATACGTTATTAAAACATTTTCGAAGAAACGTATTTTTATTCATTTAAAACGTTTGGGATGTCATCGTTAATACAGAAACATAAGCATAAACAGAACTTACATGTATTTACACTAGTGATCTACATCTCTTTAAATCTCTCAGTGTAAAGTGACTTCGTATCAACACCTGTGATATAAATAAACTGAGTGGGTCAGGTTGGGAAACCTGGTGAGTACATAGGGTTTTCAACCCACAATAATATAATTATTATGTTCAATCAAAGAATCAACCCAATTACCCATCCCCGTTATCTTTTTTTTTTTTTACTCTTTAAGGATTTATCCTAAGAGTCATCTATTCTTCATTCGTTTATTCCGAAGTCCCTTACTTCCAGGGTTCTAGGACTGGCACTAAATCCATAGCTGCCAATGTTCGTTCATAAAGCACTAATTCCATAGCTGCTATAGTCTATTCATCAGGTACTAAATCCATAGCTACCAGTCTTTATCTAATAGGTACTAAGTCCATAGCTACCAATGTTCAACAGGTACTAAATCCATAGCTACCAACGTCTAACAGGTACTAAGTCCATAGCTACCGGTGTTTGTCCCATAGGCACTAAGTCTATAGCTGCGAATGTATACTCACATCATCTTCTATCTATCATCATTTATCTACCCATCATCATACCCAACATATTCGTATATATAAAATACGTATACAGTTTAAATCCTTTAAAACATGTATAAAACGTTCATCCAGCATAGACAGCAAGTATTCAGATAATATGCACACATAGCACGTAGTTTATATAAAATACTTCATATCTATGTGTAAGATGAAAGAGACTATGCACTCACAACACGTAAATTATATAATAAATACTTCATATCTATGTGTAAGATGAAAGGGACCATGCACTCACAACACATAAATTATATAATAAATACTTCATATCTATGTGTAAGATGAAAGGGACCATGCACTCACAACACGTAAATTATATAATAAATACTTCATATCTATGTGTAAGATGAAAGGGACCATGCACTCACAACACATAAATTATATAATAAATACTTCATATCTATGTGTAAGATGAAAGGGACCATGCACTCACCTGAGAAGGTGGTGACTCGGTACTCGGGCAGCGCTTCGTTTACTTTAAAATAATTTCCTTCGACGAAACCTAGTATTATCACCAATAGATTTTAGTCTATTATTCGCCGAGACTAATTAATAGTCTAGCTATTATTACTATTATATAAGCGTTAAAAAAAATACTTATATAACTCATAATAATAGCCCAAGTATTTATTATATGTTCTTAATAACGTTCATATAATTAAATAAAAACTATATTAAAAATAGCGTAGACGTAGCTCACTTACAGTGGGTTTTATAGAAAACCAGGCTTTGCTTGGAGCAGCGTTTCCGAGCCGAAAAGCTCTTCTTCTCGGAGCCGTCGAGCACTCCGGGGATTCCGCCTCGTGCTAGGGAGGTTCCCTAGGCTTTTCGGGGGATTTTGGGGCTAGAGAGAGGTTCTAGAGAGAGAGTAAAGAGAAGAAAGAATGGGAAAGGTGTGAAGAAAATGAGGGTGGGAGAGGTGGTATTTATAGGGTGAAAATGGCTGAACTTGGTGCCACATGTCACCATCTAGTGGCAAGACTTGGGGAGAAAGCAATGGCCAAGATTGTGCCACATCACCCATTTTCGCATAGCACACTTCCGACTTCTAAAATCCGTAACTTTCACATACGACCTCTGTTTTTGACGTTCTTTATATCCACGCGTAGGTAAAAATAATATCTACAACTTTCATTTTGACTCCGTCGGCTAATTCTCGACCGATCTTAAATTTAACAGTACGAGGCGTTTAGACTGTTAAATGACCGCGAAGAATTCGTAACTCCTTCATACCGACTCCGTTTTCGTCTGTATTTTTACCGTAGAGTTCCTATTAATGAGATCTTGAACTCTCATTTAGGTCACGTAAGCCAAAAACCGCTCGAACTAAAATTCGAGTTTCGGGTCGTGCACTGCTAAGCCGAATCTTAGAAAAATCATAACTTCCTCATACGAAGTCAGATTTGGGTGTTCTTTTTATCGACGCTCTTAGTTTAACATATTCTACGACTTTGGTTTAGATTGCTAAGTATAAATCTCGCTCTATCGTAAATTCACTATTTACGCTTCCCGGTGCCGTGCCGGTTTTGCCGTAAAACTTCGACGGGCCATAACTTCTTCGTTATAACTCGGATTTCGGCGTTCTTTATATGTACGGAAACCTTGTGACATATTCTACAATTTGGTTAAGATTATTTATTCTAAATAATCTTTTGTCGAAAAGTCATTTTCAACCCATATTGCCTCTAAATTGACTAGCCCGGATCTGCGGGCGTTACAATTATCTCCCCCTTAGGATGATTACGTCCCGGAATCATCAACGAGAAAGGGCTCGTATATTGACTCCATACGTCATCTCTTCATCCTAGGTAATAATTATAACTTCTTTATTCATTCGAGTCTATCTTTTAGACTTATTGTCTGTAAGTAGTACTTAATTGTGCACCTGCTATCTTCTTCAGGTTAGACTCCAGATTACGACGTATCATCATGTGATGCTCGTTTAGACTTAGGTCTTTTAGAGTTAAATTCTGAAATAAACTATTCCTTCCTTCACGTTCTAATGTGATATAATCACACTTTAACATGTAGCATTTCTAGCTACCAACTTCTTTAGCGTCGAGCCGATACTTCTATTGGTCTCTTTGATTTTTAATCGTTTGGTTTAAGTCGGACGCTATATCAAACTTGGTTCTCTGAACCACGTAACCTACTCATCGTAGTCGGACTCAATGTGACATGACCACTAGGGTTGGGATAACAACAATCTTCTTAGTCATTACCGAAACAATGGTAACGGCATACTTGAATAAAACGAAATCAATTACTGGCTTCTTGGTAACCTTGTGACTTTCCCTGATCCAAGTGTGAGTCCTGTGCTTCCGGTAGTATAGACCTCTACTACCATTCACACCTACTCATACTCGTCCCAAGTATTGTCCCGCAGTTTTTCCAAGTCACCATACAAGAAAACCATACAACAACTTAACACATCAGATAACAAAACAAAGGTTTTATATTATTTCTTGAAACTGTTACATAGGTGTTCAAGTTCACCCTAGACTATGCCTCTAACGGGCTACATCGTGAGGTACTATCTACACGATTACTCCATAACTCGATCCTCGGATGTCAAGCCTTCACTCTTGAATCCTTGCATTGTCATCTGCTTCGTCAAGGATCATTTGAAATGCTCTCGCCTTTGGTTTTGGTGGTACATTTGGCTTTGTAGCCCCTTCTCTCTTTGGGCAGTCTTGTTTGAAGTGTCCTTCTTCTCCACACTTAAAGCAGACTTCTCTCTTGGTTGTGCATTCGCTGGCGTAATGACCAGTCTTCCCGCATTTAAAGCATGTCGTATATTTAGAGCATTTCCCGATGTGCTTCTTTCTACACTTGTCACACCATTGCGTTCCTTCTTCAAACTTCGAGAATTTTCTCTTCTCGTTGGACCTTGAAGATCCTTCAAACTTTCTCTTCTCGCCAACCTCCATCTTGCTGGAGGCTCTTCCCTTGATCATATCTTCGACAGACTTGGCAGCCCAGATAGCTGCCTCTAGAGTAGGTGCTTGACGCACTGGCACCGCGTACTCCCATGGAAGTCCTTTTGCGTACTTGTCGATTTTCGTCGGCTCATCCGAAACAAGACGCAAGGCGAACTCCATCTTCTCTGTGAAGTTGTTGGTGTATTCATCGATTGACATGCTTCCCTTCTTCAGGGTTAGAAACTGGTTCTCTAGCTCAAGCAGGTTTTGAGCTGAGCAGTACTTTCGTTTGAATTGCACCAGAAATTCTGCCCATGTCAGTTGCAGAGGCTCATTAGGGCTCAGAGTCTTCCCCAAGGTATTCCACCAACGTACAGCGCCTCCTCGAAACTGACGCACTGTAGCTTCCCTCTACAACCGCATGTCATGAAGGCTAACTCCATCTCCGAGATCCAATCCATGACCCCGATCGGATCCTCCTTTCCAGTGAAAGTCGATGGCTTGCAAGTCAGAAAATCCTTGTACTTGCATCCATTCCTCTTGACCTCGTCATCTTGGTTGTTTTGTCGAACTATTGGTGGGTTGACTTGACCAACAGTCCCACTGTAGTTTCCTTCCTCAGTCTGCCCTTCGTTCAACTCGGGCTGTTCGATCTGAATAGTGGCTTCCTCACGATTTTGCTGGAGCAAACGTCTAGTTTCCTCCATTTGACGATCCAACATCGCTTGGATCATCGCTTGCACTCCAGCCATTGTGACTGACTCAGGGGCGGCTTCCATCACCGATATTTGCTCAATCACTGGGGGTTGGTTTCTGTTCCCATTTGCATTCATGTTTCTGCTACGGGTTCTTGCCATCTTGATCTATACACCGAATAAGGTGAATCTAGATCTTTACTTAGGATTGACAGTTAAATCATCCTTATCACTCCGAAACGTTTATATGCTAGTTCTAATATCGTAGTCGTACGTTTAGAATCCTAAACACATAAGGTTTCCAGATCCGGTCGGCAACAGACCATAGATCCGAACAACTAACAGCATATCAGGCACAAGTATTTAGCACATAAAAGCATTTTAGGCATAATTCCTAAAATAAGATAGTGCTCACACCTCACAATCATCGCTTAGCATTCTAAGTTTAAGTCTAGAAATAAATCCATATTCCTAGTTCACTTAAACTAATGCTCTGATACCAACTGTGACATCCCCATTTTCACGGCCAGAAAAGACCGATTTTGTTTATGCTTTATAAAAATCAGAGTACTTCATTTTATAAAAAGGTTGCGGAATTTGTTCCCAGAAAAACACGGTAAATACGTTATTAAAACATTTTCGAAGAAACGTATTTTTATTCATTTAAAACGTTTGGGATGTCATCGTTAATACAGAAACATAAGCATAAACAGAACTTACATGTATTTACACTAGTGATCTACATCTCTTTAAATCTCTCAGTGTAAAGTGACTTCGTATCAACACCTGTGATATAAATAAACTGAGTGGGTCAGGTTGGGAAACCTGGTGAGTACATAGGGTTTTCAACCCACAATAATATAATTATTATGTTCAATCAAAGAATCAACCCAATTACCCATCCCCGTTATCTTTTTTTTTTACTCTTTAAGGATTTATCCTAAGAGTCATCTATTCTTCATTCGTTTATTCCGAAGTCCCTTACTTCCAGGGTTCTAGGACTGGCACTAAATCCATAGCTGCCAATGTTCGTTCATAAAGCACTAATTCCATAGCTGCTATAGTCTATTCATCAGGTACTAAATCCATAGCTACCAGTCTTTATCTAATAGGTACTAAGTCCATAGCTACCAATGTTCAACAGGTACTAAATCCATAGCTACCAACGTCTAACAGGTACTAAGTCCATAGCTACCGGTGTTTGTCCCATAGGCACTAAGTCTATAGCTGCGAATGTATACTCACATCATCTTCTATCTATCATCATTTATCTACCCATCATCATACCCAACATATTCGTATATATAAAATACGTATACAGTTTAAATCCTTTAAAACATGTATAAAACGTTCATCCAGCATAGACAGCAAGTATTCAGATAATATGCACACATAGCACGTAGTTTATATAAAATACTTCATATCTATGTGTAAGATGAAAGAGACTATGCACTCACAACACGTAAATTATATAATAAATACTTCATATCTATGTGTAAGATGAAAGGGACCATGCACTCACAACACATAAATTATATAATAAATACTTCATATCTATGTGTAAGATGAAAGGGACCATGCACTCACAACACGTAAATTATATAATAAATACTTCATATCTATGTGTAAGATGAAAGGGACCATGCACTCACAACACATAAATTATATAATAAATACTTCATATCTATGTGTAAGATGAAAGGGACCATGCACTCACCTGAGAAGGTGGTGACTCGGTACTCGGGCAGCGCTTCGTTTACTTTAAAATAATTTCCTTCGACGAAACCTAGTATTATCACCAATAGATTTTAGTCTATTATTCGCCGAGACTAATTAATAGTCTAGCTATTATTACTATTATATAAGCGTTAAAAAAAATACTTATATAACTCATAATAATAGCCCAAGTATTTATTATATGTTCTTAATAACGTTCATATAATTAAATAAAAACTATATTAAAAATAGCGTAGACGTAGCTCACTTACAGTGGGTTTTATAGAAAACCAGGCTTTGCTTGGAGCAGCGTTTCCGAGCCGAAAAGCTCTTCTTCTCGGAGCCGTCGAGCACTCCGGGGATTCCGCCTCGTGCTAGGGAGGTTCCCTAGGCTTTTCGGGGGATTTTGGGGCTAGAGAGAGGTTCTAGAGAGAGAGTAAAGAGAAGAAAGAATGGGAAAGGTGTGAAGAAAATGAGGGTGGGAGAGGTGGTATTTATAGGGTGAAAATGGCTGAACTTGGTGCCACATGTCACCATCTAGTGGCAAGACTTGGGGAGAAAGCAATGGCCAAGATTGTGCCACATCACCCATTTTCGCATAGCACACTTCCGACTTCTAAAATCCGTAACTTTCACATACGACCTCTGTTTTTGACGTTCTTTATATCCACGCGTAGGTAAAAATAATATCTACAACTTTCATTTTGACTCCGTCGGCTAATTCTCGACCGATCTTAAATTTAACAGTACGAGGCGTTTAGACTGTTAAATGACCGCGAAGAATTCGTAACTCCTTCATACCGACTCCGTTTTCGTCTGTATTTTTACCGTTGAGTTCCTATTAATGAGATCTTGAACTCTCATTTAGGTCACGTAAGCCAAAAACCGCTCGAACTAAAATTCGAGTTTCGGGTCGTGCACTGCTAAGCCGAATCTTAGAAAAATCATAACTTCCTCATACGAAGTCAGATTTGGGTGTTCTTTTTATCGACGCTCTTAGTTTAACATATTCTACGACTTTGGTTTAGATTGCTAAGGATAAATCTCGCTCTATCGTAAATTCACTATTTACGCTTCCCGGTGCCGTGCCGGTTTTGCCGTAAAACTTCAACGGGCCATAACTTCTTCGTTATAACTCGGATTTTGGCGTTCTTTATATGTACGGAAACCTTGTGACATATTCTACAATTTGGTTAAGATTATTTATTCTAAATAATCTTTTGTCGAAAAGTCATTTTCAACCCATATTGCCTCTAAATTGCCCCAAGGGATTTTCGGTTTGCTTTCATTGCAACCAGACCAGCCATCGGAAGGCCAAGTGCACTTAGCTTCTTTAGGGGTCAGCACAGGGATCTGCGCCTGCTGCCAGGGCTACCAAGGTTTGGCCGGTGAAGGCCGAGGCCTCGAAGGCTCATGGGAGCGCAATTCAGTTGATCGCGGAAGAGGTCCGCGTGGCACCCGATGTTGTGGCTGGTATGTATTCACTTTTCATCTTTTATTTGAGTTGAGTTTTTATGCTTATATGATGATGTGCGTAGGTACTTTTCTTGTGAGTTCTGTGCCTGCTTTGGTATTATTTGACTCGGGTGCGAGTCGGTCGTTCGTTTCAGTAACTTTTAGTCAGCACATTAGTATCCTTCGAGAGGCGTTGGATCGACCTCTGCGAGTTTCTATAGCTGATGAGCAAGCAGTGTATGCTTCAGATGTGATTCGAGGATGTGTTCTTGAGATCTTCGGTGTGGAGTTTCCGATAGATTTGGTTCTGATCGTGATGGGGGACATGTGTGTTATAGTGGGTATGGATTGGTTGAGTCGATATGGAGTTGTGATAGACTACGAGCGTCAATTGGTGACGATTCGAGACCCTAGTGGGGGGGGGGGGGTTCTTATGGTGTACGGCGAGGGTACACGTACGGGTTCAGCATTTTGCTCGCCTGCCAGAGCGAGACAGAGTCTACAACAGGGCTGTAGGGGATTTGTGGCATATGTGATGAATGCGAGGGTTGATGCACAGAGACCGAGGTCAGTTGATGAGGTCCCGATAGTGCGTGAGTTTCCGGATGTGTTTCCAGAGGAGTTTCCGGGTGTGCCTCCGGAGAGGAAAGTGGAGTTCGGTATTGAATTGGTTCCGGGAGCTGCGCCTATCGCCAAGGCGCCTTATCACCTTGCGCCTCCCAAGATGCAAGAGTTATCCTCGCAGCTCCATGAGCTGCTGGGGAAGGGGTTTATTCGGCCGAGCAGTTCGCCATGGGGGGCGCCTATTCTTTTTTTCAAGAAGAAGGATGGTTTACACCGGATGTGCATTGATTACCGGGAGTTGAACAAGCTAACGGTCAAGAACCGTTACCCGTTGCCAAGGATCGACAATTTGTTCGATCAGTTGCAGGGAGCATCTTGGTTCTCTAAGATCGATTTGAGGTCTGGTTACCATCAGGTGAGGGTGCGAGAGGAGGACGTCCAGAAGACAACATTCCGGACTCGTTATGGGCATTACGAGTTCGTGGTGATTCCTTTCGGACTCACCAACGCACTGGCGGTGTTCATGGATCTCATGAACAGGGTATGCAGATCAATGTTGGATAGCTCAGTGATCGTGTTCATTGACGACATATTATTGTATTCGAGATCCAGAGAGCAGCATGAGGAGCATTTGAGGGAGATCCTCGGAGTTCTGAGATCAGAGAGGCTTTATGCCAAGTTCTCAAAATGTGAGTTCTAGCTGCGAGATGTTCAATTTTTGGGGCATCTCGTTAAACAGAATGGAATATTGGTCGATTCAGCCAAGATTGAGGGAGTCATGAGGTGTGAGGTGCCGAGATCACCCACCAAGGTCAGGAGCTTTCTGGCATTGGCTGGCTATAATGGGAGATTTATTAAGGATTTCTCCAAGATCGCTGTGCTACTCACCAAGTTGACCCGGAAGGGTGCTGCGTTTTCTTGGGGTCCGGAGTAGCAGACCTCGTTCGAGACACTTTGCCAGAAATTATGCGAGGCCCCAGTATTATCCCTTCCGGAAGGGATGGAGGATTTTGTGGTGTATTGTGATGCATCGATATCCGGATTGGGAGCGGTGCTTATGTAGATGGGGCATGTGATAGCGTATACATCGAGGCAGCTTAAGCCTCATGAGTCGAGATATCCCACTCATGATTTGAAACTGGGAGTGGTGGTGTTCGCCCTCAAGATCTGGTGACATTATCTGTATGGGGTTCGGTGTATGATATACATTGACCACAAGAGCTTGAAGTATTTGATGGATCAGCCCAACCTGAATATGCGTCAGAGGAGGTGGTTGGACGTGGTCAAGGATTATGATTGTGAGATTATGTACCACTGGGGCAAGGCTAATGTTGTAGCCGATGCACTTAGCCGAAGGGCGGAGGGCACCCCATTGCGGGATGTTTGTTTGAGATTGACAGTGATGACCCCGGTGTTGGATGCTATCCGTGGGGCCCAGGCTCAGGCTGTGAGGCCAGAAATCCAGAAGAGAGAGCGAGTTGCCGGGCTAGTATCAGAATTCGTTACCGATAGCCGATGACTTATGACATTTCAGGGTCGGATATGGGTACCGTCCGTAGGCGGAACGCGTACCATTTTGATGGAAGAGGCTCATCGATTGAAATTCTTGATCCATCCCGGGGTCACTAAGATGTATTTGGATCTGAAAAAGGAATATTGGTAGCCCTGTAAGAAGAGTGATGTCGCATGGTTTGTAGAAAGATGTTTGAGCTGTCGCAGGGTTAAGGCTGAGCACCAGCGTCCACATGGTAAGCTGCAACCATTAGAGATTCCCGAGTGGAAATGGGAACAGATTACCATGGATTTCATCACCAAATTACCAAGGACCACGAGGGGTGTCAATGCAATTTGGGTGATTGTGGACAGGTTGACGAAGAGTGCTCACTTCCTTACCATCAGTGAGAGATCTTCCGCGGAGAGGTTGGCATAATTATACGTGAGAGAGGTAGTATCGCGGCATGGAGTGCCGATCTCGATTGTCTCAGATCGAGATGTACGTTTCACTTCCAGGTTCTGGAAGAAGGTTCATGAGGAACTGGGTATGAAACTGCATATTAGTACCTCATACCACCCACAGACTGACGGACAGAGTGAGCGGACGATTCAGACGCTCGAGGACATGCTCCGAGCATGTGTGTTGGATTTTGGTGGGAGTTGGGACACATATTTTCCCTTGGTGGAGTTTTCTTATAACAACAACCATCATTCAAGCATTGGCATGCCGCCCTTTGAGCTGTTGTATGGGAGGAGATGTCGGACCCCCATTTGCTGGGGAGAGGTAGGGCAACGTGTGGTGGCTAGTACCGAGATTGTGCTTCGGACGACAGAGTAGATCTAGCAGGTCAAACAGAGGTTGTTGACCGCTCAGAGTCGTCAGAAGAGTTATACGGACAGACGCCGATCTGAGCTCGAGTTTCAGGTCGGCGACTTCGTGCTCCTGAAGGTCTCTCCTTGGAAAGGAGTGATTCGCTTCAGGAAGAGGGGCAAGTTGGGGCCCCGATATATTGGTCCTTTCAGGGTGATCGCGAGGGTAGGAAGGGTAGCCTACCGTTTGGAGTTACCAGCAGAGTTGGGTCAGATTCATGACACTTTCCACGTGTCGCAGCTGCGAAAGTGCATAGCCGACGAGTCGGCAGTGGTGCAATTAGAAGATATTCAGGTGGATGCGAGCCTGAATTATGTTGAGAAACCGGTAACGATTAGGGATCGGAAGGTCAAGGTTTTGAGGAACAAGGAAGTGCCTCTGGTTCAGGTCCAGTGGCAGCATCGGAAAGGGTCAGAGTTAACTTGGGAATCGGAGTGTGAGATGCGGGAGCAGCATCCAGAGTTGTTTGCAGAGTGAGACTTTGAGGGATAAGTCTGATTCTAGTGGTGGAGAATTGTAACATCCGGATTCCCATGTATCCTATTTTGTTCTTGTATTTTTGGGAATTGTGAGGAGACTCGGCGAGTTGGCGTTTAAACTCGCCGAGTATGGTCGCGGATTCATATGCGAGTTCACAGTTGGACTCGGCGAGTTCATGAGTGGACTCAGCGAGTCCACGCTGTTTAATGAAACCCTAATTTCCAGGGTTTGAGACCTATTTAAAGGCCCTTAGGGCCGTCATTTGCGGCCACATACCCCTAGAGAGAAACCCTAAGAGAGTCAGTGGACACGTGTAGACTCGCCAAGTCGCCCTAGTGCACTCGACGAGTCGGGTCAAAGTTTGACCGTTGACCTTGTTGACTTTTAGGGTTGAGTATAGTCTTATTTATGAGAGTATTACTTTATGTGATTAGATGGAGGCTAGATCACATTTCTTCCGAGTCAGATATTTACCGAGACACTGAGGTGAGTCTTCTCAATATACGTTACCTAGAGTGGTATTATGTGATGACCAAAGGGTCTTATGTGTTATGTATGAGATTATGTGATATGTTATATATGTATGTTGTATGATGATATAGACCGGACCAGAGAGTCCAATGAGCTATGATCGGACCAAAGGGTCCAACGAGCTACGGGACTGGAGGGTCCCGTTGAGACACATCGACCGGAGGGTCGAATTATAGCCTCGAGTGGCGTATGTGTTGTATGCGGTATTTTGGGGAACTCACTAAGCATTTATGCTTACAGTTGTTGTGTTATGTGTTTCAGGTACCAGTGATGAGCGCGGGAAGGTGCCAACATGATTCGTACACACACACAATAGAGTTTATTTATATTCTAATATTGGGGTTTTGTACTGATACAATGTTGATACAATGTTTTTAAAATGAATGTGAATGATATTTGATGGTTTTCAAAAGTGAAAAATTGTTTTCAGATTTTTACGGTGTTACATGCCAGAGTACTTTGAAAAACTTGATGAAAGAATAACAAGGCAAGTGAGATTCGGGGACGGATCCAAAGTGCAAATCAAAGGAAGAGGAACAGTTTTGTTGGAGTGTAAAAGATGGGAGCACCAGATCATATATGAAGTATATTACATCCCAACTTTGAAGAGTAATATACTCAGCCTTGGTCAAATAACAGAGGTGGGGTACAAGATTGAATGCTTCATGAACTTTTGAGAGTTCATGATGTAAGAAATCAGTTGATCATGAAGGTACAACGCTAAAAAAATAGGTTGTACAAGATTGTACTTCACACCTCACAACCAATATGTCTCAATGTAATTTTAAACAATGTTGCATGGCTTTGGCATGCAAAGCTGGGGCATGTAAACTTTGGTTTAATCAAGTCCATGGTGGAGAAAGAATCGGTGATAGGAGTGCCAAGAATCCACCATCCCACACAGGTTTGTGAGGGATGTCTAGTCGCCAAGCAAACTCGACAACCATTCCCGAAAGAAGCACAATGGAAAGCAAGGAACCCTCTAGAGTTGGTACATGCAGATCTTTGTGATCCAATAACACCCTAAACTCTAGGAGGTAATCAATATTTCCTTCTCATAGTACATGACTACAACAGATACATGTGGGTGTCAATGGTGAAAATCAAGAGTGAAGCACTCATTGCCTTTAAGAAGTTCAAAAATAAAGTAGAAAATAAGGGGAAGTTCAAACTAAAACTGTTGCGTACAGATCGGGGAGGTGAATTCAAGTCTAATGAGTTCACTAAGCACTGTAATCAGGACCGATTAAAAAGGCAATTGACGACCCCATAGTCCCCATAGTAGAAAGGAGTAGTAGAGCGCCAAAATCGAACGATTCTCGAAGTCACAAGATCTTTGTTGAAGGCCATGGAAGTTCCAGAAAAACTATGGGGGTAAGCCATACGCCATGCAGTTCAAATACTCAACAGAATTCCAATAAAAGGAGTCAAGGATATGACCCCATATGAAGGTATACATGGGAAGAAACCAACACTCGAACACTACAAAGTGTTTGGTTGTGTTGCTCACATGTAGTTGCCATCAACCCAACTCATAACGTTGAGTTGTAACACTCGTGTTTCTAGGCTAGGCATTAATATTGACATAATGGTCTAGGTTAACCTTTGTAACTCATTTAGAAGAAATCAAAAGGGATTATGTGAATTTGATGTGAATTATGTGTTTTATGCTTAATTATTACGGTTTAATTAATTAAAAATAAAAATAAGAGTCAAAATTAAAGTGTGAGATAAGCCCGATATCTTTACATAAAGTTGTAGTGGTCGAAACAAGGATTTCGGGGATATAAAGAATGCCGAAATCCGAGTTATAACGAAGAAGTTATGACCCGTCGAAGTTTCGTGACAAAACCGGCACGGTGCTGAATGTCGTAAAAAGTGAGTTTTTTATAAACTACTTTTTAGCCTTAGTATTCTAAACGAAAGTCGTAGTATTCGTTAAATCGAGAAGTTCGATAAAAAGAACGCCCAAATCTGACTTCGTATGAGGAAGTTATGATTTTTTGAAGTTTCAGCTTAGCAGTAGACAACTAAAAACTCGAATTTTAGATCGATTGATTTTTACCCGACACAACCTAAACGAGAATTGAAGGTCTCGTCATTAGGAGCACAACGGTAAAAAGTCTAATGAAAACAGACGTCGGATGAAGAAGTTATGAATTTTTAACGGATTTCCTGTCCCGATCAGTTAAAAATAATAATATAAAATTTAAAGTCAAAATTAGCTGAAAAAGTCTAAATAGAAGTTGTAGAATGTAATTTTAGCTACGCGTGCATATAAAGAACAACAAAAACGGAGCTCGTATGCGAAAGTTATGGATTTTAGAAGTTTTGGCGCGAAAATCGAGAAAATTTGCATAGTCACGAGTTGCCACGTCACCCTCACTGAAAAAGTGCCACGTGTCCTGCTGAGTCACCAAGTTGCTGAGTCACCGAATGTGACATCCCCAAAATCTCGGCCAGAAAAGACCGATTTTCATTTATGCTTTTAAAATAATTTCAGAGTAATCCTTTTGATTTGAAAGAGTTGCGGAATTTGTTCCCAAAAACAAAACATGATAAAACAATGTTTACCAAAGTATTTCATAAAAGAAATGTATTTTTCATTATATAATCAAAAATCGGGGTGTTGTGTTCCGATACAGACCAATAAGCATAAACGATAACATTACAAATCATTCAACAAATATATACATATACAGACTTGTAAACAAAACAACTTGATGGTTCATCCATCTTACGCCCTTGCGCCACTTCCTGTAATACAAATAAAACTGAGTGGGTCAGGCTTGGGAGCCTGGTGAGCATATAGGGTTTTCAACCCACAATAAATAATTAAATTAATTATTATCAACCAACAATAACCCAGTTACCCATTCCCGGTATTCTCACTTTATGTCCTAAAATAACTAACACAAGGGACCTAATCTAAGAATATTTTCATCGGGGTGACAACACATGTTGCGGGGGTTCCTCAGCAATATAAGTCAAATAAGGCAACCATGAGGGGGATGGAATACAACGAATGAACACCCAAGTTCATTAACACCTACAGGTTATGAGTCTGCTAGCGTTCCATTGGACTGTCTAGAAAAGTCTGTGGTCCTCATCTAAATTCCGGTAGATGACTGGATCAAAACAACAACGAGGCCTCTCATCTGCTTATTACACACCAACTATCTACCCATGTTCTACCAAACATATTAGTAGATAAAAACATACATTTTTATACATATTTTCAAAACCTGTATAGCATGCTTGATCAATACATTTTCCATATAACAGATGAGGCACACACACATAACACATATTTCATATACAATTAATCAGATATGTAAGATAGAAGAAAGTGAATATACATTCACACACATAACAACAAAATATACACATAACACGTATCTCGTATAAAATACTTCATAATTATACGTTAGGAGAAAGTAACAACACACTCACACATATAAACAACAATATACTTAATATACTCAAACCAATCTTGTATTTTTATTGCGTTTATGAAAGGTAGTATACACTCACTTGATCAGAAGATGATCGGACAGCACTACAACTTGCAAAAGTAGTAATCCTCAGCAGATCTGGAAGATCTCTACAAAAATCGAACTTCTCGCGGGCAGAGCTTCGGCTCGGAAACCGCACTTCTTGGGATCTTCGGGATCTTGGGACTTGCTTCGGGACTCAGGAATATTACCGGGGCTTTGGGGTATTTCTGGCACGCAAATCAAGGCAAAACGGGAGAGAGAATGGAGAAAAATAGCAAAGAAGCCGACTGCCCTCGCATCCTATTTATAGGAGGCTGATGCCTCGCAGTACGCGGGGCGTACTGCCTCCGAAACGTCACTGCATGCGTCATCCGAAGTCCTCGAGTGCGAGTGTCGACACTCTTCGCTGTACGCGGGGCGTACTCCGGATGAGTCCGGTGACTCGCCTCCGGATAATACCGAGGTTTAATAAATAAATTTAATTATTAATTATTTCAGAAACTTCGAAAATTCATATCTTCCTCATACGAACTCTGTTTTTAACGTTCTTTATATCCACGCGAAGGTGAGACTACGCTCTACAACTTTTGTTTAGACTCCGTCGGCTAATTTTGACTTTATTTTTATTATTTATTTTTAATAGGCCGGGACAGAAAATTTCGTTATAAATTCATAACTTCTTCGTTTGACGTCCGTTCTCGCCTAACTTTTTATTGCTTTGATACTAACAAAGAGATCTTCGATTCTCGTTTAGATCATTAAGGCTAACTATCGCTCTAACGTAAATTTCACTTTTTAGGTCATTCAGCGTTGCCGGTTCTGTCGCGAAACTTCGACAGGTCATAACTTCCTCGTTATAACTCGGATTTCGGCATTCTTTATATCTTCGGAAACCTTGTTTCAACTACTACAACATTATCTAAAGATATCGAGTTTATTTTACACTTAAATTTTGACGCTTATTTTTATTCTTAATTAATCAAACCACATAATTAAGCAATTAAGCACAAAACACATAATACTCAATTAATACACTTCTATTATTTCAAAACGGGTTACAAAAGTTAACCTAGACTATTACATTCCTAAAAAAATGGCAAGCCTAGAAACACAGGCGTTACAATTCTCCCCACCTTAGGATGATTCCGTCCCCGGAATCACACCTCAACAAACAAATGCGGATAGCGTCCCATCATGTCACTCTCCGTCTCCCAGGTGATATTCGGCCCATTCGTGTGTTTCAATCGGACAAGTGCTAACTCGACCATCTTGCGTCGCAACATCTTAGTCTTTCGGTCAACAATTGCCTCTGGTTCTTCAATCAACCTTTTGTTCTCATCGATTCTCAACTCCGAAAGTGGAATCATGTCGGGAACTTCCCCCGTGAACTTCCGTAAATAACACACATGAAAAGTGTTATGAATTCCATTTAGTTCTTCTGGTAGTTTGAGCTTGTAAGCTTGGTTCCCAATCCTCTGAAGAACTTTAAACGGTCCAATAAACCTTGGACTTAATTTTCCCTTTTTTCCAAATCTTATAAGTCCCTTCCACGGTGAGACTTTAAGTAAAACCGAATTTCCAACTTCAAAGGTCATCGGTCTTCGCTTTTTGTCAGCATAGCTCTTTTGACGATCCTGAGCCACTAACATTCTTTCCCTAATTATTTTCAACTTTTCAGCAGTTTGATGAACCATCTCCGGTCCCATAAACTGCTTTTCCCTAGCCTCAAGCCAACAAGACGGCGTACGACACTTTTGTCCATACAAAGCTTGGTAAGGTGCCATCTTAATGCTCGAGTGAAAACTATTGTTATAGGAAAATTCTACCAATGGTAAATGTTTATCCCAATTACCTAGGAATTCCAAGGTACATGCTCTCAGCATATCTTCAAGTGTTTGTATCGTTCTTTCACTCTGAACATCAGTCTGCGGATGGTAAGCTGTACTTAAACATAACTTGGTACCCATTTCCTCTTGTAGACTTTTCCAAAACCTCGAGGTGAAACGGCTAGCACGATCCGACACAATCGTTAACGGAACACCGTGAAGCCTCACAATTTCCTTCACGTAAGAATTCGTAAGCTTTTCCATAGACCATTTCTCCCTGGCTGCTATGCAATGCGCACTCTTAGTGAATCGATCAACGACCACCCAAATCATGTCGTGACCATTCTTTGTTCTGGGCAGTTTAGTGACAAAATCCATAGCAATGTATTCCCACTTACCCATAGGCACAGGCAATGGTTCAAAACTCCCGTACGGTTTCTGATGTTGTGTCTTGACTCTCGCACAAGTCACACACTCGGCCACATACTTTGCAACATCAAGCTTCATCGCCGGCCACCAGTAGTAGGGTTTCAGGTCCCTATACATTTTAGTGCTACCAGGATGAATCGAGTACATGGTTTTGTGAGCTTCTTCCATCAGAAGATCTCTGATTCCTCCTGTCTTAGGTATCCAAATCCGATCCTGGAACACCTTCAGTCCGTGACTGTTTACACCGAACACCAACGTTTTACCCAAACGTTCCTCCTTTCGGTCATTCTTCTCAGAAGCTTCCTCTTGAGCTTTCTTTATACCTTCCACAATGGTCGAGACAACGTCATTTCTCAACGTTCTTGGCCTTCTCCTTTCAAGATTGACTTTCCGACTAAGAGCATCAGCGACAACATTGGCTTTACCGGGGTGGTAAAGTATCTCACAGTCGTAGTCTTTAAGTAATTCCAGCCAACGTCGTTGTCTCATAGTCAATTCCTTCTGATTAAAGAGATATTGGAGACTCTTATAATCAGTGAAAAGTTTGCACTTCGTGCCATAGAGGTAATGCCTCCATATCTTCAGAGCGAAAACTACCGCTGTCAACTCCAAATCATGAGTCGGGTAGTTCTTTTCATGCTCTTTCAGTTGTCGAGATGCATATGCTATCACCTTTTCTCTTTGGGTCAAAACACAACCCAATCCAAACCCAGACACATCTCTATAAACAACGAAGTCTTCAACTCCATCGGGTAGAGAAAGTATCGGTGCCTCGCATAGCTTCTTCTTTAGCTTCTCGAATGCTTCTTTATGCTTATCACTCCAAGCATAAGTAGCTCCTTTGTGGGTCAAAGTTGTCAACGGAGTAGCGATCGAAGAAAAGCCTTGGATAAACCTTCGGTAATATCCGACTAATCCTAAAAAGCTTCGGATCTCCGTGGGACTTTTCAGTTGTTCCCACTTCATTACAACTTCAATCTTTGCTGGATCAACCATTATCCCTTCTTGGTTGACCACATGACCCAAGAATTAGACTTCACGAATCCAAAAATCACATTTGGAGAACTTAGTATACAGCTTCTCCTTCTTCAAGACTTCTAACACTTCTCGCAAGTGTCTGCCATGCTCCTCCTGGCTTTTTGAGTAAATCAGAATGTCATCTATGAACACTATCACAGATTTATCAAGGAACAGATTACAAACTCTGTTCATTAAATCCATGAATGCTGCCGGAGCATTGGTTAGTCCAAACGACATAACCAAAAACTCGTAGTGTCCATATCTAGTTCTGAATACGGTCTTCTCGATATCTTGCTCTCTTACTTTTAGCTGATGATATCCTGACCTAAGATCGATCTTCGAGAAATAGCTCGAACCTTGCAATTGATCAAACAGGTCATCAATCCTTGGCAACGGATATCTATTCTTTATTGTTGCCTTGTTCAGCTCTCTGTAATCGATGCACATTCTCATACTTCCATCTTTCTTCTTCACGAATAACACCGGAGCTCCCCAGGGTGATGAACTAGGTCTAATGAAACCTTTGTCCAATAACTCCTGAAGTTGCATCATCAGCTCCTTCATCTCCGTCGGTGCTAATCGATAAGGTGCTTTTGCAATTGGCGTTGTTCCTGGTAACAAGTCTATTCTGAACTCTACTTATCTATCAGGTGGTAATTCAGGAAGATCTTCGGGAAATACTTCCGGATAATCACACCACAAGAATACTCTGTATCACCTTCTTCTCCTTCTTAGCATCAATCACGAATGCTAAATATGATGTACATCCCTTGGTCAAACACTTTCTGGATTTCATTAGAGAAATGATTCCAGAATTTACTCTACATTTATCTCCATACACCATAAACGATTCCTTCCCTGGCGGGTTTACCTTCACTATCTTCTTCTTGCACAAAATTTCGGCATCATTGGCACTAAGCCAATCCATTCCCAAAACGATGTCGAAACCATTAAGTTCTATAGGTAATAATTCCTCGTGGAACTTATTCCCTATCAAATCAATTAAAATGTTTTTCATACGATGGCTAATAGGTACAAACTTCCCACTAGCAACTTCGACTAATAAAGCATTATCTAGTCTAACAACAGGCAAAGCTAGTTTTCTACCAAATTCATGCGATATAAAGGAGTAGTTGGCTCCAGAATCAAATAAAATTTGGGCAGGAAAATTGTTAACGAGAAAGGTACCTGAAGCGACATCAGCTTCATCCTTAGCAGCTTCCAGTGTCATCTGGAATGCTCTCGCCTTCGGCTTTGGTGGAATGTTGGGCTTAGCTGCCTCCTTCTTCTTCGGACAGTCTTTCAAAATGTGCCCCTCTTCATTACAACCAAAACACATCCTTTTGTTGTTCGGACATTCATTAGAAAAATGTCCAACCTTCCCACACTTGTAGCAGGTTACATCCTCGCTACATTTCCCAAAGTGCTTTTTCTTACACTTTTCACACCATTTCGCTTCGCCTCCTTTTCCCCCACCAAAATTTTTCGAATCAGATTTCGAAAATTTGCTTTTCTTACCGGAACCAGATGTTCCCTCAAACTTTCTCTTCTCACCAACCTCAACCTTGTTGGTGGTTCTCCCCTTAATCATGTTCTCAACAGACTTGGCAGCCCAGATAGCTGCCTCTAGAGTATGTGCCTGACGTACTGGCACCTCGTACTCCAATGGGAGTCCCTTCGCATACCGGTTCACCTTTGTCAGCTCGTCTGGAATGATACGCAAGGCAAACTCCATTTTATCGGTGAAGTTATTGGTGTATTCATCAACTGACATGCTGCCTTTCGTCAATGTCAGAAAATTGTTCTTTAGTTCCAATAGATTTTGAGCCGAGCAGAACTTGCGCTTGAATTGCACCAAGAACTCTGCCCATGTCAATTGCAGTGGCTCATTTGGGCTTAAAGTCTTCCCTAGAGTGTTCCACCAACGAACGGATCCACCTCGGAACTGACGCACTGCATAGATAGTCTGCAACTTGCCTCTGCAGCCACAAGTCATGAAGGCTAACTCCATTTCAGAGATCCAATCCATCACTCCTATCGGGTCCTCTTTTCCATTGAAGGTCGATGGTTTGCAAGTTAGAAAGTCCTTGTACTTGCATCCCATTCCATCATTCCTTCCATCATGGTTGTCTCGCCTAACTATCGGTGGGTTGGCTTGACCAACAGATCCGCTGAAGTTTCCACCTTCCGAGTGCCCTTCATTTAATTCAGGCTCTTCCACACGAATTGACAGTTCTTCACGGTTCTGTTGAAGCAACCGTCTAGTTTCATCCAACTGACGATCCAACATTGTTTGAATCATCATTTGCACACCAGCCATGGTTATTGGCTCAGGTGCTACTGCTATGATAGGTCTTTGTTCAATCACTGGTGGTTGATTCCTTTTTTCATCAGCATTTCCAACTCCACTTCTTGTTCTCACCATTTTTGATCTACACACCGAATAAGGTGAAATTAGATCCTTATTCACGATAGATATTCAAATCATCCTTATCACTCCGAAACGTTTACATGCTAGTTCTAATATCGTAGACGTACGCTTAGAATCCTACACATATAAAGTTTCTAGATCCGGTCGGCAACAGACCATAGATCCGAACAAATAATATCATATATGGCGACATATAACATTTAGCACATAAAGCATTTTAGGCAACTTTCCTAAAATAAACTAGTGCTCGTGTCTAAAATATAACAGACACACATCTCAAAATTTCACTTAGCATTCTAAGTTTAAGTCTAGAAATCCTACAAATTCCTAGTTCGCTTAAACTAATGCTCTGATACCAACTATGACATCCCCAAAATCTCGGCCAGAAAAGACCGATTTTCATTTATGCTATTAAAATAATTTCAGAGTAAATCCTTTTGATTTGAAAGAGTTGCGGAATTTGTTCCCAAAAACAAAACATACTAAAACAATGTTTACCAAAGCATTTCATAAAAGAAATGTATTTTTCATTATATAATCAAAACTCGGGGTGTCGTGTTCCGATACAGACCAATAAACATTAACGATAACATTACAAGTCATTCAACAAATATATACATATACAGACTTGTAAACAAAACAACTTGATGGTTCATCCATCTTACGCCCTTGCGCCACTTCCTGTAATACAAATAAAACTGAGTGGGTCAGGCTTGGGAGCCTGGTGAGCATATAGGGTTTTCAACCCACAATAAATAATTAAATTAATTATTATCAACCAACAATAACCCAGTTACCCATTCCCGGTATTCTCACTTTATGTCCCTAAAATAACTAACACAAGGGACCTAATCTAAGAATATTTTCATCGGGGTGACAACACATGCTGCGGGGGTTCCTCAGCAATATAAGTCAAATAAGGCAACCATGAGGGGGATGAAATACAGCGAATGAACACCCAAGTTCATTAACACCTACAGGTTATGAGCCTGCTAGCGTTCCATTGGACTGTCTAGAAAATTCCGTGGTCGTCATCTAAATTCCGCTAGATGACTGGATCAAAACAACAACGAGGCCTCTCATCTGTTTATTACACACCAACTATCTACCCATGTTCTAACCAACATATTAGTAGATAAAAACATACATTTTCATACATATTTTCAAAACCTGTATAGCATGCTTGATCAATACATTTTCCATATAACAGATGAGGCACACACACATAACACGTATTTCATATAGAAATAATCAGATCTGTAATATAGAAGAAAGTGAATATACATTCACACACATAACAACAAAATATACACATAACACGTATCTCGTATAAAATACTTCATAATTATACGTTAGGAGAAAGTAACAACACACTCACACATATAAACAACAATATACTTAATACACTCAAACCAATCTTGTATTTTTATTGCGTTTATGAAAGGTAGTATACACTCACTTGATCGGAAGATGATCGGACAACACTACGACTTGCAAAAGTAGTAATCCTCAGCAGATCTGGAAGATCTCTACAAAAATCGAACTTCTCGCGGGCAGAGCTTCGGCTCGGAAACCGCACTTCTTGGGATCTTCGGGATCTTGGGACTTGCTTCGGGACTCAGGAATATTACCGGGGCTTCGGGGTATTTCTGGCACGCAAATCAAGGCAAAACGGGAGAGAGAATGGAGAAAAATAGCAAAGAAGCCGACTGCCCTCGCATCCTATTTATAGGAGGCTGATGCCTCGCAGTACGCGGGGCGTACTGCCTCCGAAACGTCACTGCATGCGTCATCCGAAGTCCTCGAGTGCGAGTGTCGACACTCTTCGCTGTACGAGGGGCGTACTCGAGTACGCGGGGCGTACTCCGGATGAGGCCGGTGACTCGCCTCCGGATACTACCGAGGCTTAATAATTAAATTTAATTATTAATTATTTAAGAAACTTCGAAAATTCATATCTTCCTCATACGAACTCTGTTTTCGACGTTCTTTATATCCACGCGAAGGTGAGACTACGCTCTACAACTTTTGTTTAGACTCCGTCGGCTAATTTTGACTTTATTTTTATTATTTATTTTTAATAGGCCGGGACAGAAAATTTCGTTATAAATTCATAACTTCTTCGTTTGATGTCCGTTTTCGCCTAACTTTTTATCGCTTTGATACTAACAACGAGATCTTCGATTCTCGTTTAGATCACTAAGGCTAACTAAAGCTCTAACGTAAATTTCACTTTTTACGTCATTCAGCGTTGCCGGTTTTGTCGCGAAACTTCGACAGGTCATAACTTCCTCGTTATAACTCGGATTTCGGCATTCTTTATATCTGCGGAAACCTTCTTTCAAGTACTACAACATTATCTAAAGATATCGAGTTTATTTTACACTTAAATTTTGATGCTTATTTTTATTCTTAATTAATCAAACCACATAATTAAGCAATTAAGCACAAAACACATAATACTCAATTAATACACTTCTATTATTTCAAAACGGGTTACAAAGGTTAACCTAGACTATTACATTGCTAAAAAAATGGCAAGCCTAGAAACACAGGTGTTACACCGAAGCTGCTGAGTCATGCGAAGCCACGTGTCGGATTCTGATTTGACCGAAGGGAGGTCCAATCTGAGGCTCGCATATGGACCTAACCTTGCACACTAGCTCCGAGCCTCGCATGTGTGATACGACTCCGCGGTCCAATCAGCGAGTGCCACCGAGACCCTCGCACATGCTGACCACCTGCACATCGGACACACGCTTCGGACCAATCACAAGAAGCCAACAGCCCTTCGCACATGCTACCCTTGTGCGAGCCACCCCCTGCGAAGCCTCTCAGCCGTCAGATCAGAAGCTTCTCAGTCGTTGGATCAGGACTTCGGACCCTATAAATAGAAGGGGACCTGCGAGCCTTCTCAGGCAGAATTGAATAATTGCAATTTTCACCCCTTTCTTCATCTTTTCTTCACCTTAACCTTCACCGAAGCCCCGTTATCGATTGTAAACCCCGGAATAATCCACGAAGTGCCCATGAAGCCTAGAAAATTTATCTTTTCGATTTCGAAGCCCGACTTTTACAAAGCCCAGTTTCTCAATAAAATTCCCGGTTTTATTAGAAACGATCGTTTTAGGAAACGAATTGCTGTCCGGTTTTAATTAAATCAAGTGAGTGTGTAGTTACTTTCACCTTACACATAGATATGAAGTATTTTACATAAAATACGTGTTATGTGAATATATATTGTTTGTTTATTTGAGATGGGTGCGGAAGGAATGATTTATACATGTTTTTAAATAATTTAAACTATATATGTATTTTTATCTACAAAAAATGTTGGGTAAAACATGGGTAGATGAAATAGTGGGTGTGATGAAAGGTGAGTTGGATAAAGGATATGATCAATAATATTGATCATGAGTTGAGGGTGAGTGGTGAAAATTTCAGAGAATCGCTTACCCAAATTGTTGGCTCCCGTCATTCAGCAGAGTATGGATGACAACCATGGACTATTCTAGACAGTCTATGGAACACTAGTAGGCCCGCAACCTGTAGGTGTAATGAACTATATGTTCATTTGATGTACTCTAAAAACCCATTGACATGTATTGCAGGAGAGAATACCTGTAAATAATATGTCGATAAATGAGAGCTATGGACTTAGCACATGTTGAATAAACCTTGGCAGCCATGGAATTAGTGCCCGTTGTATAAACCCCGGTCACAAGGTGACTTTGTGCTATTCCTTAGGAAGGAGTGATAGTTGATTCTTAGGGTAAACCCTTAAGAAATAAATAAAATAATGGGGTTTGCGGTAATTCGGTTGATTGATTGATGTTTAAACATAATAAATTTATGTATTGTGGGTTGAAAACCCTATATGCTCACCAAGCTTCCAAGCCTGATCCACTCAGCTGTTTATATTACAGGTAGAGGACCCCGAGCATAGTCGGATGATGATGACGAGTGAATTTTGGATTATAGGCTAGTAGTTACAAATAACTATCGTAAGGATTAGTATTGTCTTGTTTATGCTTTTGATCTGTTTCAGAACATGACATCCCAGGGTTTTGATATAAAAGGAAATGATATATTTCTTAAAGAAAGGTTTTGACAAACTTTTATCATATTTTGTTTTGGGGACCAATTCCGCAACATTTTTTATAAAGATTTCTCTGATTTGATTTTAAAAAGCATAAATTAAATCGGTCTTTTCTGGCCGAGAAATTAGGGGATGTCACATGAGTGGTAGAAGTGAGAAGATGTTTTATCTAGGAAACGAGGAAGAAACAAAAGGGAATTATTTGTATTGCCCTAATCGGAAAAAAAATTGTGTATCAAGGGATGTTATATTCTAAGAAAAGAAATGGGATTAGGCTAAGGTGCAATGTGAATGCCCAAAAAACTGTGGTGGAGAACGATCCGGTATGAGGGGAGATAGGAAGCCCTAACTCGCAGTCTAGTGAAAGTCATTTACAAACCGACATCACGCTGTCCGCGCAGTCAATCCCAAGCTGGCAACGAGTAGGGAGAATCACCAAGCACCTTTGTAGATAACTTATCTACATCCCTAGTGTAGACAAGGAGACATACGACGACACACCAGTCCCATGGTTTCACAATCCCTGACTGATATATACGAACAAAATGCAAGCCTTGCAAGATGATTCAGAAGTTCTAATGTATGCAGGTGAAGAACCCACCACTTATGAAGACGCTTCAAGTGATGAAGAGTGGAGAACTACAATGAAATAGGAGTTGGAATCGGTCGAGAAGAATGATACATGGAAACTAACACATCTTCCCAAAGGGCATAAGGCAATAAGGATGAAGTTGGTGTTTAAATTGAAGAAGGATGCAGAAGGGAAAATGACCAAATACAAGGTAAGAATTGTGGCAAAGGGTTATGTACAGCAAAAGGGTTTCGATTTTGATGAAACTTTCGCACCAGTGGCACATTTGGAAACAATACGAACGTCGTTGGCTTTGGTTGAGAATGAAGGATGGAAAGTTCATCACTAGGACATAAAGTCTGCCTTCTTAAATGGGGTTCTATAGGAAGAAGTGTATGTCACGCAACCAACCATTTTTCTTATTGCAGGAAAAGAGAGCATGGTATACAAATTGAACAAGGCTCTCCGCTCTCTATGGTCTACGTCAGGCTCCAAGAGTTTGGAATGATAGACTTGATAAAACATTGAAAGAGATGGAATTCCAAAGATGTCCACAGGAGTATGATGTGTATAAACTCCAGAAGTCAAACAAGTCTTTGATTGTCGGGGTCTATGTGGACGAGTGATTGATAACCTAATATTTATATACTCCTCTAATTAGAAATAAGTTGATGACTGGTTTGATAAAACTAAGGATGAGAAGTAACTACAAATAATTGAAAATCAACAAGTCTTTTCTCAATACACAAATTCTGAAGATAAATCATATTCGAAAGAAAGTGATTTGGTTAGAAGAGGGAGGGCAAAAGATAACTACCTCCCAAAACTATTACTCAATGTAGCATTTAACTCGAACACAAAACCCTCAAACGTTAATGTAGACGTAGTTTATCAACTCAGTCCATGAAGCCCATAACCTTGGATTGGATTAGTGATTGTACTCAACTCAAATCAAAAACAAAACCCTCCTAATAGGAAATCTAGGCCATTGTTTAAGCGGGAGGCCAAGTTATGCGTATGATAACAAAACCAAACACATCAATTATCTTATACAATAGTTGAATGAACGACACACCAATCTTTTTCTTGTGGATGTCAAACTAGAAGTAGTTTTACGTATCATCCAAGCTAACATTGACTAATGTTACAAGGGGGTTATTAAATATTTAATATAGAAGCAAAACATAGGGAATGGGAATTATTCGATAATAATTGTCTCATGATCTATTTCTTCGTATGAATTCTTGCCATTTTCATGAAACTAGAATTTTGTTTTTTTACAGGAGGATGGCGATCCGATGCATAGAAGCGACGAGCAACTGTTTTTGGCGAGTGCTGATTTTCTTTCAAGTCAAAGAATTCCCACACTCATATTTAATATGCAAGCTGCCACAACTGAAGTTCTTAGAGGGTAAGGATTATGTATTTGAAATAATATTTATTATTTATGAGTTTTAACCATGTAATACCCAAACAATACAAAACCATGAGTCCCAGACTTCCTGAAATGGATATTATACTATACTGATTGATTTGCTTCTTAAGTATATCCAATCCTTTGTACTTTATACATCATTCATTCCCAAAAATGCCCAACATGGAACTAACATAGAATAGATACATCCCGGACATGAGATCGATAAAATTACATCCCCAATTCTTACTAATGGACCAGATTAGTAAGGGTGCATCCCAATATTTTTCTGACTATTACAATCACATTCCCTATAGAAGTTATGGGGCTAATAAGAATACATCTCAAATCACACATTCAAATGTGATAGTAACATGTTGAATCTTGGACAACTTACACAATTACTATCCTTTGAGTTTTGTTCCTTTTTGGCCCATAAATGAGATCTAGTTGTTTGATACCACTTCAGGAGATTTTAGTTGCTACTCTTGGTGTTTCTGAGGTTCTAGATGCATAAAGTTGTCACCTTTAAGGTTTAGATCCATCCATGCATGAGTTTATGCCATTTTTGTGAAAGTATTATGCTATATATTGAGTTTGGGATTTTTGGGGCATGCAAAGTCACCAAGTCAGTGACTTTATGGTTCTAGATGTCTTTTAGGACTTAGATCTATGTTTTAGGCTTGTGGTCTTAATAATTAAGAGCTTAAGACTAATTTTGGCTTAATGGCTTCGTACGTTGGGCGTACAAGTCTGTACATGCTATGTACAACCCAGGTTGTGTGTACACTTAGCGTACAAATGAATATGCCCCGCGTACTCAGTCTATTGGGCTTTGCATGTTTTGGGCTTCGGTTAGGTCATTTCTTTGGACCTTGTTGCTTTGGGTTAAAGTGGACCATCTAGAATCAAGCTTTTAGGTTGAGAGTTTGGACTAAGAAAATTGTTGGGCTTTGGGGTACAGACCATAAAGGGGTTTGGGTCCAATTTAGAAAATTGGGCCATAAGTGGGTTTTGGTTGATTATTTGGATTTGGGCCTTTGAGATTTTGAGTTTGGGCCTTAATCTTGGGCCAAACTAAGTGAGGGGTAAAATGGTCCTTTTACCCTAGTATGGATTGTTGGACTTATGGTTATGGATTGAAGCCCAAATATTAATTGGGTGTTATTTTGTACTGATAGCACGGGGAGTCATCAGGACAGCGGCTTGGGATCTTTTGTGACATTCAACATTGGAGGTGAGTTTCCTCACTGGGTTAGCAGGTCTAAGGCACCAATGTTGGCCCTATTTTTTATGTTAGGATGCTAGGAGTCTGCATGACCATTGCATGTGTTACATTGTAGCACCTAGTTCCTGGTACGTAAAAATTTATCTAAGTATTTTTCATTTTAGCCTTGGACTCGGTGAGTTGTAGGCCCGACTCGCCGAGTAGAGACGGGTTTGGGGGCACGTTTAAGTTGGCGACTCGGCGAGTCCTAGCTGTCTGATGAAACCCTAAATTTCACGGGTTTGCACCCTATTTAAACCAACCATTTGCGCCCCAACCTCGCCCCCTTCACCCTCAGAGCTCCCAACATCGTTTATACCCCTATTCCTTGTGAGATTGAAGTGTTTTGGTGTGTTCTTGAAGATTTTGAGGAGAAAGAAGAGTAGATTAAGAAGAGGAGAAGGAGGCCAGGCATCTTTGTGTCATCTCAGTGTTTTCCTTTAGGTATAACTCGTTTCCCCTCTGTTTCCATGCATGTAGTCTCTATTAGCTACATAAAAGTCCTTCTTGAGCCATTCCCCAAGCTTGTTTGTGCATTGTGGTTTGTAATAAGTTGTTAGCCTCTAGATCTAGGCATGATTGAGTCCCTGGAGCTTGGATCTACTGCCTTTATGGAGTCATATTGCATGAAATCCCTAAATATACTCTTTTGGTGCATTTTGAGCCCTAAAACCTTCATTGGTGATTATTTACACGTAAAGTTGGAAACTTTACGTGTAATTCATGCCCTAGAAACCCAGATCTGTGAATGGCATGAGCTGGATTCAAGCAAAATTGAGTGTATAGTAATTATATGTGACAGACTCGGTGAGTCGCTTATCGGACTCGACGAGTCGAGTCACGAGTCCCCGAGTTTTCCCCTTTTCGTGTTCGCGGGGTAGAGTAGTGAGTCATGGGGTGTGGCTTAGTGGGTTGGAAGCCAGACTCACTCATATAGTAACTCGGCGAGTTCAAGGCAATCTTCTTGCCTCAAGAACAGACTCGGCGAGTTGCAGCATAGGATGTTCTTCGGATGAAGACGAACTCGGCGAGTTGTATGAACAACTCGCCGAGTAGGATGAAGGACTATTAGACATCGGTTTAGAAGGAAAACTCATCGAGTCAATGCCTAACTCGATGAGTAGAGACGGGATTATGGTCAATCGAAGGATTAGGGACTCGACGAGTTGGAGAGCCAACTCGGCGAGTCGGGTCAACTGGAAGTTGACTTGGACTTGGACTTTGACTTGGTTAAGGGTAAAAGGGTCATTTTACCCTAAGTACATCTAGCAGTGTCTGACTAAGAGTTTTGTGGGAATTATAGCCGGAGGATTTCCGAGTTAGCAGCAGCAGAAGGCAGTCAGCTCCCACACAGATCAGCAGCTACTTTGAGGTGAGTTACCTTCCAATAGCGATGGGTCTACAGCCACAATGGCAGCCACCAGTAGGAATTGTATGGTAGATGTTTGTGTTTGTGATATTCATCTAGGGTTGTTACTACCTGAGATATGTTATTGTGCTAGTATGATATGATGTTATGTGTTAGTGACAGTAGGGGGAGATAGTCCCCCAGAATACCGGTCAAGAGGGCCGAAGGGGCGGTCATGCCCAGTCATACTAGATAGATTATGTGATTTATGTGTTATGTGGTAGTAGTAGGGGGTGAAATAGTCCCCAGTTAGGGGTGGCAATTGTTGACACGGTACGACAAAAATACACGAAACGAAACGAAATTGGGACGAAACTGAAATTCGAATTCGTGTTCGTATCGTGTTCGTGTTAAGTGTAAAAAACATGATGTCGTGTCGTGTCGTGTTCGTGTTTAAAATTCGACACGGTTAACATTTATTTGTCGTGTTTGTCGTGTTTTTCGTGTTATGTATGATTAAATATTAATTAAATAAACTAATTTTTTTATTATGTTATCTTTTTCGTGTCATGTTGTGTTTGTCATTTTTTAATCGGTTCGTTTTCGTGTTAGTTAAAAAAAACACGACGTCGTGTCGTGTTCGTGTTACATAAAACCTTGTCGTGTCGTGTCGTGTCAGACAAAAACACGACACGATGACCCGATTTTCCACCCCTATCCCCAGTATCCGGTCGAGAGGACCGAAGGGGAGACCAGCACCCAGATATGCTAGTCAGTATCCGGTCGAGAGGACCGAAGGGGAGGCCAGCTCCCAGATATACTAGTTAGTACCCGGTCGAGAGGACTGAAGGGGTAGGTCGGACACCTAGATATGTCTGACAATATATGTATGTTATGTGATAGTATGGTATGTGGTATGTTGGGGGAACTTACTAAGCTTCGTGCTTACAGTTTTCAGTTTTGATTTCAGGTACCTCTTCTTCGAAGGGGAAGGAGTTGGCGCGGTAGCAGCACATCACACACATGCCTCGTATTCCGCACTATGAGATCTTCCTAGGGATTTGTACTCTGACATTATTATGTTTTATAAAATGTTTTCCCAAACATGCGATATCTTTTATGAAATGATATGATCGATGAATGTTTTACTTCTAATGTTTTGTTGAGTATATGTTTTAAAAATGAAATTTTTGGCCCGTATTTTTGGATGTTACATTCGTGCTTCTATGTATACCGGGCGGGGCTTGATGTCAAGCGAGGCCCGATGACTGACTCATATGTTATTGCTTTATGATCATTGTATGTGTTAGCATGATTATGTGTGATATATCGTATGTGAATAATGGGCGGGGCCCAATGTCAGGCGGGGCCTAATAATAACAGATCTGTATACCGAGCGGGGCCCTAGGGAGGGCGGGGGCCCATAATATGATTTATTATATATATGATATGGGGTAGTTTAGGGAACTCACTAAACTTTGTGCTTACGGTTTTCAATTTATGTTTCAGGTACTTCCGGTTCCATGGGGAAGAGCTCGGGATGACTGCATCGCACACACCACATGGATTCCACTTTAGAGATATTACTCTGATTTGAAATAATGTTTGAAATACTTATTTTCTTTTTATTTGTATGGAATATGTTTTGGAATACTGTTTTATTAAATTAAAAATGAAAATTTTCGATCATATTTTTGGGACGTTACAGTCATAAAGTTGGAAACTTTAGGACTCAGAATGATTTTTTGGGCTTAGATCTGGACTTGGACGTAAGGACTTGATGTGTTAAACTCTTAATCAGAAGTTGAGGTGATCATGTGCATACGTTGGGGCGTACCAGATGGTATGATGCACGTACGCGATCAAATCCACAACTTCTTGGACAAGAGGAGTACGCCCCGCATACAGCCGAGTAAGCCCAATGTACTCGACTGGGTTGACGCGGATGGCTTAACTCGGATGCTTTCTTGACCTTGACCTTTTAACCAAGGTTGACCTAAGGGTAGTTTGGGTATTTTAGGTCTTTTGGGATTATTAACTAAGCTTAGGTCATCAGTTTTGTTTAGGTGATCGGTAGAGTCGGTGTTGGAGTTGTACTCGATGTTGTGTACTTTCTGCTACTCGTTGGGCTAAAATTTAAGTTTTCATCACTGTACTCATAGGTCGAAGGCCCCAATGTCGGCCCACTAGATTATGTATCTTGATTATAGGATAATGTTATGCTAGTATATGACTGATTAGTAAATCTATATAATTATCTGTATTTTTTGGATCTGTGTTTATGTTTACATGTTACATATGTCGACATACTATGGTTGGGTTGAGACGATCTTGCTTTGTGCTAAAGGTCAACACACGTGGCGGTCCGGATAGGCTGTAGGCCCTACGAGGCGGTTTAGTCAGGCCAAAGGCCCGTAGAGCGGTTCAGATAGGCTGTAGGCCCTGGGATGCGGTCTAGTCAGGTTGAACGCCCATATTTGCATGCTTTTGTTTATTATGTTGTGTGATGGTACTTTGGGGAAACCCATTAAACTTTGGCTTACAGTTTTCACTTGATTATTTCAGGTACTTCAGAGGGTTGTGGGAAAACGAAGGGCTGATCGTGCATATCTTCTTATTTTTATGATATTGACTTTTAGGACACTTTGATATGATTTTTACTTTTGAAACAATGGATTTTTTTTTTTTAAACAATTACGAATAATGATTGTTTTGAAAATTTTAAATTTCTATGATTTTAGGATGTTACATTTAATTAACTATTATTTTCTTGATTATTTTTGGCTAACGGCTAAGTTTAGCTATTAAATAGTAAAAAATATTTTAAAAATATGATTATGTTTGTAATTTTCTGTATATTTTTAGCAACAAAATTGAGAAAAAGTTATCAACTAATTTTGTTCTTTTATCGGCCTAGGAGGAACGGTAGGAGGAGAGAGAATCGTTGCAACTTTTAAGACAAACTCATTGTAGTTTGTACTTTGTAGCCTAGCGGCATTACAGCCTCAGCACAGCTGTCTTTTCTTTTCAACACTCATCCTAATTTTTGGGCTTTCAAGGCCAGACCATCATCTATTACGTCACCAAAGTCAATATAATTTGAAATTCTAATCTTTCATCGATCACTTTACAAACCAAATGCCATGTATTGTTCACTATTACTTACCTCAAGCTTCTTATGAAATTGGAGTTTTGTTATTATATTGTTGTTTGTTTTAGTTGAATTCTTAAATATTTTAATACCTGTTCAGTCAATCCCATGTAAAATACTTTAATACTAACTAGGAATAAAACTAATATGATTTATTAAAGAAAATAAAATATTAAAATATAAATAATAAGTATTTTTTTAAAATAAAATTTTAAAACAAAAAATGAAAAAAAAAATATTAACTGTAATTTAATATAATATTTATTACATTATATATATATATATATATATATATATATATATATATATATATATATATATATATATATATATATATATATATATATATATATATATATATATATATATATATAGACTCAAGATCAAATAAGAAGAAAATTTTTGGTAGAAAGGTAAGAAGTTTTTTTTCTACATATTTTTTTCACAAACAAACAAAATGAATCATTAGATGATTCATTTGTAAGATGATTCACAAGAAAAAATTCTCAAAAAAAACATCTCGATGATTCATTTATACAATGATTTTGTTGTTATTCACTAAAATTGTCATAAAAATGAATTTTTTCTTCATTTAGTTAAAAATGAATCATAAAGATGTTTTTTTGGGAATTTTTTCTTGTGAATCATCATACAAATGAATCATCTAGTGATTCATTTATTTTGTTCGTCAAAAAAATATGTAGAAAAAAAACTTCTTACCTTCCTACCAAAAAAAAATTTCTTACCGGATCTATATATATATATAGCCGTCTACCTGCGCAAAGCGGCGGGCGGCGAATAATTTGATCTTTTTAGAGTTAAAACTATTTTGCGTTCACTTCGAGAAATAAATATTAAATAACATCTATTTTTCAAGAGCATTACCATACCATATTAAGGGGTGTTAGGCTAAGCTTTTTTTAAAACAACTTATTAGGTTCCACATCGCTATAAGTTAAAAAGTGTTTGGATTAAAATAACTTATTCCGGTGGGAAACTTCTAATACGTCATTTTTTCATAAGTTACCCTACACTTATAAGCTAATAAACTAATAAACAATAAGTTTTTTTTGCCAAACACCCCCTAAATGGTTATTACTTCCATTTATACATATCCAACCCACTTGTACTGTTAATCGTTCTCTCTTTTTTTTTTTTCTTAATTCCTTTATTAATTTAATGTCCTACTAAGTAAAATGCTAAAATATATAAATAATAGTTTATAAAAATAAACTTTTAGAATATCAAGTGTTGTGATTCAAAAGTCGATAAATAGGCCTTTGAGAAGGCCAAAATACTCAGGTGTCAATTTGTTCATTGTGATTTTAAACCAAGTTTGGTCACAAATTAAAACATTTTCAACAATGGTATGTAATTCAAGGATTCATATTGATTTAGGTTCTCGAAACCTTAAAATATTGAACAAAATCTATATAGAACCTTATAATAAGGACAATAATCACCGTAATCAGGAAGTCCATGTGATGAAACTTGATATTATAAGGATCAATGATGAAAAATGTTTCATTTTTAAACTAAAAAAGATGAAAAATATACAAACTACCTTAATCATGTCAAATCTTGTGTTTAACCGTTCTTTATTGCAAAAGTAAGATTCAAAAATATACAAACTAATGATAATACAATGCTCTAACTGACCCTCTTGGTTGAGTTCTTTGAACCTGCAAAACCAACACATTAAAGAAACATAGTAAAAACTTTTTTTAGGAACAAACCAGATATAATAAAACTTTCACCCAATATATTTATAAGATAAAAATACAAAAAGTTAAAAATAATGAAATCAATTACAAGTAAGGATTAAAATAAAAACCTACTAAGAAAGAGCCATCTGCAGGAGGGATATTTGAATCAACATGTATTTTCTGATGGTTTCAAATTTTGATTTATCCGAAATTCAGGGAAGGAGATAGAATTTGTTGAGAAATATAAGTATTCAAAACACAGGTTAAAATTTAATATTATTTTTTCGATTACTACTTGTACTATTAGCTTAATGATTTGAACGTTTTAAAAAATAATATTATTATATTCAATCTATTTTTAGAAATAATGAGATTTCTTTTATAAGATATATATATAATTTTAAAATTAGAAAAAAAAACTGTAAATACACATGTGGATATCAAAATTATCTAATTTTATTATAATAAATCTAATCAATCCCATCTAAAATATTTTAATACCTATTTAGTAAAGCCCGTCTTTTTATTGCTTTGTCATGCGGTCAAAAGCATACACTATTATTTGATCAATTTAATGATAAGTTTAGAACCTCGTATTTGATTGTGTTCAAGTTCAACTTAACTTACTTTTGAATAATTCCAGTCCACAATGACGACGTACCTTACCTTGGGTTATTTATTTTTGTACACAGACTTCAACTCTGTGGCGTGTCAATAGCAAAAAGTGATATGCCAATCCATACCATACCAGAGTACTGTACAATATTATCCAGATTAACATATTTACATATTCTATTCCCCAAACGTGTGGTCAATCTCACCTTACCCAAGGTCAACCAGAGCTCATATTAATTACTGAATTAAAATCAGCGCAAGGTATCCCATAAAGATGCGCACTTTCTCCTAGCAAACCCGACCCGTTTCTTCAACAAATCATAAATCACTTCCAAACCTTGTTGCTGGTAGTTCCCCAATAACCCCGCCGGCCCACCCGAATCTGGAAAATAACCACCGTTCATTAGAGTCATACACCCCACTTTTCTTTTCACTTTTCCTTTTCCATCACCGCCGTCTATGAACTCGTAGAAATAATTCTTCGTAGGCATCACCACACTGGAATTCCCCCCAAAATGCAATACCATTTGAGGCACAAGTACAGCCTCTTTCCGTTTGGTACCGGGTCCCGGCTGATGCCCATCAACGTAAAAACATGGACTAAGCCCGGTTCGGTCTTCGACACCTCTTGCTCGTTTATAACCCAAACCCGACTTCATCCATTTGCCAAACTGCGACACCACTGAGTTATACAAAATTTCGGGTAACATGCTGTAAGTCGTACCGGAGTCAACCACCATACCACCGTTGCCTTTTCCGTCAACCTTCTTCATATTTTCTGGCGCTGGTAACCGGCGGTTTCCAACGGTTATAGCTTCTAAACCGACGTAGTAATAGTAAGGGTGTTTTGAGTTTTCAAGCATCGGAGTATAGGCGAAGTCGTCGAGTCGTGAAGCACGGACCCGTTTCGCTTTGTTTACACCGAGACCAGAGTCAACCCGGCCTAAAATTAGTGGACTCGGTTGTCGGACTCGGTCTGTGTCAAAAGAGTGAGAGACTAAACAGTAGGAGAATTGAGTGCCGAGATGAGGTGAGAAATCAGCAAGCTGCGCCGGCAAAGAAAGCGCTCCACGGCCAAAACCGGCGACACCAATAGGCTCGCCGAGCGATTCATGGGCGCAGCCGAATGTAAAATTCTGTATCACCAAAGACGTTGCCGCAGACATCGGAATTTCAAGAGTGTCCGTGTAAATCCGTGCTACAAAGCTGCCGTCGCCGTAAGCATAATAGAAAGCCGGGCAAGAAAACTTATTGCATTCCGACATCTCGATCGATTCCAAAGGGCAGCGCGCTGCGGCACAGAGGTCGGAGGTTGGGAGGCCGGAGTGAACAGCAGAGCAAGAACGTGACTGGCACGTGACAGGGGCAGCAGAGGTAGATATATTATACGGTGGCGGCGTGGTTTTGGGGTCGGATTTTCCCTCACACATAATACATGTAAAAGGTTTACAAGGGAGCCAAACAGTGTCGCTTCCAGTATCCATGTAAAGAGTCACGGTTGTCTTCTTAGGAGCAGAGCCCAGAGAGAAAGACATAGTGTAATCACTCCCAGGGGAGAGGGCGACGGAGACTTGTCGGTTGTGGTGGCGAAGGAAACGGGCGGCGGAGCGAGCGGTGGTTGATTTGAGGAGGTGGTGGGTTTGATTAGTGTTGAATTGGGAATTAGAGAGATAGTGGGTGAGTGGAAATAGAAGCAACTTGGAAGATGCTACAGAAATCAATAAAAAGAAGGCAAAGAAGAAGATGGAGAAAACTGAGGAAGCCATTGACCGTTGTCTGGGAGGAAGAAGAAAAGGAGTGGCAGGGGGTTTTAAAGGAAGAAGGTTGTGGTGGCTGCAAAATCCAAAACGGAAGTCTGTGGAACGTTTGGTTTTGAATGGCATTAAATAATTTATAATTTAGGAAATGACACAATCGGCTTATGTAAACCGATTTTATCCTTTCGGTCCCTAAAGTATTTTCCGTGCTTGTTTAGATCATTAAAGTTGTTTTTGTCTGTGATTTTATCCTTTCGGTCCATAAAGTATTATCCGTGCTTGTCTGCAATTTAATCATCTTCCCGAAACAAGAACCTTCAATTGCCCCTCACTTCAACAGTAACCGTCTGGAGCAAAACTGCATGTGGCCTTAACTACAAACCAAAACCAACAAATATCATCGACATTGATGCTCAACATAATCGACAACGAATTGGCTGAAGTCGTGTATGTTGAAGATATATACAATTTCTACTAGCTCGTTGAGGTTTGTATAATGAAAGATTTTATATGTTTGTGATGCAGAATGAAAACAAATTCCATGACTACATGCATTCACAAACAAAAATTAACAACAAGATCAGGGTAATTGTGATGGCTGATTGAGGTTTACATCAAATTCGAGCTAATGAAGGAGACGTTGTACTTAACGATCAACATTGTTGACCAATTTTTGGTGTCTGAAACTATTGCTATAAGAGAATTACAGTGTGTATGAAAGACGTTGTAGCACCTGGTTCCTGGTATGTATTTCATTTAAGTACCTTGCATTTTGGCCTTGGACTCGGCAAGTTGAGGTCCAAATCGTCGAGTCGGAGCGTCTTGGACGCGAAAGTTTAATAACCTACTCGACGAGTCGGAGGGCGGACTTGACGAGTAGGCGCTGTCCGGACTAAACCCTAATTTGAGGTTTTGCACTCTATTTAAACCACTTATTCAGCCTCCATTTCGTCCCTAATGCTTCCATAACTTCCCATAGCAAACCCTAGCCGTTTTTGAGAGGAACTAAGGCATTTTGGTGGATCTTGCAAGTTGTAACCATAAGGAGGAAGGTGAAAGGCTTGAGGAAACAAGTGGAGACCAGGGGAACCCAAGTTTGTGCATCATCCACAGTTCATTGGAGTTATAAAGCTGTTATCTTGCTCTTTCTTTTGATTGATCCCTTTTGGGGAGATTTAGGGCTTTTATAAGCCATTTTTTGTGACCAACCATGATTGAAAGCATAGTTGGGGGTTGAGGCTTCATAATTAGGTCATTAAGGGAGTTACAAGGCAGCTAGAGGCTGCTTTTATGGTTGAATATGAACTCGACGAGTTGTTCATACAACTCGGCGAGTCAAGGACAGGACTTGTTCATCAGAAGAAGGTTGAACTCAATGAGTTGTTCATACAACTCGGCGAGTCAGATGAAGGTTCATTTGATGTTCATATAGATGAGGAACTCGTCGAGTTGTTGCTAAACTCGACGAGTAGAGTCGTGGATAAGGACATGTAAAGGGTTAGGGACTCGACGAGTTGGCGGCCCAACTCGGCGAGTCGGGTCAACTGGAAGTTGACTTTGACTTGGACTTGGTTAGGGGTAAAATCGTCATTTTACCCTAAGAGTAGATATCAGATTCTGACTGAGTGTTTTGTGGGGATTATAGCTGAAGGATTTCCGGAGCAACAGCAGACAGAGGTTTCCCGCACAGATTATCAGCAGCTACTCGTACGAGGTGAGTTACCTTCCAGTAGTAGTGGGTCTACGGCTACAATGCTGGCCCACCAGTAGGAGTTGTATGTTAGATGATTGTCTTTGTGATATCAACTAGGTTTGCTACTACCTGATATGTTATACGCTAGCATGATGTGTTATATGTGATAGTAGTAGAGTTCGGTTGTTAGGAGCGGAGGGTAGGTCAGGCACCCCATATATGTCTGGCAGTATGTGATGTTACGTTTATATGCTGGCATGATATGTTATATGTGATAGTGGTAGTAGGGGGGATAGTCCCTAAGTTCGGTTATTAGGACCGAAGGGTAGTTCGGACACCCCAGATATGTCCGATAGTATGTTTATGTATGTTATATGCGATAGTAGCAATAGGGTGTGGAATAGTCCCCGAGGGTCGGTTGTTAGGACCGTCGGGTAGGTCAGCACCCCATAATGGCTTGACACAGGTAGGTCAGTACCCCATAATGGCTTGACACGGGTAGATCGGCACCCCAGAATGGTCGTACCGGGTAGGTCGGGCACCCCAAAATTGCCCGGCAGTATGTATACTATGTGATCGTATGGTATGCGGTACGATGGGGGAACTCTCTAAGCTTCGTGCTTACAATTTTCAGTCGTGTTTCAGGTACCTCTTCAGCGAAGGGGAAGGAGCCGGCGCGGTAGCTGCACATCATACACCACCTCAGATCCCGCAGTATGAGATTCCTTCGATTGTACTCTGACATTATCACTATTTTACGATTTGGGTTTTCAGACATTATACAATGTTTTATGAGATGTTATGATTCGACAATATTTTCATACGAATGTTTAATTAAATTAATTAATTAAAATGAAATTTTTGGACGTGAAAATTTGGGTCGTTACAGACGTCGTATGTGTTTCTCACTCGGTTCATTAAAGCCGCCGCAACACCACCAAAGATTAACACGAGTGTTTAATTCTAATTATGGGATCTTTAACCCTTTGGTTCTGATTATGATTCTAATATTTGTAGGGATGTCAACGGAGGCAAATGGGACGGGGAGTGCATCCTCCGCCACCGCCCCTGAAATTTTCCTGTTCCCCCGTTCGCCCACCCCCACCCCCAAAATGTTCAGCCTTCCTACCCCCTCCCCTGTTGGATATAGTGTATAAGTAAATAACTATATTTGGTATGTACTTGACCCGACCCGGCATGGTCCATTTGGGTTGCACTTCACCCGAACAATTTATGGATAATCTTTGGAGAATAGTATAAGTTATGATTTATTAATATATTATAAGTTCTAATATATTAATATAAGATCATATTATTTAATTAGTATTGATCTATAATTAATCTAGGATTAATTTAGAGATCAAAAGTATTACTAATTAAATATGGGCTCTTATATTTATATAGTGTGGGCTAATGCTCATTTGGAATGGGCTAGGCTTACATGGAAAGTCCATGGATACTCCATGGAGCTTTAATCCATGAATCTCATGGAAATGAAGAGACATGGGTATTAGGGTTTGCAGGGATGTAACCCTAATCCACCACGCTATATAAAGGAGGCTTTGGTTCTTGAAATCACACTAGTTGTGGGGAGTAAAGCAAGACGGACGATTTCAAGATAGTTGTGACTATTCTCTCAAAGTTCCAAGTTTGTGGTGATTTGTGATTTCCATTTGAGGCATCCACACTATTGGTGCTAGGCTCTAAAACTCCAAGCAATCAACTACAACTACAAGGTAAGTAATTCTACTAGCTTTATTTGATTCAAGTTCCCCATGCCATGCTAGATAAGATAAGAACATTGGAAAATAATTATTTGCATGTATCTTAGACAAACATAGATCCAAGGTTTATTAGGGTTGCATGTACACTTAGGAAGTGTTAGAATGCTCAAAACCCATCAGTGGTATCAGAGCCTATGCTTGTTTGTTTGATACTTGATGCAAAATATTGGAAAAAGTCAAAATCTTGTTGTCTGCCTGATGAACTCGCCGACTCCATGGGGGGACTCGCCGAGTTCATGTGTATCTTCATCCTACTCGCCGAGTAGGAGCCTCAGAATGCAGATTTTCGACTTTTGCTGCTGGAAATGGACTAGAAACATTACCCTAAACTGTTTGGTGTTATAAAACTTGTTTTAGGTGGTGTAATGTCTATGCTAATCCATTTACAATGGCTATTATAAAAAATTACAAGTTTTATGAGTAATTTATGATTCTTGAAATGTTCATATTCATGTTCTTGAACTTATGAAGATTAGATGATCATAGGAATTGTTTGTAACCTACTTGGTAGTTTAATTATTGGTCATAATATGTTTTAATGGAGTCCATAACTTGTCCTCAAGTTATGGAAAACCAAGAGTCACACTTGAATTAAAAACCATTAAAAGAACACAAGAGTTAGAAAAATGAAAAATCTTCATTTTAATACTCAATTAACTTCATAAGTTATAAGAAATGAAAAGTTTTGAAAGTTTACAAAACTTTCCCTCAAGTTTTGGAATAAGTAAAGTCATGATTAAAACTTTAGTTCCAACCCTTAGAATTTTAAAAGTTAAAATTCAACCCTTATACTTATAATATTATAAGTTAATAATATATATATATAAGATCAAGTCGTCTTACCACTAGTACGCTTCATTCACGAAGCCGGTCTATAAGGGGGGTATAAGGTTGTTGCCTATAAAATGACAACTTAATGGGTGTCCACTCTCACCCACCGCTTCCTTGATTGGTGGAGGGTCGTTAGCCGAACGGGTAGGATAAGGAATTATTAATTCTCATTAAAAGTATAATGATAATGCTAAAGTAACTAAACGTTATTGAATTCCTAATCTTAGTTATTTTAGGAAAATGTGAATAAGGTGCTAATCCATGAAATTACACTTTACACTTTGTTTAACTCGTTAGTGGAGCGTGTGTGGTTAACCGGCACACTAACTTGAACTTAATAAGGTAGGTAAAGGGTGACTTAATGTTTATCATAGTATCGATGGAGCGTGTGTGGTTAACCGGCACATCAATTGAGGGGTAATACATTAATGGTACCAAGTAATTTGCATGGTTACTTCACACCTTGTTTTGTGATCCTCGGCATCCCAGTCACAAAACTTGAAGGGCACACTCGAGATTGAAACATGACATTGAAGAAAGTTCAATGAATCTCAAAGAATCTAGGAGTTTCTAAACCAATTAAAAACCTAATTAAAAATTTTGTTTTTCATGGTGGAAATTGGTGAATCGTCATTCACCTACCTTCAAATATCTTATGGCTTAGATTACGGCATCCCTCTTCTAAGTTATAAAATATTGTGTTGGGTCCTAGCCTTAATACTACATTTGGGTGTTTTATTAAGGACTATCTCTGAATCTAATCTAATCTATTCCCTCTTCTTTTCAGATGTCTTCCAATAACAATGCTTCTGGCTCTAACCCTACCAGCTCTTTCTTTCTCATGAATCTTTGTGGGAGAGTCATCTTCGATGGATCCAACTTTACTGATTGGATCAGGAACATCAGGATGGTCACTCGGTATGAGAACAAATAATATGTTCTCAACAAGGAGCTAAAGGTACCCGAGCTAACTGCTACTCCCGAAGAGCTTGATGAATATGAGGTACATGAAAGGGATGCTACAAAAGTAGCATGCATCATGATGGCCACCATGACAGCCGAGCTCCAAAAGTCCTATGAGGACTATTATCCTTTTGAGATGCACTAGGACTTGATGGACCGTTACCATCAGAGTGCTCATCAAGAGCGATATGAAATAATCTCCTACATGATAATAACCCGAATGAAGGATGGTGAACCCATCATGGGCCACATGCAGAAAATGCAAAGGTATGTGGACCGTTTACTGAAGCTGAATTTGAAATTCCCCGAGGAGTTAGCAATAGACATCATTTTCACTCCTTACCATCGTGTTATGATCAATTCCACATGACATATCACATGAACAAGGAAGAAGTCACCCTCAGAAAACTTCAGGGACTCTTGAAGACCGCGGAAAGTGGTCTAAAGGGTAAGTCGGTTGTTACTACTCCTACTCCTACTCCAACTGCGGCCAATGTCTTGGAAATCGGGCATGATGAAGGGAAGAAGAGAAAGAACCCTTCTAAGGGTACCAAGGGTAAGACCCTTGAAGGCTCCTCTTCAAGCAAAACCAAGAAAGGTTTTATCACTCCTTCTGCTAACCCTAATGAGGCTAAATGCTTCTATTGTCATGAAAAGTCGCACTGGAAGCGAAAACTGCCCAAAGTACCAGCAAGATGTGAAGGATGGGAAAGTAAAACCCAATCATGCAGGCATATACACTATATTGTCTAATAACTAACCTCATTCTAAGTCTTGGGTCCTTGACACAGGTTGTGGTTTTCACATATGTTGTGATTTGTATGGACTAAGAAGAAGTGAGAATGTGGAGTAGGGAAAGATAAACTTGATCATGGGAAACAGGAGAGCTTCACCTGTCACCAAGATAGGAGTTTATTCCTTAGTGCTAAATAGTGGGTATACATTAGATTTAAATACGTGTTATTATTCGCCAGAAATGGCAATAAATGTTATTTCCTTTCATGCATTGTATAAACAAGGTTTTACCTTTTATTTTAATAATACTAATGGTAGTATTGATGCTTTCTTTAATAATGTTCCTTATTTTAAAGCATTACCTTGTGATGACGTGTATGAAATTGTATCTGTTGTAGATAATCTAGGAAATAATGTATTGTATATTGACTCTTCCACTAGCTTAGATAAAGCATCTTTATGGCATTGTCGTCTTAGACATGTAAGCAAGAAACGTATAGACCAACTCCAAAAATATGGAGTCACCTTTTACTGGCACTTGTGCTAGGGGTGAAGGTTTGTTGCACCTCATACACACGGATGTGTGTGGACCCTTCAGAACCGCCACAAGAGATGTTAATCGGTTCTATGTGACTTTCACTGATGATTTTAGTAGATATGGATATGTCTACTTAATCAAGCATAAGTCAGAAACCTTTAAGAAATTCAAAGAGTTTAAGCAAGAAGTGGAGAATCAGTTGGGCAGGAACATTAAGATGCTTCGATCCGATCGTTGTGGTGAGTATCTTAGTACTGAGTTCCTTGATTATCTTAAGGAATGTGGGAGTGTCTCACAATTGACACATCCTTGGACACCAAAGTTGAATGGTGTAGCTGAGAGGCGCAATCGGACATTGTTCGTTCCATGATGAGTCGAACTTCGCTACCAATCTCATTTTGGGGGTATGCCTTAGAGACTGCCGCCCATATCCTTAATCTAGTCCTTACAAAGAAGGTTGCCAAAACACCTCACGAGATGTGGACTAGAAATGTTCCCAATCTAGACCACATCAAGATTTGGGGTTGTGAAGCTTTCGTGAGATGCGGGACTCATGATAAGCTCGAACCCCGAAGCGAAAGGTGTATTTTCATCGGCTATCCACATAAATCCTTTGGCTACATCTTCTACAGATCCAGTGATAATGTGGTCTTTGTAGCAAGAAGAGGATTCTTTCGAGAGAGAGAATTCATGAGCCAAGGAGACAATAGGAGGCAAATTGACCTTGAGGAAATTCAAGAGTCAAGTGATGAAGGAACCTCAAACCCTAGCCCTCAACCTGAGGAGGAAACTCCTGTTGAGCCGACTGAAGAATCTATACCTCTGAGGCGTTCTACCAGAGTTAGGAATGCAGCTGAGCATTATTATGGTTTCCATATTACTGCAGAAGGTGAGAAACTTATCAATGATAACACACTGGTAAATCTGGATGAGCCTAACAGCTACACGGAAGCCATGGCAGGCCCTGAGGCTGCTAAATGGAAAGAGGCTATGGATAGCGAGATACAGTCCATGTATGACAATCAAGTTTGGAACTTGGTTGACAATGTACTGCTAAATGGAAAGAGGCTACACTGAAGCCATGGCGTTCCACCAGAGTTGGGTGCAAATGGATCTTCAAGAAGAAGACCGACATGGATGGTAATGTACACACTTATAAGGCACGACTGGTTGCAAAGGGTTATTCTCAAAATACGGGAGTTGATTATGATGAGACCTTTTCACCAGTGGCCAAGATTAAGTCTATTAGGGTTCTGTTAGCCATTGTTGCATTTCATGACTATGAAATATGGCAAATGGATGTAAAAACCGCTTTCCTTAATGGAAAGTTGGCTGAAGATGTTTACATGGTTCAACCAGAGGTTTTTTTTTCAGTACAGAGTACCCCAATAGAGTGTGTAAACTAGAGAAATCCATTTATGGATTGAAATAGGCACCTCGCAGATGGAATCTTTGCTTTTATGAGAAAGTCAAAGAATTTTGCTTTTCAAGGAGTGAAGATGAATCTTGTGTCTATATCAAGGCTAGTTGGAGCATAGTCAGCTTTTTGGTACTGTATGTGGATGACATACTACTCATAGGAAATGACATCCCAACACTGCATGAAGTAAAGTCCTGGCTTGGGAAGTGTTTCGTTATGAAGGACCTTGGTGAAGCTGCCTATATCCTAGGGATAAGGATTTTGAGAAACAAGAGTAAAAGACTAATTGGACTTAGTCAAAGCACCTATGTGGACAAAGTGTTGAAAAGATTCAACATGCATAACTCCAAGAAAGGTGAGTTACCTATTCAGAGTAACGCTAGATTGAGTAAGACACAAAGCCCTAGTACAGAGGCTGAAATAGCAGAAATGAGTCGAATACCTTATGCTTCATATGTAGGATCGATCATGTATGCTATGATGTGTACTCGACCTGATGTAGCCTTTGCTTTGAGCATGGTTAGCAGGTATCAGGGGAACCCTGACAAGGCACACTGGACTGCGGTAAAGAATATCCTCAAGTACCTACGAAGGACTAAGGACTGGGTCCTTACCCTTGGTGGGAATGATGAATTGAGAGTTGTAGGGTACAATGATGCTAGCTTCCAGACTGATAGGGATAATTTCCGCTCTTAGTCGGGCTGGGTCTTTACCCTAAACAGAGGGGCAATTACTTGGAAAAGTTCCAAGCAGGAGACAGTGGCTGATTCCACTTGTAAATCAGAGTATATAGCAACAAGTGAGGCAGCAAAGGAGGCTATATGGCTAAAGAACTTCATCAGAGACCTTGGAGTTGTACCCGCTATAAAGGAGCCAGTGGAGATTTTCTGTGATAGCAATAATGCGGTTGCCTTAGTCAACGAACCAAGAGATCATGGGAGATCCAGACACATTGACAGAAAATATCACTTCATTAGACATCGAATAGAAGAAGGAATCCTCATGGCAAAGAGGGTATCATCAGATGAGAACCCAACAGATCCCCTCACGAAGGGACTGACTCGGGCTAAGCATCTCCAGCATGCTCGGAGCATAGGCCTGAAGGATGATATTAGTTTTAGTAGTTAGATAATCTCGAAATTTGTAAAATGTAATTAACATTTGATGATAAATAAAAGCTGTTATTTATGAGTAAAGTGTTGCTATCACTTGTCAATCGTTTACTATATTTCTTTTGCATGTTTTGACTTCCAGAATAATTATGTTTGGTATATCATATTATTCGAACCTCAACAGTCGGTCATATGTCGGAAGTAGGTATGAATCATGACTGTCATGATTGGTTGCAGAGATCTAAGATGTTGGACATGGCTACAACAATCATGAGTGCTCATAAGTTATGAGCATTGGACTCAACCCACGCTCACTGGAATCACTTCATGGAATTTATCTTGAGTGATCGTGAGACGGTAATATCATATAAGTCTTCAAACCTAGAGATATGATTTGTTACCTATGAGTTGGTTATGCATCGATTGTATAAAAACGCATTGGTAACTCGATGTTATAAAACGTACCTTTGTGTGTAATTCAACAAGTAGTAGAGCAAACATATGAGTCAAAGTTTATCTGTTCCTTCTAGGATTAGAAGCGATATCTGGGCCCCTTGATGATTTTGTTTTGCCTTTGTACCGGGCCCGGTCAGAACTAAATTGATGTGTTTAGTTAAGTTCTATGTCAAACAAATCGGAAATCGGGAAACAAATGCTGGACAATAAGTAAGACCATGTTCCATGTATTTGTCCGGCTGATATCTAGAATAGAGGATTATATGATCGCTTATCTAAAATGGCGCGTTCTAGTTCAACAGAGTTTAAAGAGCTACGATTGTTGATCGGTTCCTGAAGTCATACTTGCAACTATAGTTATTACACTTATCCAAGTGAGAGACTGTTGGATATAGTGTCTAAGTCCATAACTATATTTGGTATGTACTTGACCCGACCCGGCATGGTCCATTTGGGTTGCACTTCACCCGAACAATTTATGGATAATCTTTGGAGGATAGTATAAGTTATGATTTATTAATATATTATAAGTTCTAATATATTAATATAAGATCATATTATTTAATTAGTATTGATCTATAATTAATCTAGGATTAATTTAGAGATCAAAAGTATTACTAATTAAATATGGGCTCCTATATTTATATAGTGTGGGCTAATGCTCATTTGGAATGGGCTAGGCTTACATGGAAAGGCCATGGATACTCCATGGAGCTTTAATCCATGAATCTCATGGAAATGAAGAGACATGGGTATTAGGGTTTGCATGGATGTAAACCTAAACCACCACGCTATATAAAGGAGGCTTTGGTTCTTGAAATCACACTAGTTGTGGGGAGTAAAGCAAGAGGGCGATTTCAAGATAGTTGTGACTATTTTCTCAAAGTTCCAAGTTTGTGGTGATTTGTGATTTCCATTTGAGGCATCCACACTATTGGTGCTAGGCTCTAAAACTCCAAGCAATCAACTACAACTACAAGGTAAGTAATTCTACTAGCTTTATTTGATTCAAGTTCCCCATGCCATGCTAGATAGGATAAGAACCTTGGAAAATAATTATTTGCATGTATCTTTGAAAAACATAGATCCAAGGTTTATTAGGGTTGCATGTACACTTAGGAAGTGTTAAAATGCTCAAAACCCATCAGCCCCGCCCATGAATCCCCTTTATTACCCCCACCCCCGCCCCCATTCCCTCTCCCCGAATCCCCTTTATAGCAGAATTTTACATGTTAAAAAGAAAAGAGTAATGGCATATTAAACACATTATTAACAACTTTAAAACATGTTTTTGATGACTTTTGGCAGCTCAAAATCATGTTATTGTTTATTATATTTATATAATTAACATATGCAAATATATGCGTAATTTATTAACGGGGTCCCCATGGGGGCTTCGGGACGGGATTACCTAGCCCCGCCCCGCCCCCAAAATTAAAACGGGGGTTAGCCTTGCCCCCCCTCCCCCCATGTTTTTGATGACTTTTGGCAGCTCAAAATCATGTTATTGTTTATTATATTTATATAATTAACATATGCAAATATATGCGTAATTTATTAACGGGGTCCCCATGGGGGCTTCGGGACGGGATTACCTAGCCCCGCCCCGCCCCCAAAATTAAAACGGGGGTTAGCCTTGCCCCCCCCCCCCCCCCCCCCGCCGGATTTAAAAAAATTCCCTCAAATGGGACGGGGCCCCCATGTGAACGGGGTCCCACGAGACTTTTTGACATCCCTAGATATTTGGAATGTAATACGAATAAAAGGAGCACATGATGTATTTCTACGTTGAAGTAAGGATGATGCATGTCACTTCACATCAATGATGAATTATGCACATAAATTGTTCGATGAAATGCATGAAAGGAGTCAATGATGTTTTCTAACAAGATGCCTAATCAGCGTGGCTAGGGCTGTTAATCGGGTCAACCCGATCGGGTTTTGGATTAACCGGGTTGGGTTAGTCGGGTTAATCGAGTTTAAATAGAAATAAAATAATATTTGTTTATTTTATCAAATAACTTACAAATATAAGGACCTAAAATGTAACGTTTTAAAAAATAAAATGTTTGTACATAGAATGAATTTAAAAACTAAAAAATGTGGGTTCATAAACTTGCTTTAACTTACATATACAAAATTTTTGTTACCTTTTGAACTATCTATAACTTATATATAAAGAATTTTTATAAGCTTTTGAACTCTCTGTGAACATAACATTTATGAAATATGTCATTTTTTTGTATTTTAGTAATTTGTAATTAGTTAGTTACTTACTTTATAAATTGACATGGTAAAAACTTAAATATGAAATATTTGTTCGGGTTAATAAAGTATGCCCGTTATTCTGTGTGAACATGGCATTTATCAAGTATGCCCCTTATTCGGGTTAATTGGTTTAACCTGCAACCTGATTTTTTTAAAAAATCAACCCTAAACCCGACCCTAAAATGCATTTCGGGTATGCCGAGTTAACCCGAATGACCTGATTTAGAAATTTGACCTTATTAAACCCGACCCAAGTACCTTATTCGAGTTCGGATCGAGTCGGGTTAATTGGGTTCAGATTTTTTTGACAGCCCTAAACGTGGCCCTCATTTCATAAAAAATATTATTATGTTTCATTTCATTAAATTATATGGTCTATTAACCGGGTTACAAGAGGTCCATTGGCAGGTCATTAACAAGTTTATTCCATCATAGAACATATAAATAACTTAAGGCATTGAATGGGTAAATTTGAACACTACAAAAAAAAGACCTTTTCCGGCATGTAAACAACGACACTCGGAGATTTATGTTACGCAAAAGAGAGCGACGTTAAAAAAGTGTCATCTCTTCAAAAAAATTAAGGATTTAGGTCGTGCATTATTGCGTGCCCTTAAATTAGTGTCTCATGTAAAAAAAATTAAAACCACGGAGGGCACTTTATCTAAAAGGTGCGTCGTGTATGAATGTCGTTTTATATTTTTTTAAGAAACGCGCTTCTCCTTAGAGGGAAAATGAAATCCCCAAATTTTTTAAACACCCGCCTTCTTCTCCCTCGTCTCCACCCCTAATCGACACCACCACCTTCTCGTCTCTCCTTCTCCACCAGGTTTTCTCTCATCTCTATCCTCCACCTTCTGGATTGTAAAGGCGTCGTTTTATAATTCTTTTACCAAACGCACATCCATTATCCTCAATTACAAAAGGCGTCCAAATCTAGGGCTTTTTTTTTTTCATAAGATCTCATTCCACCTTACCTCATACTCACCTCTACACAATCGACCGTCACTACCATTATCCTCAATTACAAAAGGCGTCCAAATCTAGGGCTTTTTTTTCAAGAAGAAGCCAAATGGGAGTGCTCACTGCAACATTCGCTACCTCTGCTCGCCCCACCTGCCGGCGACCTTGGTTCTTATATCCTCCCAGTTTTTTGCGTTCTTCTTTTAGAAAATTAATCGAACAAGATCTTGTGCTAGGTAGTTAATCTAACGATGGCGACATTTTGATTTTGATCTCGAAATACATCAAATACGAGCTTATACTGGAACTGATTACCTATATATCTCTTCCTTTATGGGATAAATACATCGAATACGAGTATCAACAACAGTGGTCCAATCTTGCAATGATATACACACGGATATTGGAGCATCCTAATCAACAATTGGACCGCTATTATAACAGGTGATATATAATTTTTTACGTAGAAGAGCCTCTAGCTTCTGTTTGGTCCAACATAAACTAAACATGGTCATACTCTTTTCTACAATTTACAGCTTTTGTCTTTCAGATGCGCAAATGTCTCTTCCAGATTCTTTAACAGCTGAAACATTACTCTTGAACTTAAACTAAAATTTGGCTCTAGTTTACATGGAAGGATACATATCACAGAGGTAAAGTCTCTTTTGTATTTCAAACTCAATTTTTACATTTTTCTACAACAGATTTGTAATTTCATCAGTCTACCAAACAAGCCATTAACAGTCAACAGTCTACTTAATGAGTCAATGCAATCTCATTCTTTAAAATTGCCTCCAACATTGTCATGCCAGGTTTGTGGGCTTCTGTTAAATGTTTTTTAAATTAAGTAAAGTGTCCACTTTTAATGTCGTTACACAAAATTACAGGAATACCCTCCTGGAGTAAAATGGACATAGCCATGAACATGGTATTTAATTTGTACCTGTAAAAATTAATCAACCCTTGCATACTAGCTAACAAATAATAGAAAAATATAGCATGCTTTACTCAAATATTGTGTAGAAATTATTTATAATTATAATAATATTAAAAGATATAGCAATTATTTGTTGGCTTGTTACATAATTAAAAAGTATATATAATTAGCTGATCTCAGGTTATATTTCAGACCTCCTACTTCCATGGCATTATCTCAGGTTATATATAAATTATGTGTGTTTTTCGCACCTACTGCAGTGGTGGCCACTTGCACTTGGGGTTTCACCATCATCAAGGTACCAATATGTTGCAGTAAGTAATAGCTAGCTTCAAGTGTACGTGTGTGTATGTGTGTAGAAAAATATAAATTGTCCCGAATGTCCTTTTGTGTTAATCCTACATGGTATTAACTTATTTGCTTATTGTGATCAGGTATTTGTTGGTGCTCGATTGCATGTAAAGCAGCCCTTTCAGGTTAATGTTAGTTTTAACTTTGTAATATATATATATATATATATATATATATATATATATATATATATATATATATATATATATATATATATATATATATAGAGAGAGAGAGAGAGAGAGAGAGAGAGAGAGAGTTTTTTCACTTCTAGGAAAAAGGTAAAAGGGTAAAACTGTACATTTTACAGCATTGGACACTACTGTTGGAGTTTGGTTGGATAGAAATAGATTGGTGACTTCTTCACAGAGCAACAACAATGGGCAAATGGAAGATGAGTCTTTGGAGCTCATGAGTTGCTGTAGGCATGCAACGTCATTTGTATGTGTATGGTGGTCTTAGCCTCTTAGGGGAGGTAACAGTAACAGTAAAAGTTCCCTATTTAAAATGGAACCTTAAGGTTATCCTTAATTGTTTTGGTCCATTTTAGTGTGTGTAGAAAATATATATGCTTAATTACCCTAATCGAAAATCATTGACATGTTTGTGTTTGCAGGGTGGCTGAAGCTGATGAAATTCATTCCACGTGTTAATATCAAAGCTCTTGTTAATCGTTCATTAAACCAGGAAAGGTACATTATCACCCTAGAGCTGTAACGAAACAGAGTCATGGTAAGTACAGTTGTTAATATCAAAGCTCTTGTTAATCGTTCTTTAATGCAATAAAATACATATGTAGGTGAAATTAAATGTAAACTAGTACTATTTCGGGCTTGCTTCTAATGGATCCGTTTTTCTGCTATTATATTTATTTTTAATTGTTTTGCCTCTTTTCCATGCAGCCATAAGCAGGTGGATGTTGTATCTCTTGAAGATGCAGTCAAAATAGATTCAAAGTAATGAAAGTAGAATTATGTAGTACAAAAATAAAGAAAAGTATGTTGCCATTTCTTGCATTTTAACCCTAATTTTTATAATATCCCGAGTAACTTGATTTTTTTATTTGTTTTTTGTTTTGAAGCTCTCTCGTGGAATGTCAATGACATGTTTCCTTTTAGCGAGAGATTTATATTAAGATTCTGAATATGGAGGTGTGTAATTTTTCTTTTATATAAATGTATTATTTTAATTACATCATGATTAAAAAGAGGATTCTTGTACACTATTTTATTATTTTATAGGTTTATGATCAGCAGGTCATTTCTTCGTGAGAATTATGATGGCCAGGACGCCAGGTGTTTATAAAGCTTAAGAAGGGTTATGATTTTCCTACCATGGATCCATGGGTAACCTCTCTTCTGCATATCTTTCCTTTAGATGAAATGTTTATACATTTACATCTATATATGCAGCACCATTTGGTCACCTTTTAGGGATTAGAAAATCTATGTTTTAAGTGTTCTCATGTGTTGCCCAGTTTCTGCTTTCAGGGAACAAGTGATCCTTATGTGGTTTTGCAATTGGATAGTCAAATTTTGAAAAGCAATGTTAAATGGGGGTGAGTATATTCAATGTGGTCTCATTCTTCTTGTATCTGGCTTGTGTTTTCTGTGATGGAAGACAAATAAATGTACTTTCTAGTCTTAACTTGTCAAAGTATACTACATACATATAACTTAAGTAGTGAATTAGTCTTTGCTTTAAATGTTTTTTTTGTCAGGACAAAGGAACCAACTTGGAATGAAGATCTCACGTTATCCATCAAGCATCCGCCAACCATCGATCTTCAGGTTATCAATGCATTTTAAGTGGATAATTTTAGTATCCACTTTATGTCTTATTCCTAGTTACCACTAAACAACCTTTAATCTTCTTTCTTATTATAGCACTAAACATCGGATTGAGTAGGCATTTTGGTATTTCAAGTTTAAGATGGTATCATCTTTGTTAGTTTTGCTAATACTTGCATTAGAGATTTTGTTGTGTCATGAAACCATGCATAACTCATTTTGGATCCTCAAAATTTATGTTATGTACCAATTTAACTTCAAGTTGCAGCTTGGGATGCTAATCTTGTTACTCCCCATAAACGTATAGGCAATGGAATTGTTAGCTTGGAGTCCATATGTTATGGTGAGCTTTCTTCTTTTTATTTTGGATGCTTTAAGTCTTTAGCTTCTTTTCACCTCAAACAAATTTAAAACAAAAAACTCAGCATTATGAAGTTATCATAGGATATTATTCCAATACCCTTGTGTTATACTATAACGTTTGAAGGATAGTTGCAATTTATTAATGTATTAATGTCCAGATGCTATCTTATAAACTATAGAAAACAGTCTCCACCATAATGTCTCTAAAGCATAGAACCATGTTTACCAGGAAATTCACATGAGGTGCTAGTTGAATTGGAGGGAATGGGAGGTGGTGGAAATGTACAACTAGAGGTAAGTTTCTGTGATTAAAAACGTTAAATACAATTGGTCATGGAAGCTCCATAGTTGAAAGTTGCAGCCTTGTGTACATTTCCAGTTTTAGTTGATTCTTCTATTTATTATATTAGCATATTAATTTTTAGACTTTTATTTGATTAGGTCACAAGAATTATCGGAGCAGGGGTTCATTAGTCTTAAAGAATTATGAAAGGCAAGATGCAACTCTACTTAGTTGGAATTTGATGTTTATCATCTTTGTGTAGCATTACTTTGTAGAAGGTGTCCCTTGATACGCAATATAGTATTAGGTTATATAGTTAGGGAAAACCTCTTAGTAACAATGTACAATTAGATCCCATTAGTATCAATGCATTACAATTTTTTGACATGATGTTATTGGATGACATTGATTGTTTTAGTATATATTTGTTTACAAAATTTTGTATTATGCGTAAATGAGTATCGTAAAGACGCATCGTAAATGCATATCGTAAATGGTTACTGAAGTTTATGACACGCAAATACATGTCATCTTCATTTATGACAAGGGCTTCCTTGATACGCATTGCGTGTCATAAACACGCGCGTCGTAAGGTGACGACACACAAATGCGTGTTGTCTTCCTTTATGACAGGGCCTTCCTTGATACGCATTGCGTGTCATAATTGTGCATCGTAAATGCGTGCCGCAAATGCGTCGTCTATAGACGACGCGCAAAAGCGTGTCGTCTCTCTTTATGATAGGGTCTTCCTTGATGCAATTTTGCACGTCGTCTGAGCGTTTTACGACGCGCAATGAGCATCGTAAAAGGTTGTTTTTCTAGTAGTGGAAATACTTAGTAGGATTGTTGCATAATTTTCCAGATAATTTATTGTAGAACAATTTATTGAAATGGTCCTTGAGGTTTGCAAAAATTTCATTTTTGGCCCCTATCTTTTCTTTTGCATTAAGATCGTCCTTACTTTTGATTTTGTTTCATTTTTGGTTCATTTTAAACATAAAAAGACTATAATGTATTTTATATATTATTTTTTCCTTTTAATTTATTATTTATATTTAAATAAACAAGATGTGCCGACCCCTAAACCCTCACCCACCACAACACATATAATCATAGGTTCATACTCTTTATTGTTTCTCTACCGCCATGTCCATCTTTCTATGCCAGCGGAGTTTCATTAAGAACCACCACTTACGTCGACTCTGTTACACCGTCGTCACTTACATCCACCTCCCCACCACCTTCTTCTACCTCTCTTTCCCCACCGTTTCCTTCTATTTCTCCTTCCTTTCAATCTTTTTAGCGCCACCTACTCAAGAAACAACCCACGGTCTGTGGGGAAGATCTACCCCATCTTTTCCGCCTCTAGTCCGTCGGAAAGCTTTTGTCTTCAGATAATCCATCACGAGCTTAAGACTCAGATGCAACTCGAATCCAAAAATCGAAGCTCAGAGATCTGCTTGTTCAAAACTCCGATTCCATATCTGCTTGTTCAAAAAACTTGAACTCCATATACACTTGTTAAAAAACGGAGCTTAAAGAGTCACCAGAAACCTTGTTATCTCCTTCCGTCAGAAACTTCATTGTCTGCTTCTCCAGATTTGTGTTATTTTCTGGTTCTAATTGTTCTTTCATTTGGTGCATATAGTAGCTCCAATGTATGGTTTGTCTTGTGGGTTTTGTTAACGAAAGAAAGGGCATGCATCTATTTTTTTGGTGGTACCGAAGAGAGAACGTGTAGTCGAAACTGAAGATATAGACGGGATTTGCAGGTATGCCCAAAACCTACAACCTACAGGTGTGCTCGACAATAATGGGTGGTGTTCGTCGAAAATGGTGTTGGTTGACGACCGTAGTGGTTGTGGCGATCAATGGCTAATAGTTGTGTTCAATTGTAATGGTTGTTGCAGGAGGTAGACGGTAGATTGGGTGGTGGTTGGCGATCGCGGTGGTCAGTGGCTGGTAGTTTGTAGTTTTCAAATGGTGGTAGGCGACGATTGACATTGAGAGGCGTTAGTGATTGTGGGACCTATGTATTTTAATATATTTTCTTTAATTAATAAATAATAACAAAATAATAAAAAACTGAAAAAGAAAATATGAAAGGGATTATAGTCTTTTTATGTTTAAGGACAAAATAAACGCAACGAAATCAAACATTAAGGACTATTTGAATGCAAAAGAAAAAAATAGACGAAACAGGAAAATTTTACAAACTATAAATACCATTTTAGTAATTTATTCTTTATTGTATTGTTTCCTTTAAAATAAACATATTTTAACAAACTAGATGGACATTAATCTCTCCAAAATAAACACTCTTTAGCCGCACGCTAGTTTCATGGTTATTACTTCTTTATGAATGTTATATAGGTGTTATATTAAGCATTATATATATATATATATATATATATATATATATATATATATATATATATATATATATATATATATATATATATATATATATATATATATAAAAAGATTAATAACTCTAAGAACCACTCTATTTTAACTTATATTAAGTGTATTTTTTGTCAATTTAAAATATTTGATTTATTTTAAGGTTTAATAAATGGCTAAAATCAGTAAGGGCATGATGGTCATTTTGATAATTTAAACATCACATTCCTAACGTGAGACTAAAAAACAAGATTTGATCTTTTTTTCTTACATTCAAACTCTCGCACCCACCTTCAAGAGCTCAAACACAAACCCTCTTACTATCATCACCAACTACCACCACTACCGCTACCTACCGTCAATGCCGCCATAGACTGCCGCCACCGTATACCTCTATCACCGTCGTAGATGTTCACCATCTCATTCTCTTCGATTTTTGGTGAAACAACACCACATCTACATCAGAGCTGATGTGTTTAACATATTTCAGGTCTAGATCTGCAACAGATCACCACACCAGATCTACTCCAGCACCTCTTTTTCTTCTTACCGGCGAGGCTTGATCTACCATCGCCTTTTCCTGTTACCGCCGCTTCTACCAACGCCCAAGTTAACGGATTTCAAGCCACTCCTGTATTGTTCCTACTGTGAACTGATTTCACAAACGACGCCAAGCAAACACCGGAATTTTAACAATCGATGCTAACTAACACTCTCACCGTCGAACACAAGTATCACCACATATGTCTTCCTCCACACCTTCATATTTGTGTTCATCTACGACCTCTAGCCTCGCCAAAACACCATAAAACATGTCATTATGTGTTTTCTTTGGTGATGTAACATTGATGACCACTTTTTTCCGGTGAGGATTTACCGCCTACCTCTAAATTTGCTTTCAGTTCCTCTAGATCTGCTTCCTGTTCCTCCATATTTGCATCCGTTTTCTCCAAATCTGTTTAGTTTCCGACTATATCCAGCAACCTTGTTCATCTCCAACCAAGAAGGGACTTTCATCTGTGACACCATATGCTCAGATCAATGCTTATCTCATGTCTTCTTCGATGAACATGCTCTCATCCTCTCACATTATCTTGATACGAAATTATGTCATTTATGACAAAGCATTCTATAAATCCAGTGGAGTTTCACTTAAATCGAGGTAACATAACTTCATATTTGCTTTTGTGCTTGAAGTGTTTGTTTTTAATGCATATTTGAACACATAATTATGATTTTGTTGTACCAATAGTTTTTTATATCATGATATGGCTTTAGCAAAATGATAACTTTTTTTCCATGGAGTTGTGTGGACGTGTTTGATTTTTATGAATTGGTTGTCCTTTCTTCAAATTTATGTGTTTATGATCGTATCTGTAACAATATATTGTTAAGATATATATTTTTTTCTGTTGCATGATTCATACAATAGGATGCACACAATGTGTTTGATGATTTGTTCAATGAAATACATAAGTTTTAACATGTTATTCTTTTTTTGGATATATTTTTTTATTAAACTTTAAAAAATATATAAATATATAATTTTTTGTGTTATACATATATTTTCTTAAACTATAAATAATGCATGAATGGTTGTAATAAACTTCAAGCATATACATTAAAATGTGAATACGAGTATCACAAGTTGTTTGATGAGCGTATCCATCAAGCTGTGAATTATGATGTTTTGACTATTTTTTAATTTTGTTAATGTTAGTTTTAACTGTTATTAATAAGAAAATATAGGTTTTAAAGAGTGAATTCATGAATTTTATATGTTTTAAGTTGTGAATTAGTTATGAACAAGTCTATTAAGCTAAAAATATGATTGCGAATTTATAATTTTTATGTATTAAATTGTAAATTTATTATACTAAGTTGTGAAATTTATGTATTTAATTGTGAATTGATTGTATTAAGTTGTGAATCGACTGTATTAAGATATTAACTAACTTGTGAATTTTGTATATTAAACTATACATTTATTATATTAAGTTGTAAATATTGTGTATTAAACTGTGAATTGACTGTATTAAGTTGTGAATTGATTGTATTAAGCTATAAATTAATTGTATTAAGCTGTGGTTTTTTTTATGAATGTAGTATGAGATGAAAGAAACATTATAAAGATATATGATTTTTTCTAATTTTGAATAAAATATGTAAATTTTAAACTAGGAATTTCGTGTAAATTAAACGTTGAAATATTAAATTAAGTTGTGAATTAATGTCTGCAATGATGAATTAAATTGTGAATTCTAATTTTTTTTTATTAAAATATGATTTTTGAGGGAAGGATGTTGGCGGTGTTGGCACCGATGGTTGATGGTCGAGATAGTTGATGGCAGTGTATGGTAGTTGGCGGTGTTGATGCTAGTGGTGGTGGTAAAGTAAGGATATGCTTTATTTCTCACTCATCTTCATCTTCTTCGCTAATTTCATATAAGTTATCATCTTTTATGATTCATGCATATATTTTGTTCTTATGTTTGCCTCCGAAATATGTGATAATTTATGTATGTATTAAATTGTGAATGAGCTATTTATACACTGAAATATGATATTATACTTATCATTGAGTTGTGAATGTATTGTATTAAACTATGAATTTTGTGTATTAAGTTGTAAATTTTATTCACATCTTAATACAATAAATTTACAATTTAATACACAAAAATTCCTCCATATATGAACTTATAAATATGAGTTTTAAGTTGAGAATTTGGTTGTGAATATATAATTTTGTATATTAAACTGTGAATTTATTGTATTAAACTATGAATTTTGTGTTTTAAACTTTGAATTGACCCTATTAAGCTATGTTTTTTTTTTATGAATTTTGTGTTTACACCTGAAATATATGGAGAAAGAAACATTATATACATATATGATTTTCTCTAATTTTAAATAAATTATATAAAATTTAAATTGTGAATATTATGTAAATTAAACTTTGAAAGAAGCTTTATCCTCCAGATTTAAAGGTATAAATCTAAGTTTTAAGTTAAGAATATGACATTTCTATTTATTAAATTGTTAATTTATTATATTAAGTTGTAAATTTTATGTTTTAAACGGTAATTGACTATATTAAACTATGAATAGACTGCATTTTGCTGTGACCTTTTTTTTTTAATATATTTTGTTTTAAAATATGAATGATTTATTTATGAATTTTTGTATAAACGTTTTTGTGAATATATTGATTTTTGTGTTGTATACTTATGTAAGAATGCATTAATTTTTGTAATTGTTTTGTATTAAATTCAAAATGAGTAAATTGACAGGTTTATTAAATTATGAATTTATTATTTAACTTGTCATTGCATTACTTTATATGCAGATCTGATTTGTAAAGAAGAATGATTGTCATGATGGCATAGGTGGTTGGTGACGACATGTGGTGGTAGAGTTTGGGTTTCACAATTCTTTGAATTTGTGAATTAGTTTAAAATTGATTGTATTAAGTTGTGAATTTTGTGTATTAAACTGTAAATGAAATGTATAAATTTGTATTTCATATAATTTTTGTGTTAAAATATGAATGAAAATGTTAGACTAGATTTTTTTTTTACGATTTTATCCTTTTCTTACCAAAAAGATAAAAATTGGGATTTTAACAAATTTAGACAAATTCACAAAAAATATTTACTTATAAAATGAGGGTTCTTAAGGTTCTTAATCTTTTGTGGTTCTCATTTGAACCACTGCATATATATATATATATATATATATATATATATATATATATATATATATATATATATATATATATATATATATATATATATATATATAATTATCAAATTATAAATGGTATATATATTTATCCACTCCATATAAGGGTACATGAAGTAATTAATGGTATATATAAAATTAACATTTAACTATATTATATAAAAATCATTTTAATTTAACCATATTTTTGTTATAATGATTAAATATTTATATATTCTTTTTCTCTTTATATAAAATAATATTATTTGTTATCTATTAATAATCTTTTTTAACTTTTTATTTTATTTTATTTTGATAATCATTGTCAATAAAAGTATAAACAAAAATAAAAGAATATATGATTTCACTTTTTATTATTTTATGTTACACATAAAATATAGTCATCATAACATTTTATGTTTATTTGTTTTCAATTTATTTAAACATTCTAATTTAAATAAAAACTTAAACTTTAATTAATTAAAATTAAAAATACATAATATGAAATTAAAACCTAAAAACTTTAAGAAAAAAAATATTATGAAATATATATATATATATATATATATATATAAAAGTTAAACTTTTTTTTCTTCATTATTTTGGCTTTTACTCTCAAAACCACTTCACACTCCTCCCGGACCTCCATGGTGTAGTACTTTTGTCTTACATTAAATGATTCATGTGGTGGGCTTTTTATGGTAAATTCCACAAAAGTCATTAAGTTTATACGAAAAATCGGTTGTGACATTGCATTTTTTTGGTCTAAACTTGGACATTCTGTTTTCTACTTTGTTTCAATGTTGACCATTACCCGGCCACTCAGTTGCGTTGACGTGACATGTTAACGTGACAATCTTTGTTGATGTGACACCTAATATAGCATGTCGATCTGATGCTCTTTGGTGACATCACATTATGGATGTCAAAATTGAATAAAAAGACTAAAACGTATTGACTTTTGTGATAGTTATCCAAAATATAACGAGTTTTGAGCAATTTCATATTATCATAAATAACAAAAAATTCAAGAATACATATTATCGTAGGTCTAAAATGTTTGTGTGATTTTATTGATTTGAAACACCTCTCAAGTATATTATATTATATGATAATAGTCATTAAAAACATATATATATGCACTAATGGACATGTTCATTCCGGTTTACTATTACTTAAATTGCACTTCCCCAACAAATGTAAAAGACGTATAATTCTTTAATTTATTTATTGCTTTAAACTTTTGATGTAAAGTACATATCTTGTGTAACAATTATGATCCCTTAAAGCTAAGAAAGTGTAGATAGGCAGTAAGGTCCTAAAATGGGAAGGAGAAAAGAAGAGTATACATAGATTTTTGCATGGGGTTATATTTTTGGCCTCACCTTCTAGAGGGTCCAAGATAGTCTGCTAGTTCGTTCGTCTATGAGATCCATATACATTAACTTTCTATTCTTTAACTATAACATCCCAAAAATACAAAGTAAATTTCGAAGATAATCAGAGTATAATGTATTCTTAAAACATCATAGTAAATTCGTAAAATAGAAAGTGCTGAAAAACTTCAACGGATGAAATGCAATCAAGACGGGTCCTTCCATTTGGAAGCATAAGTACCTGAAACAATAAACTTAAAATTGTAAGCACAAAACTTAGTGAGTTCCATAAATTATCACATACCATACGTAAAATCATGGGTCTATTTCAACCCCAAGTGAATGCTATATGCAAAATCATAGTCTTACAAACACTTCCTGCTATGAACTAAATCATGGCCTTTCCTTACATTACCAAGAGCCAAATCTTGGTCTTACATACAAGTGTCAGGGGCAGATCCTAGTCTTTTATATAATTGCCATGGGTCAGATCCAGATCTTTCATATAGTTGTCAGGGGCCAGATCCTAGTCTTTCATACAACTGTCAGAGGTCATATCATGGTCTTCAATGCAAGAGTCACAAAGACAATCTAACATCCTATATAGTATACTGAGAAGACTCATCTCACAATCAAATCTGAAAATACCAAAGCTCTCACATATGAAAAGTTGGTGCTATGCACCTCCTAATGAAACATTCAAGGTCAAACCGTTGTTCACCATCTGAAACTACTCAGTTGACAAAAAGTCAATCATGTCAAAAAGTCAATGGTCAACGCCTACCACGTCATGGCATCTAAATGAAAACACAATCATGAAATCCTCCTTCACCACGTCATGGTGATGATCTTGTTACGTCGTGGTTTCTATACTTGTTCAGCTTAACGGATTAAGCCCTTTGATCAAACTTTCCATAAGGCTTCTTGGGACCCTAAATATTCATAAAAAACAAACTTTATGGACATGCATGACCCATGCATATCCTTCTCTCAAACTATGTCAAAAGATAAGAAAATGACATAAATCTCATGCATGGCTTTCATGACACTCTCAACTTCTAGATCTAAGAGATACAATATTTTAGGGACCTTGGTGAGTTATAAAGTTTCTAACTTTATTAAATACATTCATTCAAACTTCAACAATGGACCATAATATGCTAAATTTATTAGATCCATAAGAAATAAACCATAAAGATCAAAACTTGAAGACTTACAATGGCCTAGAAGATGATCACAAAGTTAGAGATGATTTGCTTGATGGATCCCTACACTAGAAAACTTCTTCTTCTTCCTTTAAATGTCACAAAGTCACCAACATAAGCTCAAAATCTTGAAAGGAATTTAGGGTTTGATATTATGCACTTAGAGGATTGATGGAGCCTGAGGGTGGACAACCCTATCTATCACATCCGTTAAATAGGGCTTTAGGCTAAAAAATTAGGGTTTTAAGCATGGGACATCACCAAATTGTGGCTAATACAAGACCATGTCGTGGCCACTTAAAATGATAGCAACCCCAGAAGGTGTTTCCACGTCGTTGTGATCCTCTTCACCAAGTCGTGGCGACCAAAATTCCATAAGATTAAAGCATAATATTCATACATGAATATCGGGTGTTACACTAACTCTAAGATCAAATATACATCAAGTTTTATACTTACCAATCTACTATGCATACTTAATCATGCATAGGATCATAATCATCTAAATTTAGTAGTGTTTAATGGGTTGTTTCATTAGTTATATAGTTGGAGATTTAAATAGATTATTCCATATCATTATCAAATAGAGGAATGTACACCATGCTTTACCAATTCGTATACTACACACACAATTTATCACAAAGGGTTTATGAGTTCAAATAACTTCACATGGATGTGACACCATAAAGAACATGTGTATCTTTGGTATAATAGTCACAAGCATATGGGGTTTTTGCATATATGGTTAGGTATATTTGTTTCAAAGTCTAGGAATGATACATACATGTTCAAAATTATATAATGGTTTGTGTATGGTTTCAAGAACTTACCGAGAATGGGAACTTCCTTTACTGTGTGTGTAATACCCATTTTCTAAATTGATCAACTTAAGGAATTGGAGTATTAGGGAATAAGGTTTTGGGGAAAAACCTTCAACTGTAGCATGGTGATTTGGTGTCTGCAGCATGACCGCATCATTAAATAAAGTGATGGTCTTCTTGGTAACCACAACGTGGTGGCCGCCATAGCCCAAAACCCTATGTCTCGGGCCTTAGGCCATATATAAGGCATGTTTGATTAGGGTTTTCTCATTTCCTTCGGCCTCCACCTGTAGAAAATCCTGACCATGAAACCCTAGCCTCTCATCGCTCCCTTCTTCCTTCTATAGAGATTTTTGGTGTCTTGGGAAGCCTTTGGTGTGAAGATTCAATACTTTTTGGTATTCTTAGCTCTTATACAAGCTTTACTGGCCTTCTTGATTCATTTTGGACCATTGTAACTCTTCAAACGTACACATTTATGCTTATGTTTTATGGATCTTCGTTATATGCATGTTTTAGCCCCTTTTGATGGATTTGAGTTGGGGTTTGGACAAATCTAAGTTTAAAGGTTGGATTTGTAAGTATTCCAGACCTATTGTGGTGCTAAGATTTGGACTTCATCTTCATTTGAGTGTCATGGTTGTCTTAATGGTCATTTTGGATTAATGTGAGAATTAGGGTTTGAGTTTTGGAATTGGATTTGGCTTGATGGTGTAATGGGTAAATTGAGGAACTTTATCCATCAAGTCCCTTAGAAGCTTTATATATGATCTTTTAAGCTATAGAAATTTAGGGTTAGGAGCTTAATAGATTAAGTCATCATGACATTCTCCACAATGCGGTGAAGGGTTTGCCACAGTGCAATCCACAATGTGTATCGTGTCTGTTTTTTCCTTTTGTGACCACGACACGGTCAAGGGGTTTTGTCGCGGTGCGATGGTAAATGATGGTTGACCGTTGACTTTTGACCAGTTTAGCTTTTGGCCAAACATGGGTAGAATTGAGTATTTGACTAAGGATTGGTCTCAATTTTGCTTTAGGTAGCTTAAGTTATCTATTCTGCTGTTGAGCTTCTATTGAGTAATCAAGGTGAGTCTTCTCACTAAACTATGTAAGACTTTAGATGATTGTTGTCTTTGTGACTCTTGCATGGATGTTTGTATGTATGTTGGATGAGGCCCACTAATATGTTTATTGGGTGAGACCCCCAGGTCAGCCCCCATTTATATGCATAGTAGGAAGGACCAGTTGGGTGAGACTGATTATATTGTTGGGCGAGGCCTGTTATTTATGTTGGGCGAGGCCCATTATGTATGTTGGGTGATGCAAGTTATGTATGGGTGAGGCTTGTATTTGTTTGTGGTATCTTGGGGAACTCACTTAGCTTTGTGATTACAGTTTTAAGTTTAAATGTTGTAGGTCTATTTGGCAATCAAGGATGAGCATATCATGATTGCATTACATCTATTGTTATGTTTCCACGATGTTCTGCATTATAATATTAATACTCTGATATTTGTTTTCTAAACATTTTAATTTTTACTTTCATGAATGAACGACATGATTTCCTTTGATTTTAAAATGAAAATTTTGGTTTGAGATTTGGGATGTTACAAGTTGGTATTATACCCTTAGTTTGAGGGATTCAGTGCACTCTGTAGTATGTCTAAACTCAAACTGGGGAATGAAGGATTCCTTTTTACAAAAATATTTCTTAAATTTTTTTACAAAAAGAAAAAGATGTGATACATGCAATCGACCAGAGCTCATGTAAGCGATTCCTAGAATACTATACATGTAAATATTTAGTATGTGTTATAGTATGATATGTGACATCCCCAAAAATCACGGCCAGAAAAGACCGATTTTGTTTATGCTTTATAAAAATCAGAGTACTTCATTTTATAAAAATGTTGCGGAATTTGTTCCCAGAAAAACATGGTAAATACGTTATTAAAACATTTTCGATGAAACGTATTTATTTCATTTTAAAACGTTTGGGATGTCATCGTTAATACAGAAACATAAGCATAAACAGAACTTACAATTATTTACACTAGTGATCTACATCTCTTTAAATCTCTCAGTGTATTGTGACTTCATATCAACACCTGTGATAAAAATAAACTGAGTGGGTCAGGTTGGGAAACCTGGTGAGCACATAGGGTTTTCAACCCACAATAATATAATTATTTTTTTTAAACATCAAACAATCAACCCAATTACCCATTCCCGTTATCCTCACATTACGTCCCTAAAACATCTAACACAAGGGACCTAGTCAAAGGACTATCATTGGGATGGAGTATACCTGGTGAGCACACAGTTCACACAGTTCGAATAAACACACAGTTCGGTTAAACACAAAGTTCAAATAAACACCTACAGGTTGCGAGCCTGTTAGTGTTCCACTGGACTATCTAGAATAGTCCGTGGTCGTCATCTATACTCCGCTAGATGACTAGATCATCAAGAACATCTATAACGAGGCATCTCATTATTTCATTTTATCACACAGCAACTAATACATCTACCCATGTCTTACCCAACACATTCTGTAGATATAAAATACATATACAGTTTAAATCATTGAAAACATGTATAAAACGTTCATCCAGCATAGATAGCAAGTATACAGATAATATACACACACAGCACGTAATTTATATAAAATACTTCATATCTATGTGTAAGCTGAAAGTAACTATGCACTCACTTGAAAAGGTGGTGATTCCGAACTCAGACAGCGCTTCGCTTCTTAAATAGAATTTTCTTCGACGAAACCTAGTATTATTACCACTAGAGTTTAGTTTATTATTCGCCGAGACTAATTAATAGTCTAGCTATTATTATTATTATATAAGCGTAAAAAAAAAATACTTATATAACCCATAATAATAGCCCAAGTATTTATTATAAGTTCATAATAACAATACTAATTTTAAATATAAGCTATATTAAAATAAGGTAAGCATAACTTACTTACAAGGGGGTTTTAGCTAGGAGTCGGGCTCTGCAGGGACAGAACTTCGTCGCTGAATCTTTCTAAGAAAGATTCGTGCAGCGCTTCAGCGCTCACCTTACTATACTAAACTACAGAAAGAGAAGTCGAATCACGAGGGACCGAAATGCTCGGGGGATAAGGAGAGAAAGACTCTTGAATCAAGAGAATGGTGCAAGAAATATGAGAGCCCAAGCCTCTTATTTATAGTAATTGAATTTACAAAAACTACCCTCCATAATTACTTAATGACCTTATAGTTATATAAACAACTAAACACCCCTCTATAATACTATTTTAAATGGATTTAATGATATTTGTACTAAACTAATGTCGAAAGAACTCAACATTAGTCTTATAATGACCGCATTGTCGATACCTTTCTAATGATATATACATATGTATATATATGTGTACGTATACATGTTTTATACTTTATTTTAATACGTAAATATGCTATTATAATTTGTAACTCGTTCATACGAACTCCGTTTTTGACGTTCTTTATATCTGCGCGTAGGTGGAGACGTACTCTACAACTTTTGTTTAGACTCCGTCGGCTAATTTTGACTTTATTTTTAAAGTTATATTTTTAACAGGCCGGGACAGGATTGGTCCGTTAAAATCTCATAACTTCTTTATCCGACGTCCATTTTCGTCTGTCTTTTTATCGTTACGCTACTAATAAAGAGATCTTCGATTCTTGTTTAGGTTGTGTCGGCTAAAAATCAATCGATCTAAAATTCGAATTTCGGGCTGTACACCGCTAATCCGAAACTTCGAAAAATCATAACTTCTTCATACGAAGTCAGATTTGGGCGTTCTTTTTATCGATGTTCTTAGTTTAACATATTCTACGACTTTCATTTAGAGCGCTAAGGCTAAATCTCTCTCTATCATAAATTTACTATTTACGTCTTCCGGTGCCGTGCCGGTTTTGCCGTAAAACTTCGGCGGGCCATAACTTCTTCGTTATAACTCGGATTTCGGCGTTCTTTATATGTATGGAAACCTTGTGACATATTCTAAAATGTGGTTAAGACTATTCATTCTAAATAATCTTTTGTCGAAAAGTCATTTTTGACCCCTATTGCCTCTAAATTGACTAGCCCGGATCTGGGGGCGTTACATGATATGAATGTTAAAGGTTATAATAAGGATCTCCTCAAGGTTGTTTCAAACCTCCAACCGACAATGGAAATGTCGGGCTGTGAGACTACATCATGGATCACATTCATTAGTATACATAGAATAATAAAACAACGCAACATAATGAATAAACTCTTATTAATAAAAAAAAGGGAAATTACATCATCTCTAGTCTAGTGGTACATGAAATTTGAAAATATTGAGCATGCCTTAATACTTAGGCAACAATGAAAAACAACCCAGTGATAAGTAACCTATTATCCCATGATTATTACACGTGTGTGTGACTTCTAGCTTGTTAATTTCCTTACATTACATATGCTTTAAAAGAGCAGCAACATAATATTGGTGAGTTCACAGGTTTGTAATGTTCAAACTATAAGTACTTTTAAAACAAAAAGCATGCGTTTACTGTATATAAATGCTTTCCAAACTTATATGTGTGTACTTTTAAACCAAAAAGTCTGTGTTTTACTGTATATAAGTACTTTCCAAACTTATATATATATACATATATATATATATATATATATATATATATATATATATATATATATATAAACCAAAAGTAATGTTCTTGTTGTATATAAGTACTATTTCAACTTATATATAAAAATACTTTTAGGCCAAAAAGTAATGTTTTCCTTGCATATATAAGTACTATTTCAGCTTATATGTTAATGCATTTAAAACACTCTCAATGTTACAATGAGTCCCTATAACCGATATATTGACTACTATGTCCCCCTCCTGATGCTTCATCGGACTTCGTAACTGTGTAGATATTTATCACCCTTGACTTGACCATCGAGGTTGTGGCTAGCTACCGCAAGAAGGGGTCTCAACCCTTATAGATCTATATATGACTCTCTCGCTCACTTAATATATAACAATTATAGGTTAAGGGTCGACTAGGTATTACACTTAGGTGATGGATATGTCTCATGTAAACCCATGAATGAGTAGTTCTAAAAGATTGTAGCCTTAACTTTAAATGTCAAGTTACCAGGCTAAGGTTTAACAATGTATAACTCTCCCAAAATGCCAAGAATATGAATCCCAAGGGCAAGAAGGGAATGTCAGCCAAGAAGTCCAATCCAAGAGATGCTCCCATGAAGCCAAAATTAAAGTCATCTCAAGGATTGACATCAAGATCAAAAGCAAGTACTGAGCCACCCATCAAATCGGAAAGGAAATGGGTTAAACCCAACTAAAAATGGGTTCCAAAGACTCACTCTCCCAAATCTTCTAACGATTCTAATATTTCTTCATCTTCTATTTGTGATAAACAGGATATGTCATGGGAGAGAGTACCGTGCAAGGATGAAAAAGGTCATCCCAGTTTCAAAATGGACTGGGTTCCAAAGACCAACTAATCCCGCTTTGTGTCGGAGTAGCTATGGAGGCATATCATCAGACTTTAGTTTGTTGGTAGTGGCTGTTCCTGGCACTTGATAGGGGACATCTCTCAACTATACAACATTCAGAAATTTGTTTGAGAGTACGTGTCCTTTGCGGGAAGGGAAGAAAGGAAGTGATCACTCACGGGGTTTGTGCTTAATGACATTAAAATATTTTGGATCTGTTCTGAGATTACGCGTGCTGTTCTCAGACGTTCTGGATGCAAATTCAATCGGTGACTTACAGTTTGAGTTTTGTTCTCTATACTCCTGAGTTTTTCTTAAACTAATTCGCTTTAAAGACTAATTTTTGTTTTAGGATAATTTAAATTTGCGCATTTACTTTCGTTTCTCTCCTATGCACATGTTATGGAATGTGCTTGAAGGAGATGTTTTGGGAAGTGATATTATCAAGTGATAACAAGCAATCTAAGACTGCATAACGTACCCAAAGTTGAAGGGTCTATGCTCTGGTTTGATGTGTCGGTAGGCACAAAAGATTCTAAATGGACATGACTAGGTAGAGCTGAACTTAGGAAATCTATAGACATGACAAATCTTGACCTAGTTAGATCCGTTTAGCATGACAATACGACACTTGGATAGGTTGAGCAGGGAGATATATATAGGAATCTACTGGTCACATTAAAGAACCTGTACTTGGAACTGTGGATTAAATTTTCCTCGATGTGTAGATTCTGTCCTTAATTCCAGTATTGATGGGGCGACTGGTGAATTCCGATAAATTAGGTATGTAGAAGGTTATATTCTTTCTTTCTATCTGTTAGTCATATGTTACCTCCTCTGCGTGACTCAAAATCCAACCTGGACTGTAACATATGCAACTCTATCTCTCTGCATCTTCTATCTATGCAATTCTTTCCATCTGTTAGCCATATACTGTCTCCTATGCGTGACTCAAAATCCGACCTGGTACACAGTATATGCAACGTTCTCTTTTCAATCCCTCTGAAACTTCAGTTAGTCATATGTTTCATCCTTTGTGTGATTGGAAGAGATCCGACCTGAATATACAACATATGCATTCTAAATCTATCTTCTCTCTTAATAATTGTCTGCTCACCTGGTGTAAGGAGTATTCTGGAAGTCCTTGATGGTTGGGGAATGCTAGGAAGCGGGAAACACATTCTAGTACAACTAAAATTGAACACATACAGATTGTCTATAGATCTCGCTGCTCAATTTAGGTGGACAACAATATCCATGGTCGTCGTCAGCGGTCGTCGTCAGCTGAATGGTCCTTAAGAAATAGTTTCTAGGAACTTTGGATCACTTTGTCTTATAACTAATAGTATGTCCTAATTTTGTTACAATTTTTCGTGTTTAAGTGGACAACAATACCGGCGATCGACCAGACAAAGACGTGAAGATAGAAGGTACCGACAAGCGGATAAAGGCTGTCTAAAAAAACGTTGATCCCAAATCATTCTTAAAGTTAGATATCATTTTATTTTTGTTAAATTTGTTCATAGTTTCTTCTAATTTAAATATTAGGGGAGAATTAAAATTTTTAAAAAACCAAACAAAAATCAGAAAGTTAAAAAAAAAATCCAAAAATAGTGTTATTTATGTTTTATTTATTATTCAAGAAAATAAAAAAAAATCCAAAAATATTTTTGTTTATGTGCTAATTTTTCTTTTAGTTTTGTTTTGTCTTGAAAAGTGATTTTAGGTATAGATAAGACTCATGGAGTTTGTGTCGAAGATTTCTGAGACAAGGCTTCATCCGTGAGCATCGAAGAATTTGCATTCAAAGGAGCAAGAAAAGAAGATTATTCTTTCGACATTCAATCCTTCAACCCTAGAAGAAAGGTCAAGCCGACTTGAAGATTATGTGACAAATTGCATTGAAGCCTCCTCAATCAATCTACTGCTATCTTGAACTTGCTAAAGTGATCCAGAAGATTTGTTCTCTCTGATGTTCTCTCTGAAGATTCTCAAGCTGAAAGCGCTCTCTGAAGAAAAGCCCAACCGCTCACTAAAAAGGTCATTCATTGAAGATTCATCAAGTTCATCTTTAAGATGTGAAGAATTTGAAGATTAATGCTGAAGCCAAGTTCCCAGTGAAGATTAACAAGAAAAGCCAGCTACTTTTTAGGGGGAGCTTGTAGGATCATTTAAGAAAAGAAAAGAAAGATATAAACCAAGGGGGAGATTGTTGGGTCAAAAATATGGTTTATACTTTGCTTTTCTAAGCATTTATTGTTTTTATTATTTAGGTCAAAAATAGTACAGGATTAATTGTAGTTTGGATCGAGCATTGGATTACTTGTATTTTGGGCTTGGCCTTTCCATATATATATATATATATATATATATATATATATATATATATATATATATATATATATATATATATATATATATAAAGGGTGAGGAGTGCATGCGAGGAAAAGAACCATGGAGCTTAATTGTGTGTATTCTAAGGTGTGAGAGAAACTAGAGAGAAGAGTGTGTGTGAACTATGTGTATGGAGATTCAATCATTTCATTGAATACATCATAGATTCATCTTCTTCTTCTTCTCCTTCTCTTCTATTTTGATCTGAAATCATCCAATTGATTGGGATTCTGCACCATCAATTGGATCTGATTGATACACAAGCAGATTTTTGGACTTACAGAAGGAGTACTAGGATTGACTCCTTGGATCGAGAAGATGGAGTCAATATTTGAGATTAACTTTTATGCTGAAAATTGCTAAGTAAATTTTTTTGCTTGTACCTTCGAGGATACAACATTGTTATGGTGGAAAATCCATGTCAAAACCATGGGAATTAGCATAGCTAGTGCCATCTCATGGGATGAACTAAAGCAACTGATGATTGATGAGTATTGTCCTAGAGAGGAGATGGGAATTAGCATAGCTAATGCCATCTCATGGGATGAACTTCGTATGACAGCACCAAGAGGTTGGCCTTTAACCTGACTAGTCAGGAAATCCGCCAAGGCACTATAGTCCAGAAAGCTAAACTTCCAATGTTTGGAAACAACAAAAGGAAGTCTGATGATGACTCAGAACAACCACTCAGGAGCAAACAAGACTCAGGGAAAATTTATGTAGCAACCGTCCCATCACCTACTCCATTTAGACAGTATGCATGAGAGCATCCGCTATATTAGAAGTGCAACTATCACCATGAAGGTTCATGTAAAGAGCTAATATGCATTAGCTATAGTAAGAGAGGCCACACCGCTAGGTCCCGTTGGATCTAACCCCCACCACAAGCCCGAGAACTAGAAATTGCAACTGCTATGAATGTGTAGAAATTGGCCACTTCAAAAGAGATGCACTATATTGGAAAATCAATGGGGTAACGCTCGCGGTAGAGCATTTTTCATTGGAACAAATAATGTAATCCCACTACTAGAAATTGCTACGTCGTCACTAAATAACTTGCGTACAAATTAAAATGATGATATAGTTTTGTGAAAAGTAGATTTAATCACTTGTTAAAACACAAAACTGATAAAAGCTATGAAACACATGTTAATAATTATAAGGAGGATATGTATGTTACATGATTCTAGAATTAAATAGTTTTAGAAAATATGATTTAGCTCTATTACAGGGCTCTCGTCTGAGTCCAACCGTAATAGGGAAAAATCATTTGGTTGAAGAACTATTTAGCAACATGTAACAATATTCCCCAAACTATTAGATAACATTAAGTAGAACTCGTAGTAACACTATGAATCCCTCGAGTATTCTAGAATGAAATGTTTCAAAAACCCTTCGAAATATCATAAGGATTCGATATCTTTTGACTCTATGTTCTAGTAAGTACTTGACTGATGTCACTACCACTCTATGTTCCAGTATGTACTTGACTGATGTCACTACCACTCTATGTTCCAATAACTTCTTGACTGATGTCACTACCACTTTATGTTACAGTAAGTACTTAACTGTTTCTACCACTCTATGTTCCAAAAAATACTTGTTTGAGGGTAATATCACTACCACTATGTATCAGAAATTACTAGTCGAATGACACTCTCATTATCTCTAACAGCAAAAATCAAATTGGTTCTAAAGTTAACTTCGAAGGTGAACCCTAGGGAGTCGATTACTCTCTATAAAACTAAACAATAAGGATAAGCATAGTACTTAGTTGTTACTCTGCCCAAATTATCTTGAGTAAAAACTATGTAATTATATATTTAAGTATGATATTTGAGCGATATTAATATAAATCCTAATTCACTAAAATTCTGCCAATAGTGCATCCACGTTGACAATGTAAGACAAAATTTGGGGACATAATTCCTTAAATGGGGAGATAATGTAACAATTACGAAAATTTTTATTGCCAAAAGTAAAAAAATGTCAAGTATAATAGGGTTAATACGTAATACTTACCAAACTATGACAAAATACAAGTTTCGTAATAAGATAAATAGGAAAAATCAATCGAATCCTTCATAAATCGTAAAAATTAGTGCGCCGAAAGATATATATATATATATATATATATATATATATATATATTTTGAAGTACACGTCAAAGTGATCCCGAAAATATAAATTTCGTAGAATTCCGACTTCGTATGAATTAGTTATGAATTTTATAAGATATAAAAATCAACTGGGGACACAAAATTTCAACGTCAAAAAGCTACGAAGAGAATGGTTGACTTCTATCTAAAGTCACTAAAAGGAGAATTGTAGTAGTCCTCGAGATAAGAATTTTTAGATAAAGAACGACAAAATCTGAGTCTGTATGAGAGAGAGAGAGATGATTTCACAATATCATTAAAATAGTATAAAAAGAAGGGCTAAAAATAAATTCGGAATTAGCCAATGCAACCTAGAGGAAAGTTGTGGTACTTGTCAAGACCTACACGTGGATACAAAAGACGTTGAGGAAGTTATGGATTTTACAAAATATGCATTTTGTGCTGCTCACAGTGCACGTCAGGTGCTTCTAGAAGGACACATGGACCACTAGAAAGCTGAAATGTGGCATCCCAGATAGCACCCATTTGCATGGCACATCGAATGCATGGCGCACACAACTAAAATTTTGCCTATAAAAGGCTGCTGAATATCCCTCATTCCTCCACAACCAATATGCTTCCTTCTCTCGTTTTTTCACTCAAATTTGTTATAAAATCTTTAGAATTTTCTACATTCATATATTTTAGCTATCATTAAGCTATACCCTCGATTCCAAACAATCACGAGCGCCTCCCGAGTTTCGGACTTTCGAATTCTACCGTACATTAACGGTTTCACGCTTCAAGGATGAGTTCACGACCCCATTTTCTAAACCTTTTTTGCGGGATACATGTTAATTTATTAGTATATATCATTATTATCGCCGTGTTATAAATATTAATATTACACAATATATTTTCTATCGCTACTCTGCCCAATTAGATAATATATATTATACTTTCGTTACATTAATAAACTCTTAGAATATAATATTATGCCTGATAGATACTCTACCCAGTTTTCATAGATAATATGATAACTAGTCGTTATAATGCCCAAACCTCTAGAGTAACTTAGTACCTAGCCGTTATTCTGGAAAAGTCTCTCCTACAGCATTATACATAATCGTTACTATGCCAAACTCTCTTTGATGATATTTAAACTACGCCGACACTACACTCAAATCAAGCGGAAAATAGTAGTATATTATGTCATCACTTTGCTCGATTCAAACGGATAATAGTGGTATATTACGTCGTCACTATGTTGAACTCAAACGGATAATAGTAGTATATTATGTCATCACGCTCGACTCAAACGGATAATAATGGTATATTATGTCGTCATTACACTCAACTTAAATGGATAATGGTATTATACTATGCTATCATTATGATCAAGTCAAAATGGATAATAGTGGTATATTATTTCGTCACTACACCCGATTCCAAACGTATAACTATAGTATGTTATGTCGTTACTCAACTTGAATAAAGATTATATTAGCACTCTGCTAGCTGGGTTTACTAAGAATATCTATTTAAATATAATTATATATTAATGATAATTATATAATAAAACATTCAAACTCCATTGACGAGTATATAGTAATATAAGAAAAGGTTGGATTGTATCCAACTAACTTAAATTGAGTTCATTCTCGATTAGCCTGCTGTTAAAAGCACTCATTTCCTTAAGTATACCCCTAAGATATGGATGCACTAGTAGTATATAAGATGAATGGGAATTACGGAAACCTTGGTACATATGAATGATATAACACTATCTTCAAAGAATCAAAAAACTTATACAACTTAACAAAGTTTTATACAAGAAGTATTTTCAAAGTATAATATATAAAACTTGTGAATTCACCAACATCATGATGACCTCTCAAAACCACATGTATTTCTAGGAAACCGAGTTACATAAAATAGCACCTTCGGAAGCAGTGCTTGAAAGACAAAGTTATAGAAAACTCACTATTGTTATTGCTATGCCTAACTGTTAAGACACCTCTTGTGGTAGAAGCACTAGTACTTCCAAAAAAATATATGTGATGTTTAACCTATAAATGGAAGTGATATTTATGTTACATATTGTTTTGTACTGTTCAATGTATGTTCTATAGCTATGATCCAATATTCTAACGTCGCGCCGCCTGGTGTTTCACCCACTGGCCGGGGTGTGACAATGACGCCATACGACATCAGAGAGCCGGAGAAATAGAAGCTCCCGAACCATATTTCTGCTCACAACTTTCTTGGTTTTCACTAGAAGTTTCTGTAATTTAAGCTACAGTTATTTTATTTCAAGTGTAACTTATATTTATGTTCATAGTCGTTATTATGTACCTATAAATAAAGATTATTCAGTAATTCCAAGTCATTATATTGATTAAACTACTTACGAGAATGATTTCTAGGCTGGATTTACTTAGGTGTTTAAAGTAGGATTTCACAAACATTATACCCTATATACCAAACGGACCCTACCTCCGATATGATGATACATGTTTGGTCCTTACTTGATAGATCTTGATGTAGACATTGTGATTAGTAAGGAATCTAGACTATCATTAGTCACTAGAGATATAATACTAAGACTTAGTGACATTCAAAACTAGGTCAAATAAAAGGAAAAGGTAAGTGCTAAGGAGAAACACCACTAAAATTTCAAGTCATCCACTTTTAACAAGTGAGTGCATAGTTACTTTCATCTTACACATAGATACAAGTATTCTAATTACTTAAATGTTATGTATGTTGTTCAATTGTTCTAAATATATTTGTGTAACATGATATAACTATTACTTGATTAAACTATGTATTTATCATACTTAAAAAATGGTTAGGTAGTGAATGGATGTTTGAAATAATAAATGAGAGGTTGTCATAAGTTAGTAAAAGGCTGTATGAAATAATAAATGAGAGGTTATGATAAGTTAGTAAAGGCTTGTACGAAATAATAAGTTGTGACTTGTTGTGTTGTGACCAAAGTACTATTGTACTTTTGTGTTTATGTAAAAGTACTATTGTATTGTTGTGATCATCCAAAGTACTATCGTACTATTATGCCTAGTTATTTAAGGAATTATAGATGACGACCGTTGTTGATAAAGATCCTTTAGGAGAGATCCCTTGGGATTATTATTTAAAGATTTAGAAATGAGGACAATGGGATTGTGGAACTGGGTTATTTGTTTATTGTGAAATATATAATTAAAGATTATAATATTGTGGGTTTAATCCTTATGTGCTCACCAGGTTTCCCAACCCGACCCAATCAGTTTATCTGTATCAAAGGTATCGGTACAAAGGTACAAGGATAGTGATCCGATGAGAGATTCGAGGATATAAAGGCCATTAGTAGAGTAATATATTGTAAGGCCTGTGCAACTTCTGCATTTACAAAGAATACACTGTTTTAAAATAAGAATAAATAAAAAGGTCTTTTATGACCATGAAAATGGGGATGTCACATTTGAAGTTATACCTTCTTCGTCTCTTTATGTACAAATTCGTGTTTCACATGTTTCTTGGGAGTTGAATTCTATTTTCATCTCGATTTAGGACTAGGGATTTTATGTTCTAAGCAAGCTAAGATGATTATGTTGGTTTCTAACTCAAATCCATCATCCCATGGTATATTTGTTGTCGGAATTGCTAAATATCCGTAAACCTTAGATTCTTCTAATGATAACGATGATGCGATAATCTAACCCTTATATGATTCCACGACAATTTAGGAATGTTTGATTGCAAATCATCATAGAATAACATAATTCAAACAATGGTAGAATCACTTGTTTAGATCATGAGATTTGGGGACAAGTATAAGTTATGAACTTTAATGGTGCTTGGTGGTATTATAAGAAGTATTTATTGTTTATGATCATGGTTCTATGTTTTGGTTTGTTAATTTAAGGTCAACATGAAGAATCATCACAACCTACTATGGTTCTAATGATTGTTGGCACAAAAGGACAAAATGGGAATAAAATAGAGAAACCATGTTTTTTAGTTTAATCTTGTTATTTGGATGGTTGAGAAGATCATCATACTTAATTATGTTGTTGCATTAGAATCAGTGTACATGAAGGAAGTGCTTGGTAAAGTCATTAAGTTATTTCGTCAATTGAGTATTTATTCATAATTTGGAGCTTAATGACTAAATGGTGCAAAAATCATTGGGAACGATTTATGAATTAATTCGAATTAATGTATGTTGATTAATGATATGATTAGGACTTAATTGAGTATAAGGGAAGTAGATAGTCCTTATTATGTCCATAATAACCTTGTGTTGAAGTTTGGTGGCCATTAGAGGCCTAGAAAACATTTTATAAAGGTTTTAGTAAACTTTTTCAAAAATAGGTGTACATCAGGGTTGACATGGGGGCGTGTCAAAGTAGGCATAAGTGAAACATGGCATGTTAGGAATGACATAGGGCGTGTCACTGTATTGTAATATAGCATGGGGCTATGACGAGTGTTCTGTTAAGTTCATTTTGTTTGTGGAAAACCTAGTAAACGATCTCTGGTTGCCCTCAAACTTTAAATATAAGCTATTATAAATTTGTAACACCAAGTACCATGTATATACTACTTTTTTTGCTGTGGATTTTCAAGCCCAAGGAGGTATTTTTTGGCCACAAATGATAGCCCCTACAAGCAAAAACCTAATTTCGGGGTTTGTACCCCTGTTTAAGGGAAGTGATGGCTAGGGTGTGCACACCCTCAGCCTCCATCACCTCCTTTTCACCTTCAACATAAACCTTAGTCTCCATTTTATCATTTCAGAGTTTTTTGGTGGTGTTTTGCTGTGTTGAAGAAGAAGAAGAAGCCCTTGGTGCGTAGACCCAACAAGCTAACCTTCTCTCCTTATCCTTGCTTATATTATGTGACATCCTCAATTTTCAGGATCCGAAAAGACCTTTTTGTTGTGCTTATTTTAAAATAGAGTATTCTTTATAAGCGCGAATGTTTCCCATAAAAAATATTTCCAAATAAAATGTTTTTCATTGATTATTAAAACTTGGGATTTCATAACTAATACAAAACATAATCATTACAAGCCTTACATTAACTTATTTTACAAATGGCCTAAACTCCTTGAATCTCTTAGTGGATTGTACCTTTATATCGCTACCTGTGATACAAAAAAATCTAAGTGGGTCAGGTTTTGGAGCCTGGTGAGCACATAGGGTTTTCAACCCATAATAATATTATTTACTTTTCTCAACAAACAATATACCTGATTACCTGTTCCTATCATTCTTACTCTTTGATCTAAAATGCTAATCTCAAGAGACCTACCGTAAGGAATCTTTGTGAGTAGACATTACTACTTCAGGGAATCCATGGCAATATGTGTCAATAAGGAAACCCTGAGGGGGATAGAGTACCCAAACGAACAACTTTTCTTTTCCCGAAAAAGTATTATCATTAACACTCATAGGTGGCAAACCTGCTAGTGTTCCACCAGACTATCTGGAATACTTAGTGGCCGTCAGCTATACTCTATTAGAGGAATGGTCCCGACAGTACATATATTACAATACGTGGCTTCTCACCATTATTTATTTTCCCAAAACCCTTTACTACCCAACGTAAATTTAAATATTCCCTCTGTCCTAAAATTATTTTCTACAAACAAAAAACACACAGATAAGAAATCATTAACTACCACTAACTTTATTAAATGAAATGACAGTTTTACCCCTTTGTTGCATTTAATTTTGTGGTAGGTTAAGTAATAATTAGGGGTATATTAGTTAAAGATAAATTTATTTTTTGAAGTAGGCTATTAGAAGAAGGCTTGGTGCGCATGAATATATATATATATATATATATATATATATATATATATATATATATATATATATATATATATATATATATTGTGGGGTATTTTGGGGGAACTCACTAAGCTTTAACTTACATTTGTGGATGTTAATGTTTTCAGGCACTTCAGATGATCATCGTACACATCCTCTTGCTGATTTTATGTTTTGTTTAATGATTTTTATACTCTGAATTCTATGGTGTTGTCTAGAAAACAAAGTTTGATTATTCTATTGATTTTATGAAAAAATCATTTATAAATGAAAAAAAAAAAGAAGAAGTTTATCGTGGCCTTTGGGATGTTACAAAAGTAAACAAGCTTATGAGGAAGATCTAAATGATGAAAATATTAAAGGGGTAATTTGGTTAGTTTTAGTAATTTATTATGACTTTTATAGGTAGTGGTTGAAGGAAGATTACCATTGAAGAATAATTGATTGTAGGAAGCTAGAAGCTAAGGTGAGTTGTCAAGAACATACGTCCCCTACTTCTTCATTTTTATTTGATAAGTTTTACTTAATTTTCAATATATGGTACTTTATGTACCCATGGATTGTTGTGTGACCTAATTGTGCATTCATGAAATGTGTTTTTTTGAAATTTCTTGATAAGCCAAAGAATGGAAATCATGGAAAATGTTTTCAACATCCTATATTTGCATATTAATACAACGATGGGTGTGACTTTGAGATTAATGGGTACCCAAATGGGCATTTGTTATTGTTGTTGTTGTGAGTAGATTTCAAATAATCCTATCATGCAAAAGTAGGGGCTCGCCACCCCTCATGCGACGTAGGTTGGATAGCCTCTATTGCCTTGATTGTGGATGTAAGGGAAAATTTGACAATTTTGTGTGTCATATTGACTATGAGATTGATATGGGGTTAGGAATAAATGCATGGATAAAATTGCATTTAGCATGAAAATCTTATACATCTTTTGACATTGTTGTAATTTAATATTTCCGCTATAATTCAACTAAAATGTTAATTATAAATTTTTGGGAGGATTAATTCAAGTATTGGGATTGTTATTCCTTGCTTCAAAGGAGTTGTTTCTTGGGTAACTCACTAGAAATTTAATTGTCTAACTTATTTTGGATGTATGTTCAGATTGAGAGGCTTGATGCTTAGGAGATAACATGGATTTTAGAAGACCCGGGCTTGGGGGGAACTTGAACCTTTGTTATAATACCTAATGAACAACCTCGCTCCTTTAAACCTTTTATTTAACTTTTGGGGACCATTGAACATTTCCACATCAATTTGAAACTTTTCAACTTAGAATAGTTTACATTTTTTTTAAACTGATTTTACAATGGGGCCCTAACAAGGGGTGTTGCACTATTTGACTATTACACGTAAAAATGCACCATGAAAACAATAAAGGACACAGATGAAGGATTAAACACTACCAATATGCCATACAGGACAAATCACTATACAAGAAACAATATTTATTGTTGCGGTTAAAATGTGTCAGCAAAGCTGCATTTGAGAATGTCATTCAAGAAGTAAAGATGGCATAGGCAGATGGGGGCCAATACACAAGTGTCACACCCCCGGATCAAGGAAGGCGGAAACATCCGGGGGTGGAGGACTTCATGTATAGTGTCACAATGAGTATATAATAGTGCTCAAAGTAAAACAACCATCATAAATATAATTGAAAAAGTTACACCATAGTATGAGTTTACATGTTTCTAATTCAATTACAAATGATGAACAAAAACGAAATGTTTGATGATTTAACGTCCCATCCTCAAAAGCTGTAGATTTCCTGTTTCAGTAATTTCCTGAGAATATAAGTAATCTTAATAATGTCAACAATTAAGTTGGTGAGTTCATAAGCTTTTGGATGAACAGTTTGAAAATCCTTTTTTTGTGAATGTATTGCATACCAAGAAAAATCTCATATTTTCCTTAATAAATGTTATGTAGTCTTAAATCCCAAGACCGAGTGTATGTGTGTTCCGAAATTTTAACAGAGTGTGCAGTTTTAAATCGATAAAACCCTTTTTAAGATAAAATTTCCCGTAAAAATATAGTGTTGTTAACTCCCTATGTGAGTCGCTATAACCATACTATGACTAGATGGCCTGCTACAACGTTTTTCAGACGTTTAGAATTTGTTATGACATTTGTCACCCGTAGACCTGCAGGTCCTGCTGTAGCTAGCAACCAGGTGTGGGGTATCAATCCCAATATAGATCTTACACAGTTATCATGCTCTTCCTACAAGAGACTTTGGTTATAACTTACAAGAATTTTAACCCGTACTCTAGGAGTACAATGAAGATGTGTCTCACAATTTACATTAACGAGTTTATGTGTAGTATGTTCAGTAATGCATAACTATGCTCCTTATGTTCCATATTGTATGTTTGTAATGCTAAAGGACTCTTACCATCTAGAGAGTTCCTTTTGTTAATAAATTCTAACTTAATAGAAAACGTGTGTAAAATATGAAGTCATCAAAGACGAACACTTTGCTCAACATGTTACAAAGTGTTATGAAAGTTGTAAGGTGTGAATTAGTTTTTAACCCTTCTGCACTGTTTTTGGAAAAATCATAGAAAAATCATTCAAAATCAAAAACCGAATCCGTAAAATCTCAAAGTTTAGGAATTGTGTTTAGTTTGTTTACAAATTTTATTATGATTTCTTGAAGTCTCTAACTTGTGTAAAAACATTCATATTCACAGACTGGTCCAGATTCATTTCTGAAATGATAGATAGTTTTGTAAAAATCACCATAAATCGTGGAAAATTCGTACGGAGATGTGCAAGTAGTCATTTTAAATTTAAAAACCTAAACTACTCGCATATGAAACAGTTTTGAAAGATATTAGGTTTAAGATAGTCAAAACAGTCCGTGAATAGGACTCAAGTTTCTGTGAAAAGTTGATGCATGAGTTTGAGTGATATTAAGGAGTGTTAACTTGTATTACCACCCTAAAACTTGTAGAAAACATAAAAATGTAAGGGCATGAACTCACCTTGTGTGATTTATCTACAGTGGACGATGAAGAAGGTGAAGCTCCAAGTCCAAAATACTTGGGGAAAGCTTAGGAGTTCAAGGAATCTATGGACAACATGATGGTTTTTGAGTAAGAATCCTAGTTGAGAACTCATGAAGTGATTAATATTCAAGATGATTGATGAAAGACTTACCAAGGTGAATGTGCATGAAATTTCTTCCTGGGGCTTGGGCGACTTCTAGAGAGATAAGAGAAAAAGGGAAAATGTATGTTAGGGGCTACACTTGGGTTTTATAATGAAGCTTGGAAATCCAAATGATTAGATTCAAGAAAGATAATCTGATGGAGTGTTGGTACAAAGATATGGATTTGCCTAGGTAATTGGAGAAATAATGCCAATCGGTTGTCATAGAGTGGTTATGGGAAATAGGGCGTGTCATAAATTTCTAGGTAAGTCAATCGCCCTTTGGATAAAGTTTGTACAAAAGATACGATGTGGATTGATGGTTTTCTCTAGTCATGATTTAAGAGGGTGAGCCCTCGCTTATTGTGGCGTGACTTGATTCTAGCTGACTACAGAGGTGAGTTCGGAGTCGATTTGCCCAATCCGGAGTCAAATTGATACATCTGGGGTCGAATAGCCACGCCCGGAGTCGATGCGAAGATTCCGGGATGCGTGGAGTCACCTGATTCAGGATTCATCATATTCCGGACTCAGATGGCTTCGGATCATGAAGGCTCTTTTATTTTATGGGGTTTTATCCTATTTTAGAGTCGTGCATTTGAGGATAATTGGGCAAGGAGTCTCGATTTGAAAGTCGATCTAGATTGAAAGAGGGTTCCAGACCGAAAGAGGGTTCTGGACCGAAAGATGGTTTCGGTCCTAATAAGGTTGTTCCTTAAGTAACTTCCCGTTTTGAATGGTTTTTGACTAAGTTAAGGGTCGAGATGCCCTGGTTGATTATGAAAAATTAAGAGAGGTTTTCGTGAAAGGCCTAGGAGAGATTTCACATACTTGGAAAGATTGAAATAAACCTTGCCATAGGCCCTTATAAATGTTTTCCTTCGTAGATTGAAGGTCGTAGGCTTGGTTACATCCTATTTTGAGTGTTATCCACCCCCAAAGGGTACATAATAGTGTCTTACAGAGTTCTTATTTCCCTCAAACTGATTAGGGTTTAAAAAAATTTAACATTTGAAACTTTCAAGTGTTACTTTGCATTAAGATTCCGAGTCATACATTGATAAACATAAAGAAATCCCTACATATGAGCGCTAGTTGAGTTGACCAATTTGCCTTTCATTGACTTTCTTTGACTTTGACTTGACCAGAAGGTGACAGTTGTCACAACAAGGGATGAGGGACACCCGAAGGGGGCACAAATATTAGCAGGAGAAGTCATACAGCTCAAGAGATATGATGAGTTAAAAATTCATTAGATTGATAAATCTTTAACAGGTAAATAAGCAAGAACAGTAAACACTGAAACACATAATGAATCAATCCGTATGCTGAATGATTAAAATGTAGTCACACCTCAACAGAGCTCAATTACGAACTTCCACTATAGAGGTGAGCTAGGGTTTTACAATAAAATAAATGATAATTATGAAAAAGCGTTAATGATAAGATTGCATGCATGAAACTTATATACTAAACCCTAAAACAAAACACACAGCTGGACAGGCGCAAACCGGTGACAAAACTGGACTAACTAGCAAGCTCAAGACGCAACACAATAAACCCAAAAATCTCCCCCTTTGCGTTAATTGGGGCGAGACTTCACTTCGGTGGAGTTTGAGGAATTCGCTTCACAACCTTGAACAACCTTGGAATAATAGCAAGTAAAGTTTGTCTAAAGGACATATACCACAGAAGCATATCTGAAAACAGCTTCTTGTTAGCCTCACTGTTTTGATCACACCCATGGATAAGCTCAAGAATGTACTCCAAACAGGAATTAGAGAATATGTGTTTATCGGCAAGAGCAAATAGGCACCTTTGACCTTTTCCTCTAAGAAACATAATAGTTTGAGACTGTGAGTCTATTTTAACCTTTACCCTTAGCTTAATGTCTCCTACTTTCCCGATTGGCTTGATTGATGGCTTCTTTTGTGTAGCAGTGGCAAGCTCCTGATCCATCTTTTCCACTTCATGAATGTAACTCACTAGCATATCCTTGATGTGACCTATGATTGGCTCATACTCCTTTGGGTTAGAAAGTAAGATGTTATTCAAGAGAATCCAATCATGTGGATTCAGATTCCGAAAATCAGCATGCGAGATCGTATGAGCTGAACCGTCTAATCCTCGGGTAATTTTGAGCTTGACATTAATGAATTTCCCTGCTGTAGTAGGTTTCAGTACTTTAACTGTTGTGAGTACTCGAGCAAGTCTTGATCTACCTTTGGTTCAGGAGAAGGAATCATCACTGTTGACTCAAAGCAGTGAAAGATGAAAGCCTTACGAGTGATTGGCATGTCGAATTGAGAATCTTTAGAATTCTCGACATCGAATGAAAGAACAGGCTCTAGCCAATGAGAACTTGGAGCTTCAATAACCTCCTTTCGAAGCCTTTCTAACGACCACAGAGGAAACTTCAATTTTCTTTTTTTAAGTTGATTCGCTTCTCTCTCTTCATTCTCATAATTAATCGCGTCTTGAACTTTATATTTAATCTGTTGAACGGAAGGCTTGGCTTTGTATTAACTTGATTTAGGAACCATTTCTTCTATATCATCAACATCGTCTTCATCATCATCATCAACAATTCCTTTTCCTTTATCTTGTGTACAAGAACCCGAAGCTTCTTTCCCCTTCGATTCAGTAACCACCTTTGGTTGTTGTGGTTTCGGTTGTTGAGGTTTCGGTGGTTGAGATGAAGACTTATTTTCTTCTCCCCCTTGTTGCGGAGAGATAATGGACTTCGGAACACCCTCAATTCGACTGAGAATGTCAAGGGCAGGCCTCAATTTTTCAGCCAAATGATGTCTAACAGAGATCGTAAGAACATAATCTTGGGCTTCGAGAAGATGAAGAAGAATCGAGTGTACATCACCAACTGAGCTTTTTTCCACAGAGTGCTCCGAACGCAACACTACAAGTTCCTTGTTCGCTTGATTGAGCTTTAGAATCTGGGTTTTGAGTTGAGTGGTTTTCAGAGCAAGTTCATCCATCACTCTGCTTTCCAATGCAAGATCTACCTGAAGTCTATCCAAACGCTCAGAGACAGATACTTGATGCTTGACGTGATCAGAGGTGAGGTTCTTTCGAAACACCTTAAAATGGTCTTTCTCTTCTTGAAGAGATTGAGTTAAGGTCTGAACCGTGGCATTGACTTTGTTGGCGTTTTGCTCTGCAACACCCTGTAAAGACTCAAGAAAAAGATTAGCATTTTAAATTAGTTTATTGACTTTTTCGGTCGCATCGGTCTAGACTTTGGTTGAAGCATCAATAGCTAAGGTGGCTTTGGTGATTAACGCTTCGTGTTCCTTGACCCAGGTGGCCATCATGCTTTTCACAACAGATTCAGAAAAAGAATCATGAGTAGATGAGGAGAACATAAGCTTGTCTAGCTTTTCGTTTAGCTCCTTAAGATGGCGTTTGGTGATAGGGGCATCATCATCGTTGTCGCTTTGCACTTTGTAGGGACTATAGTAGAAAGTGTCGAATTCGAATTCTTCACCCCCAAGTATTGTGGCAGTTTCTGTTGTTGGAGGAGGAGAGAGAGGTTTTGAGACAACTGGGGTTTCAGCCACTAAGATACGAACCCTCGTATCAGATACGTTTGCACGAACCTCAGGTTTGGTAGTGTGGGTAGCGGTGACTGTGGTTGCTTCAGAGAATATTAGAGGAGGAATGGGAGTAGTTGTTGTGGGTTGGGAGATGATGTTGGATTAGTATCTAAGTACATAACTATTATTGGTATCTACATGACCCGATTGGCATGGTCCATTTGGGTTGCATATCATCAGGATAATTTGTTAGGATGGAATTTTGAGAGAAGATTATATATGATTTATTAATATATTATAAGTACGAATATATTAATATAAAATCATGTGGTTTTAACTAGTATTGATCAAGAATTAATTTGGAATTGATTTAGTGATCAAAAAGAGACTAATTAAATATATGGGGACTAATTATGTTAATTAGTTATATTTATATGTCTTGGGCTTATGATCCATGTTGGACAAAGTTTATGTATGGGTACATAAAGAGTTGGGCCACATGAACCATGGATAATAAGATCCGTGGGTATGGATTTGGGTTATATCCATGACCCTAGAAATCCCACATATAAATACACACTTCATTGGCCAAAATCGCAACTGGTGGATTCATGGAGTTCAAGGTGTTTTTGGGTGCATGAAGATTCTCTCTCAAGTTCATCTTTGGTTATGATATGTTTTGATTCCACTTGAGGCTTCCACACTATTGGGGGTAACCTCTTAAGGCTAGATACATCAAGACTTCAAGCTCCACCACAAGGTATGTTACCCTAACTAGATTCTTGTGTGTTGTATGAACATTGTATGCTAGTTATATGTTTAATACCTTGGAAACATCATTGCATGTATAATTAGTGAAAACATAGATCCAAGGTATCTAGGGTTGCATGAACACCTTAGGAGTGTTAGAATGCTCAAACCCAACAGTGGTATCAGAGCCAAGGATTGTTTTCAATTATATTTGATGTTGTTTGCTGAAAATGTCGAAAAACTGCTCACTGGACAGTGGACTCGTCGAGTCCATGAAGGAGCTCGACGAGTTCATGTGCATCTTCAACCAACTCGCCGAGTCAGTTCATGCACTCAACGAGTTGGTGCTTCTGAGTGCAGATTTTCGAGTTTTGGTGCTGGAATTGGTCTAGAATCATTACCTTTAACTGTTTTGGACTTGTAAAACCTGTTTTTCAATGTGGTAATGATTATGTTAAACCAATTTCAATGCTATAATCAAAGTTTCAAGTTTTATATATGTTTATATGATTCTTGAAAATTGTTGATTATGAATGTTCATGCTTATGAGTTTTGTTAGATCATAGGAATTATGTGCAAATTGTTTGTTAGTATAATTCTTTATCTTAATAAAATTGTATGGACTGTATAACTTGTCCTCAAGTTATGGATTACCAAGAGTTTTATGTTTCCTTGATTTATGAGTTAGTTTAGATTAATAAAAAAAATGTTTTTTAGTTGTTTTTAATCCAAATTAATCTTAAAGAAGTTCATAAAAGGTGTTTGTGTAACTTGTCCTCAAGTTACATAAAAGGTCACATTTATGAATCTTAAAACCTCATAAAAGTGTCATAGGTTACATAAAAATGAAGAGTCTTTTCATTAAATTGTTATTATAACTACATAACTTGTCCTCAAGTTATGGATGTTTTTAAGAGTCACTTCTTTAAAAGTCTTATTAAAGAATAAGGGGTTACATAAAATGTATGGGTACATAAAGAGTTGGGCCACATGAACCATGGATCATAAGATCCATGGGTATGGATTTGGGTTATATCCATGACCCTAGAAATCCCACATATAAATACATATTTCATTGCCCAAAATCGCAACTGGTGGATTCGTGGAGTTCAAGGTGTTTTTGGGTGCATGAAGATTCTTTCAAAGTTCATCTTTTGTTCATCATGTGTTGTGATTCCACTTGAGGCTTCCACACTATTGGGGCTAAGCTCTTAAGGATAGATACATCAAGACTTCAAGCTCCACCACAAGGTATGTTACCCTAACTAGATTCTTGTGTGTTGTATGAAAATTGTATGCTAGTTAAAGGTTTAATACCTTGGAAACATCATTGCATGTATAATTAGTGAAAACATAGATCCAAGGTATCCAGGGTTGCATGAACACCTTAGGAGTATTAGAATGATCAAACCCATTAGATGATAATAGGTGGGATTGGAGACATGGATATGGGGATTGAGATAGGAGGAGGTGAGGATGGAAGGGAGCGAACAGGTACCTCATGCGTGGGCGAAATGGGAGGTGTACCACCACGGACCGAATCTTCATCGTCTGACCTAGAATTTTTGCTTTCGCTTGTTGGAGTTTTTGGTTATCGATATAAGGGAGTGTATTCTGAATCACTCGCGGAAACACTTCGAGGATTCCTGACCATTTTCTTAACCTTTTTCTTCTTTGGTTGTGAGGGAGCTGCCTTCTCAGACTTTCGCTTCTTTGGTGTAACCACCTTGGACACTTGACCCTCCTTGTCCTAGCTTATTTTTCAAATTAGGCTTTTTTCCCCTTTTTGGTGGTTTATCAGCTTTGTCTAAGGAATTGATCATCTCTGGAGTTAACTCCCTTGGCCTAGAAGATGGAAGGCTCTTGAATGCTTGGTAAAATTTGCTTGCATCAGGCACACAAGCATACATAGAGCCGGAATAGAGTTGTTGAAGGGAAACTTGGAAGGATCGGTGACTATAATCTTAGTTATATGAAAGGTAGCAATCGAAGAAAGTAATGAGTATGCCATAATAGGGCTGTGAAACCTTTCCATAGCCCAGTGAGTAACGAGAGTCAAAAACCTTCCACAAGAGATTTCTGAATGACGCAAAGCTCAGGAGAGACTTTGCACCAACTGAATCCAAAGAATAGATTCATAATCCAGGTTGATTCCAGTGTAAAGACCATAGAGAAGGGTCATGAAAGCCTTGCTGTCCCTATCTGAACCAGCAACCCTCTCAGAAAGGCCTTTGAACAGCAGGGTGAAGAGGCCATTCCATTGAGGAGGAAGGCAAGACTTCTTGACTTTATTCACTTTTGTGAGGAGTTACGTATACCCCATATTGTAGAATATGGAAAAGAGCTGAGAAGTGGTGATGGAATCAAGGTAGACCATGGAAGCTTCATAAGGGACCCTTAGCAGTGAGCAAAACTGTAGCAACTGGTTCCCGATACGTAAAAATTTATCTAAGTAATTGTCATTTTAGCCTTGGACTCGACGAGTTGTAGGTCCGACTCGCCGAGTAGGGACGCGGTCCGGGGGCACGCTTAAGTTGGCGACTCGGTGAGTCCATATCTTGGACTCGGTGAGTTACCGCTGTTTGATGAAACCCTAATTCCAAGGGTTTGCCCCCTATTTAAGCTAGCTTTTGCGACCCAAGCTCACCCCCTTTCACCCTCAAAGCGCCCTACATCAAACCCTAACTCGTTTCTTGTGAGATTGAAGTGATTAGAGTGATTCCTTGAAGTTTTTGGGAGAAGAAGGAGAGTGGAGCAAAAAGGGAGAAGGAGACCAGATATCTTGGTGCTATTTCAAAATTCTTTGAGGTATATCTCTACTCTAATCTGTTTGCATGCTTAAAACCCCATTAGAGCACCTTTTGATCTCTTCTTGAACCTTTTCCAAGCTTGTGCATGAAGTAGAATTCGTAATAGGTTGAGTATCCGCTAGAACTAGTCATGTTTGAGCTCCAAAAGCTCAGATCTATAACCTTTATGGGAGTAAATTGCTGGAATGTCCTAGATCTACCTTCTTAGCCATTATTTCGCCCCTAATCCCCATTCTATGCATTTCTACACGTAAAGTTGGAAACTTTACGTGTAAACCAGTCCCTAGGAACCCAGATCTATGAATGGCATGAGCTGGATCCATGAAAAATCGCGTGTATGGTTTTTGCATGTGGCCGACTCGGCGAGTCGGGTCGCGAGTCCCAGGGGTGTTCCCTTTTGTGTTTGCGAGTTGGAGTAGTGAGTCATAGGGTATGACTCAGTGGGTTGGAAGCCAGACTCACTCATGAGGTCACTCGGCGAGTCAATGCCATGACTCGGCGAGTTCATGGCAATCTTCTTGTCTCAAGAACAACTCGACGAGTTGTTCATACAACTCGGCGAGTCATAGCTTAGAGTGTTCTTCGGATGAAGGCGAACTCGGCGAGTAGGATGAAGGACCATTGGACTTGGGTATAAAGAAAGAGACACGGCGAGTCGGCAAGCCAACTCGGCGAGTCTGGTCAACTGGCAGTTGACTGTGACTTGACTCGTGACTTGTTAAGGGTAAATGGGCAATTTACCCTGAGGGCAGCTAGCAGTATTTGACTAAGTGTTTGGTGGGAATTACAGCCGGAGGATTTCTGGTGCAGCAGCAGCAGCATCAGACAGATTAATCCCACACAGATCAGTAGCTACCACGAGGTGAGTTACCTTCCAGTAGCGGTGGGTCTACGACCACAATGTCGGCCCACCAGTAGGAGTTTTATGATGGATGATTGTCTCTGTGATATTCATCTAAGGTTGCTACTACCTGTGATATGTTTATGTGCTATTATGATATGCTGCTATGTGTTAGTGACAGTAGGGGGAGATAGTCCCCAGATTACCGGTCGATAGGGCTGAAGGGGCGATCATGCCTAGCCATGCTAGATAGATTACGAGATATATGTGTTATGTGGTAGTAGTAGGGAGTGAGATAGTCCCTAGTATCCGGTCGAGAGGACCGAAGGGGGAGACGAGCACCCATATATGCTAGTTAGTATCCGGTCGAGAGGACCGAAGGGGAGGCAAGCTCCCAGTTATGCTAGACAGTATCCGGTCGAGAGGACCGAAGGGGTAGGTCGGGCACCCAGATATGCCTGACGATATATGCATGTTATGTGATTGTATGGTATGTGGTAGGTTGGGGGAACTCACTAAGTTTCGTGCTTACAGTTTTCAGTTTTGGTTTCAGGTACCTCTTCTAAGAAGGGGAAGGAGCTGGCGCGATAGCGGCCCATCACACACATGCTTCGTATTCCGCATCATGAGATCTTCTTGGGAATTTGTACTCTGACAATATTATGTTTTATGAAATGTTTTCCAGACATGCGATATCTTACTAAAATATTATGATCAGTAAACCTTTTAATTCGAATGTTTTGCTAAACTTATGTTTTCAAAAATGAAATTTTTGGCTCGTATTTTTGGGGTGTTACAAGTTGGTATCAGATCCCTGGTTTGAGGGATTCGAACACACCTTCGGGGGTGTTTGAACTCAAATCGAGGGATTAAAAGATTTTGGAAAAAGAAAACGTTTTCTAAAAGGCTAAGTAAAGGGTTTTAAGAAAGAACAAAGTGTGTGATGTGCGCGACCGGCCGAGCTTAAGTAGGTACTCCCCAATGTACCCATACAAATTTATTTATGTTTATCAGTTTCTGTAGAACAGCATGCTAGAATAGGACTAAGGATCTAGGAGTGATGCCTTATGTGCCTGTTTTATGTGCTTCAGTATATGAAAGAGTTGCATGCTAGAATTGAGTAGACAGCAGTAGGGTAGCCTGTTTAGGTTATTCCTGATAGTACGAGTTTAGCATTGTATGCTAGTTCAGTTTCTCTACGAGGATAGAGTTGCTTGAGATTGTTTTCTTTATGTCCAAATGTTGCTTGCTTTGTGCTATGTGGGCTTGGAAGTGATGGGAGTTAGCTGTTAGGTGAATACGTTAAAGTCACATGTGATCAGGGTTGAATAATCTCAGAGTGTTGGATTTGACCCTATTGCGTAGCTCTTATTTAACTCTTAACCGTTGTAGGGATGAGTCCCTTACTCGAAGGATTATCCGAGCCTCGTCACATGTGATTGTATTCAGGTAATAGCTAATTGGCATCACCAAGAGGCCTTCAGCAGCTGAGGACTGGGTTGGGTGGAGTCAGAGGTTTCCTAGGGTAAGCCTAGGATAAGAGTAGCAGTGATCACCGGAAGTGGAAGGGACCTGGTTGAGTCGAGGCGGTCTTTGGGAAAGGTACGGATAGATGTGGAAGGTAGTATGGGCCCGTACTACTGAAAGCAGAGGATCCGTACCCGAACCGAGGAAGGCTAAGATAAGACCAGGGAACTTGTAGTGGGTGTGATCCCTCCAGGGGTATCAGTATCGCTAACAATTGTTATTTCTTCATATTTCAGAATGGCGGTACTACGTCCGAGGCTAGCAGTTGGTAGTACAGGAGAGGGATCGGGTTCGGGATCAGGTTCCGAGCCACTAGATGAGGGGCTACACGAGTTCATCGTGTCAGAGATCACCAGAGGCATCCTTGAGTCGACCCCATTATCTTCGGGTCGATCAAGGAAGGGATATTGGAGATGATGGAGGATCGCGTTAGGGCATTCAGGAGTGACATGGAATCTGGCCAGTCAGGACCCCGCACACTGTCCTTCAAGGACTTCTGGGGCAGTGGTGCACCGGACTTTCATGGGTCGAAGGACCCCATAGCTGCCAGATGATGGATTGCAGACATTGAATCTGCACAGTTGATTAGCTTCTGCCCTGAGGGGTCGAAGGTGAGATATGCAGCAAGATGTTTGAGAGATCGAGCTAGGGATTGGTAGGAGTCTGTCGGTGACTCGTTGGGAGCCTCGGCTGTCGAGGCTATGACATAGGGCAGAGTTTGCGCTGGCTGTCGAGCTTCAGCAGCTGGTCAGGGAGTTCCTAGATATGAGACAGACGACGAAGACTATGGCGGAGATCACCGCCAAGTTTCGGGAGAGGGCGTTGTTGGTGCCCCAGCACGCGGGTGACGAGGATATGAGGAGGACCCGCTATCATGATATGCTACAAGCTGATATTCGGGAGCATGTTAGCTTTTCAACTTGCCCTACCCTGGACTCTATGATTGCTAGGGAAAGGGAGAGGGAGATAGATCTGGAGCACATCCAGAAGAGGAACACGGAGGAGGGGCACATTATGGGGGCTTCGAGGAAGAAGCCCAAGGGATCAGATGTGGGGCCGAAAGGCCAACAGGGACGGGGCCGCTGCAGGAAATGCGGCAAGACGCACGAGGGAGCGCGCAAGTTGGGATCGTCAGACTGCTACAAGTGCGGCAAGTTAGGGCACTTCAACAGGGATTGTACCGCCCCTGCACCTGTGGTTTAGACATCGGAGTTGCTATGTTTCCACTGCAACCAAAGGGGCCATAAGAAGGCCAATTGCCCCCAGTTGACATCACCAGTGCTGGTTAAGGCGCCAACTCCAACTACCCTACGGATTATAGATGGCCGGCAGGGCAAGGCAGAGGCTGCAATGGTGAGGAGCCGGGCATTTCAGCTGACTGCAGAAGAGGCGCGCCGCACCCGATGTGGTGACGGGTATGATTCTTTCCCTCTACTTTATTTTATGATGTTATGTTATTGATATGTGCTCTATGTCTATGCATTAGGATCGTTCTGTGTGAACGGTATTCCGGTTTAGGTGTTGTTCGACTCGGGTGCCACCCGGTCATTTGTTTCCCTTGCTCTTAGCAAGAGGTTTACTGAGTCCTCGGGCATGTAGGATTTCCCTTTAGAGGTAGAGATTGCCGATGATCGATCGGTGCGAGCATCTGCAGTGTTCAGGGATTGTGTTTTGAGGTTATTTGAGGAGCTTTATTTGGTGGATTTGATTCCCATACCGTTGCGGGGGAACAAGGTGATTATAGGCATGTATTGGTTGAGCCCTAATGAGGCGGTGATAGATTGCGCATAGCAGCTAGTGCGGGTCAGGACCCCAAGCGGAGGAGAGTTGGTGATCCACGGCGAGAGGCCACAGCGTGGACCTATAGTATGTTCAGCAATGAGAACTAGGCGCTACCTTCAGCAGGGATGCGCGGGGTATGTCGTGTATGTTATGGATACCCGGGAGACGGGTAAGGCGACGGTGAGTGAGGTTCCAGTGGTGCGAGAATACGCTGATGTGTTCCCAGAGGAGCTTCCTGGAATACTTCCGGAATGTCAGGTGGAGTTCAGGATCGATCTAGTTCCTAGTGCGACTCTAATAGACAAGGCACCCTATCGGTTGTCCCCTCCCGAGATGCAGGAGTTGTCTACGCAGATACAGGAGCTGCTAGACAAGGGGTTTATTCGACCGAGTCGTTCCCCCTGGGGAGCCCCAATCCTGTTTGTGAGGAAGAAGGATGGGTCACATCGGATGTGTATAGATTATCGGGAGCTGAATAAGGTAACGGTGAAGAACCATTACCCACTACCGAGGATTGATGACCTCTTCGATCAGTTGCAGGGAGCATCTTGGTTTTCCAAGATCGATTTGCGTTCAGGCTATCATCAGATGAGGATTAGAGAGGAGGATATTCAGAAGACCACGTTTCGGACGCGTTATGGCCATTATGAGTTCGTGGTGATGCCGTTTGGGCTCACCAATGCTCCTGCCGCGTTCATGGACCTCATGAACCGCGTGTGTAGACCGATGTTGGATCAGTCTGTGATAGTTTTCATTGATGACATCTTGGTTTATTCCAAGACACAGGAGGAGCATGAGGAGCATCTGAGGGAGGTTTTAGAGACCCTGAGGAGGGAGAGCTTGTATGCCAAGTTCTCCAAATGTGAGTTTTGGTTACGCGAGGTGCAGTTTCTTGGGCACCTCGTCAACCAGAACGGGATTTCAGTAGACCCGGCCAAGGTGGAGGCTGTGATGAGGTGGTAGGTTCCGAAGTCTCCATCTGAGATTCGGAGTTTCCTAGGATTAGAAGGCTACTATCGGAGGTTCATTCGGGATTTCTCCAAGATATTCGTACCCCTGACACGGTTGACTAGGAAAGCCGTGGTCTTTCGATGGGGGCCTGAGCAGCAGGCAACATTCGAGACTCTGAGGCAGAGATTGTGCGAGGCGCCGATCCTAGCCCTGCCCGAGGGCGTGGAGGATTTTGTGGTATATTGCGATGCCTCGATCTCAGGCTTAGGCGCAATGTTGATGCAGAGGGGGCATGTCATTGCTTATGCCTCGAGGCAACTAAAACCTCACGAGGCGAACTACCCGATGCATGATTTGGAGTTGGGGGCGGTGGTCTTCGCCCTCAAGATATGGTGGCATTACCTCTACGGGGTTCGATGTACCATTTACACGGACCACAAGAGTTTGAGGTACCTCATGGATCAGCCGAATCTGAACATGAGACAGTGTCGGTGGTTGGATGTGGTGAAGGATTATGATTGCGAGATCCTTTACCACCCGGGGAAGGCCAATTTGGTGGCCGATGTGCTTAGCCGCAAGGCAGCGCCGATCAAGGATGTTTGCGTGAGGATGACTGTGGTGACTCCCCTATTGGAGCAGATTCGGGAGGCTCAACAGGAGGCTATGAAGGAGGAGCATTGGAAGAGTGAGCGAAGTGGGACAAGTCACCTCCTTCGACTGTGATAGTAGGGGGTTATTAACACTACACCGTAGGGTGTGGGTGCCGTATCATGGAGGCGTGCGCCAGATCTTGATGGAGCAGGCGCACAAATCCCGATTCTCTATTCATCTAGGGGCAACGAAGATGTATCGGGATCTTCGCCTGGACTATTGGTGGCCCTGCATGAAGCGGGATGTGGCATGGTACGCCGAGCGGTGCTTGACCTGCAGGAAGGTCAAGGCCGAGCATCAGAGACCGCACGACAAAATGCAGCCGTTGGATATCCCGTTGTGGAAATGGGAGGATATGATGATGGATTTTATCACAAAGCTTCCACGAACGATGCGAGGAGTAGATTCTATTTGGGTCATCGTGGATCGGTTGACCAAGAGCGCCCATTTTAATCCGATTCCGGAGAGTATCTCGGCCGAAAAGTTGGCCGATATCTATATCACGGAGATAGTGGCGCGACACGGGGTGCCAGTGTTAGTGATATCAGATCGAGATGTGAGGTTCACTTCCAGGTTTTGGAAGAGGGTTCATGATGAGTTGGGCACTCGTCTGCATTTTAGCACCGCCTTTCACCCACAGACGGATGGACAGAGTGAGCAGACCATCCAGACTTTGGAGGATATGTTGCGGGCGTGCGTATTAAATTTCGGTGGTAGCTGGGATACCTATCTTCCCTTGGTTGAGTTCTCGTACAACAACAGCTCCCACGCGAGTATTGACCGTCCCCCATTCAAGATGTTGTACGGTCGGAGGTGCAGGACCCCGATATGCTAGGATGAAGTTGGCCAGAGGGTCATGGGGAGCACCGAGGTGGTGCTCAAGATGACCCAGAGAATCCAGTAGGTTCGGAGCAGGCTTCAGACTGCGCAGAGTCGGCAGAAAAGTTACGCCGACAAGCGTCGATCAGAGCTGGAGTTCAAGGTCGGGGATATGGTTCTCCTGAAGGTGTTGCCTTGGAAAGGCGTCATTCGATTCAGGAAGCGAAGCAAGTTGGGCCCGAGATTCATTGGATCGTTCAGGGTTGTAGCCCGAGTGGGCAAGGTGGCATATAGGCTGGATCTGCCAGTCAAGCTCAGCCATATCCACAACACCTTCCATGTCTCCCAGGTGTGGAAGTGTCTCGTGGATGATTCAGCGGTGGTGCCATTAGAGGATATACAGGTTGATGACAGCCTGGATTACATTGAGCGTCCAGTCGCAATACTCAACCGGAAGTTGGAAAATCTAAGGAACAAGAGGGTGGAGCTAGTGAAAGTGCAATGGCAGCACCGCAAGGGTTCGGAATGGATGTAGGAGCCAGTGGAAGTAATGATGGAGCATTATCCCGAGCTATTTCAGGATCGAGCGGCAGACTTCGAGGGCGAAGTCTAAAATAAGTGGGGGAGATTTGTAGCACCTGGTTCCTGGTACGTAAAAAATAATCTAAGTAATTGTCATTTTAGCCTTGGACTCGGCGAGTTGTAGGTCCGACTCGCCGAGAAGGGACGCGGTCCGGGGCACGCTTAAGTTGGCGACTCGGCGAGTCCATATCCTTGACTCGGCGAGTCACTGTTGTTTGATGAAACCCTAATTCCTAGGGTTTGCCTCCTATTTAAGCTAGCTTGTGCGACCCAAGATCGCCCCCTTTCACCCTCAGAGTGCCCTACATCGAACCCTAACTCGTTTCTTGTGAGATTGAAGTGATTAGAGTGATTCCTTGAAGTTTTTGGGAGAAGAAGGAGAGTGGAGCAAGAAGAGGAGAAGGAGACCAGATATCCTGGTGCTATTTCAGAAGTCTCTGAGGTATATCTCTACTCTAATCTGTTTGCATGCTTAAAACCCCATTAGAGCACCTTTTGAGCTTTCCTTGAACCTTTTCCAAGCTTATGCATGAAGTAGAATTCGTAATAAGTTGAGTATCTGCTAGAACTAGTCATGTTTGAGCTCTAGAAGCTCAGATCTATAACCTTTATGGGAGTAAATTGTTGGAATGTCCTAGATCTACCTTCATAGCCATTATTTCGCCCCTAATCCCCATTCTATGCATTTCTACAAGTAAAGTTAGAAACTTTACGTGTAAACCAGGCCCTAGGAACCCAGATCTATGAATGGCATGAGCTGGATCCAAGCAAAATCGCGTGTATGGTTTTTGCATGTGGCCGACTCGGCAAGTCGTTCATCTGACTCGGCGAGTCGGGTCGCGAGTACCAGGGTTGTTCCCTTTTGTGTTTTCGAGTTGGAGTAGTGAGTCATAGGGTATGACTCAGTGGGTTGGAAGCCAGAATCACTCATGAGGTCACTCGGCGAGTCAGCGCCATGACTCGGCGAGTCCATGGAAATCTTCCTATCTCAAGAACAACTCGACGAGTTGTTCATACAACTCGGCGAGTCATAGCTTAGAGTGTTCTTCGGATGATGGCGAACTCGGCGAGTTGTTCATACAACTCGGCGAGTCGGATGAAGGACCATTGGACTTGGGTATAGAGAAAGGGACACGGCGAGTAGGCAAGCCAAGTCGGCGAGTCTGGTCAACTGGAAGTTGACTGTGACTTGACTCATGACTTGTTAAGGGTAAATGGGCAATTTACCCTGAGGTCGCGTAGCAGTATTTGACTAAGTGTTTGGTGGGAATTACAGCCGGAGGATCTCCGGAGCAACAACAGCAGCAGAGAGACTATTCCCACACAGATCAGCAGCTACCACGAGGTGAGTTACCTTCCAGTAGCGGTGGGTCTACGGGCACAATGTCGGCCAACCAATAGGAGTTGTATGATGGATGATTGTCTCTGTGTTATTCATCTAAGGTTGCTACTACCTGTGATATGTTTATGTGCTAGTATGATATGCTGCTATGTGCTAGTGACAGTATGGGGAGATAGTCCCCAGATTACCGGTCGATAGGGCCGAAGGGGCGGTCATGCCCAACCATGCTAGATAGATTAAGAGATATATGTGTTATGTGGTAGTAGTAGGGGGTGAGATAGTCCCCAATATCCAGTCGAGTGGACCGAAGGGGGAGACCAGCACCCAGATATGCTAGTCAGTATCTGGTCGAGAGGACCGAAGGGGAGGCAAGCTCCCAGTTATGCTAGACAGTATCCGTTCGAGAGGACCGAAGGGGTAGGTCTGGCACCCAGATATGCCTGACGATATATGCATGTTATGTGATTGTATGGTATGTGGTAGGTTGGGGGAACTCACTAAGCTTCGTGCTTACATTTTTCAGTTTTGGTTTCAGGTACCTCTTCTTCGAAGGGGAAGGAGCTGGCACGGTAGTGGCCCATCACACACATGCTTCGTATTCCGCATCATGAGATCTTCCTGGGGATTTGTACTCTGACATTATTATGTTTTATGAAATGTTTTCCAGACATGCGATATCTTACTAAAATATTATGATCAGTAAACGTTTTAATTCAAATGTTTTTCTAAACTTATGTTTTCAAAAATGAAATTTTTGGCTCGTATTTTTGGGGTGTTACAAAAATGATCCTTGGAAATCGACATCTTTTGATCAAGAATGTCAAAGAAAACCCTCTCTTTTGTCTTGTTAGATGCTGATGTAGAGTACACCCGAGATAGAAAAGACATCGAGACTGATTCAACCTTAGTCAAAGCGATAAAAAGTGGAGAGTACTTGAGGCATTCCACCACATTAAGCATGTATGGATCATATGCAAACGATGTGAGATCAATTAGAAGATTCTGATTCGCCTTGATGGAAAGAAGAGTTGATCGAGCAGAAGTTTCGTAGATGGAAGAAGATTTTGCCATTGTTGAAGCTTGACGAAGAAGATGATGAACAGAGGAGAAAGAATCATCATTATTCGTTGTTGAGAAGTATGAAAGCAGTAAAAAGGGTAAAGGTAATTTGAGAAAACCCTTTATACTGTCAATCAGGAGAGAGAAATCGCAATCATATCAAAGGCGAAAAAATCTCAATCGACGCCTAGAAAAGCATGATTTGACAACTGTTACACCAAGAAAGGCGGAGACAGGCGTGACATCAGCTATCATTTCAAATTCATGCACCTTTACATGTTTATATCGACCTTATCATTCCAGATTCCGAACCCTTCAAATTCATGCTGACTCATCCTTTTGCTTTTAATAGACTCCATTCCATCATAATGAAACGAAGCTATATTTATGAAAATAGCTTATGAGACACCTAACCAGACTTTGGAAAATCAAAGATTTTCGTGCAATATAGTGTCAAAGATGAAGAAATAATGCAAATAATTTATGGGATATATGTGATGTCTAGGAAGACATAAAACAGTGGATCCCGGGCATGAATCTCTACCTTCAAGTCAAGAGAGACTTCAAAGTGCATGTTTGGTTTGCCGTTGAACTACGATCAAATGCCTGTAAAGAGATATTGAAAGGCATCTTTTTATATAAATCTATTAGGGTGGCTTTCGCTTCAATCCATACATGGGTACGTGACATAAGACCGAAAGTGGATGAAGTACTTTTGGGTTGCCTTCACCAAAGCAACTTGATAGGATGATTTATGGAGGGTAAGGATTAAATATGATTTATTAATGTGTTATGAGAATAATATATTAAAGGAGAAATCATATTGTTTAATTAATATTAGTCAATAATTAATTGGTAATTAGTTTTGTGACTAAAAGAGATTAATTAAACTTAAGGGACTGGAATTGTAATTATAAGATAATTGCAATTTGGGCCATGGATTGCCTTGTATTAAGGGATGGATGAATTCTAATGGGAAACCCATAAGGAAATCATCCATGGGCTTAATTAAAGGAGTCTATGGGTTGCTTAGGGCTTAAGCATCCAAATTAGGGTTTCCTTGTTAGATAACCCTAATAGCCCAAGTATATAAAGACCCCTTAAGGCTCAAAAACGTGGCTAATGTTCTTGTAAGGGTTTACACACGTTTTTGGCAGCCTCCATCCTCTCTCCTCTTCATCCTCTTGCTTATGGTGTTTGTGAACCATTAGAGGAGTGACACTTGTGACTCTAAGCATTCCAAAGTCAATACAAGGAGATTTGGGATTGTTCTTGCTACATAAAAATCAAGGTATGATCATAAACCTAATTACATATTAATATGATTACTTGTATGCTAGAATTAGGGTTTATAGTCTTGGATTCAAAGCATGTACAATAGAGAAATCTAGATCCAAGCATTAGGGTTTGTATGAGCACATAGGATGTCTTATGACCAAAACCCATCAGTTTGGATGTGGGCTTGGAGTGAAACTACTTATCCAACAGTCCATCCAATCTCAATTGTATGTAATTCGTAAACACTAGGTAATTATAAAGGAATCCATGTAGGTCTTATCATAAAATTCTCTCCTTACACTCAAATTCTATATAATGCTCTTATCTCTATTGTCGACCAGACAAAATGGCAAGATTTCATATCCCCGGAGATCCCTACTACCCAAACCAAGGCATTAGGGGTTGGATTGAGGAGGATCCAGAAGAGGATCCCGAAGAGATTTCCGAGGAGGATCCTGAAGAAGAGGAAAAGGACGCCGATGATGAGGGCAATGACTCTGAACCCGAGGTCTACAATCTTCCATAGGTAGTACGAGTCCTCCAACGAGACTTTTAGGGCCCGACGCCCCTCTGGGCTATAGATTTGAAACAATAGAGCTGGGAACAAGGACAACGTCCACCCTACGACATGGCACAAGGCTTTTATGACCTCCGTAACGGGGGTTCAGTGGATAGGGCACTCCCTATCATGGTTCTTCGCATCACCAATCAAGGTGAGAAAACAAGGATAAATGCCAGCCAAATCCTGGACGTTGGTGCCACTACCCAGATCACTGCGGTACGTCTTCATCGCCTGGAGGAAGAAAATGATCGAACAATAGAGCACACCTTTTCCCTCCATAAAAACATTACCACTGGTAGAGCCAAAGTAAGAAAGTTTCGGAAAAACCAAGTCGCAATGGAGAGGTGCGTCATCGAGGCTGAACGTCAAGTGGCTCGAGCATGGACTTTCATAACAACATATCGTGGTCTGCAACGTACCACCCATTCGAAGTAGAGTGCGTGCTTCTTGCGCTATGTATATATACTTATTGAGTGAGCGTTGGTGCTACTCTTTCCTTTCTGTATGTATGCCTGGCGGATTGTGGGTACACAATTCGAGGGCCTGAATGCAGTCAAATTTTCCCATTTTCATTGATGTACTCTAGACCTTTGTTAAGGTCAAATTTTCCTGATCGATATATCGAATATTAAAATCAACGAGATTGACATGCATTTTTTATTTCGTTGAGTATTTCATTAAGTTCTTAAAATACTAAGGAAAAATCATACACTCATTATTGGAAGTTTCCATTTCGCAATTAAATTACAAATTCGGTAATGTTCGGAACGTAAAACATATAATACTAAAACTTTCCATTATCATTTCTTAAGACTTATCAGGAATTCGTCTTTTAAATTATGGCAGAATCATGCTACCAAGAAGGAATCCACGACGCTTCAATACCACAAGAACACCTCCACCACCACCCCCATCAATGGACAATGTTGTCTTCCAGGAAGCCGTAACAGCTGTTGTCACAGCAGCAATGGCATACATGAGTAACAATGGGTCAGGAGGAGGAATCAATAGCTCTACCACTGGTCAACACCAAAAATTGTTCCGAAGAATGCACTTACAAGGACTTCACCAACAGCAAACCCATATCCTTTAATGGGACTGTAGGAGTTATGGCTCTATCCCAATGGATAGAGAAAACGGAAGCAGTATTCGAGATCTCCTCAAGCCAAGAGGGAAGCAAAGTAAAATTTGTTGCATGTGCTTTCTCCGAACGAGCCCTGATGCGGTGGAAAGGTGACGTCAAGTCACTAACTCTGGTAGTGGCTAACTCCATGGGATGGGAAAACCTGAAAGAAATGCTCATGCAAGAGTACTTCCTGAGAGGCAAAGTATAGAAGCTCGAACAACAGCTTTGGGGCCTTACAATTGTCGGATCATACATCACAATCTATACCAATAGGTTCAGTGACTTGGCAATACTTTGCCCGGAAATGGTTGCTATAGAGAGCAAGTAGATCGAGAGATATATCTGGGGACCATCGCCCCATATTCAAGGAAGTGTACTAGCTTCCAAGTCGGTTACTTCCGATAGTTCCAAACAGCTAGCACAGTCCCTCATTGACCATGGGACCAGTCAAGGATTCATGACTGCAATTCCGAAGCAAACCATAGAGGGCAACAACAACAATACCAACAACAAGAAGAAGAAGTTTTAGAGCAAGAGCAAGGGTCAACCTTCGCTAGAACCTTCCAAGAAATAGCAGCTAGTGACAGTTCATGGTGCTACTACTCCCACTGTTGTTCCTATCACCCTTGTACAAGCAAAGCAATATGCTGGAAACCTACCAAAGCGAAGCAAATGAAATTACCATCACAACGGAAATTGTAGGGTAATGCACTGTAATAACTACAACAGGAAAGAGCACATTGCCCATTTCTGTAAGGCACCAGGACAACGAATCACCCAAGTTCCTGGAGTCAGGATGGGCCAGACATTTTATGGGTGTGGCGAAGTTGGGCACTACAAGAGAGACCTCCCTAAGTCAAGTAATGTTGGTGGTGTAGGGAGAGTGCTGGCAATAGGGCAGAATGAAGCCACATCTGATCCCACGGTGGTTACGGGTACGTTTCTCCTCAAGAGCACTTATGCCTGCATACTTTTTGATTGTGGTGCGGAAAGGAGTTTCGTGAGCCATGAATTCAAACAGTTACTTAAGCAAAACCCCTCAATCACTTAATAAGATATTTACAGTAGAAATGGCAAACGGTAAAATAGAAAGCACAAACAATATGTACATAGGCTGCACGCTAGATTTAAATGAACACTTGTTCCAAATCGATCTAATGTTGATCAGTATAAGAAGCTTTGATGTCATCATCGGTATGAATTGGTTAAGCCTTCACCATGCTGATATACTTTGTCACGAAAGGGCCGTTCGCCTTAATCTGCCAAATGGTGAAACTCTTATCATATATGGTGTTAAACCCGGTACAAATTTACAAATCACCTCTTGTGTCAAATCCCAAAAATGCTTGTGCAAGTAGTACCATGCTTTCCTAGCCCATGTGGTAGATAAGGAAAAAGAAATGAAAGACATCAAAGACATTTCAGAAGTCTGTGATTTCCCTAACGTCTTCCCTGAAGATCTTCCAGGAGTTCCACCAGAATGTCAAGTCAAGTTCATAATCGACTTGATTCCCGGAGCTACCCCAGTAGCAAAATCGTCGTACCATTTAGCCCCGATAGAGAAGCAGGAATTATCCAGGCAACTAAACGAACTACTCAATAAAGGATTCATCAGGCCGAGTTTCTCACCTTGGGGAGCACCAGCCCTATTCGTGAAGAAGAAGGATGGATCTTTTCGCATGTGCATCAACTACCGAGAATTGAAAAAACTCACAATCAAGAACCGATATCCTCTACCGCGTATAGACGATCTGTTCGACGAACTCCAAGGAGCAAGCTACTTCTCAAAGGTCAATTTAAGATTCGGGTACCATTAACTGCGAGTCCTGGAAGGAGATGTCCCCAAGACGGCCTTCCGAACTCGTTATGGTCACTACGAGTTTGTAGTGATGCCCTTTGGATTAACAAATGCACCAGCGATGTTCATCGATTTAATGAACAGAGTATGTCGTTTTTCCTAGACAAATTTGTGATTGTGTTCATAGATGATATACTCGTCTATTTAAAGAGCAAAGAAGAACATAGTCAACACCTTCGACAGATCTTGGAAACACTAAGGAAAAAGAAACTATACGCCAAATTCTCAAAGTGCGAATTTTGGATTTGGAAAGTAGATTTCCTGGGTCACGTGGTCAGCAAGGAAGGGATACACGTGGACCCTTCTAAAATCAAGGCAATAGAGAACTGGTCAGCTCTAAGAACTCAACCGGAAATCCAACAATTCTTGGGCCTTGCTAGGTATTACCGAAGATTCATACAAAACTTCTCAAAGATTGCCAAACCACTTACCACCCTGACTCAGAAGGGTGTAACCTAAAATTGGGGAGAAAAGGAAGACGTGTTCCAAACACTGAAACGAGCCATATGCAACACACCTATACTATCCCTGCCAGAAGGAACAGAAGATTTCGTGGTCTACTACGACGCATCAAACCAAGTTTTGGGATGTGTTCTAATGCAACGAGGAAAGGTCATCACATTCCCTTCGAGGCAACTCAAGACGCACGAAGTCAACTACACTACCCACGACCTAGAAGTAGGAGCAGTCGTTTGCACCCTAAAGATCTGGAGGCATTATCTGTACGACACAAGATGCACATTCTTCACTGATCATAAGAGCCGTCAACACATTCTCAACCAAAAAGAACTCAACATGAGACAGAGATGATGGGTTGAACTACTAAGCGATTACGAATGCGAGATTCGTTATCATCCGGGAAAAGCTAATGTAGTAGCTAATTCCCTCAGTTGAAGGAATACTCGGGCCGCCGAGTGAAGTTCTTAACCATGAAGATCCATTCACACCTATCCACGCAAATCAAGGAAGCTCAAAAGGAAGCCTTGAAAAAAGAAAACGTGGTTGGTGAAGCCTTAAGAGGAATGGATAAGAATCTTGAAGTCAAGGTTGACGGAGTTCGTTACTTCATGAATCGGATCTGGACTCCAAAGTTTGGTGGATTCAGAGACGTTGTCATGAATGAGGCTCATAAGACTCGATACTTTGTGCATCCCGGTTCAAACAAGATGTATCTGGACCTCAAGAAATTGTATTGGTGGCCGAACATGAAAGCCGAAATTGTTGCCTATGTAGGCAAGTGTCTGAATTGCGCCAAAGTCAAGGTAGAGTGCCAAAAGCCCTCGGGATTGTAACAACAACCCGAAATACCCGAGTGGAAGTGGGAGCGGGTAACCATGGATTTAATAACCAAGTTACCCAAAATAGCAGGCAGACTTGACGCCATCTGGGTGATCATTGACAGATTAACCAAATTTGCGTACTTCCTACAATTAAAGGAAACTGACAAGACGGAGAAACTAATTCGAACATACATCATAGAGATTGTACGAACTCATGGTGTACCAATATCCATTATCTCTGACAGAGATAGTAGATTCAACTCACGATTCTAGCAGTCACTACAAAAATCTCTAGGGATGAGACTAGACATAAGTACTGCTTACCATCCACAAACCGACGGTCAGAGTGAGAGGACCATTCAGACATTGGAAGATATGCTAAGAGCTTGTGTGATCGATTTTGGTAAGGCCTGGGATACCTATTTACCACTAGTTGAGTTCTCATACAACAATAGCTATCACACTAGCATCAAGGTTGCTCCATTCGAAGCCCTCTACGGTCGCAAGTGCAGATCACCTCTGTGTTGGGATGAAGTTGGAGACACGCAACTAGCTAAAGGACAAGTACCTGACAACACTCTCACCGGCCCAGAAATCATTAGAGAAACGATTTAGAGGATTGTCCAAAACCGTGAACGACTAAAAGGTTCAAGAGATAGACAAAAGAGTTATACGAACAAAAGAAGGAAGTCCTTGGAATTTTAGGTTGGAGATCGGCTTCTATTGAAGGTCTCACCCTTTCCAGGATCAGCCCGGTAGCATACAAGCTTCGATTACTGCAGGAACTCAATAACATACATTCTACCTTTAATGTGTCAAACTTAAAGAAGTGCTTATCCGATAAGACCCTCGTTGTCCCTCTGGACGAAATCGAAATCAATGAGAGTCTCCACTTTGTAGAAGAACCAGTAGAAATCATGGATAGGGAAATTAAAAGAACAAAACAAAGTCGCATACCCATTGTGAAGGTCCGCTGGAATGCAAAGCGAGGACCTGAATAAACCTGGGAGCGAGAAGACCAGATGAAACAAAAATACCCGCATCTTTTCCCTAGTCCATAAATACTTGTCTTAGAATAAATTTCTGGACGAAATTCTCTCTAACGGGGGGATGATGTGACAACCCGATATTTCAAGTCAGTGTAATGACATAAGTCAAGTATTGTAATCTATTTTGAATTAATAAATAAATAAAAATAGCATCAGAAATGAAATGTTCAAAAGTCTCAATTGGGATACATATAGTAATAGATATTTTAACTAGGTTTTTAGAAATATAAAGAACACAAAAATCCAAGTTTTAACGAATAAGTTATGACCAATCGAAAATCCGCAGCAAAACCAGTAAAACACTATTAAGCGTAAAACGCAAAATTTCAATAAAATACTTTTTAGCCTTAAGTATCTAAACGAATGTTGTTGATATAATTAAACCGTGAACATACATAAAAAGAACGTCCAAATCTGGCTTTGTATGGGGAAGTTAGGATTTTTTCTAAGTTTCGGAGTAGCGGTAGACAACTAAAAACTCGAAATAGAGATCGAGCGATATTTAGCCGACACAACCTAAACGAGAGTTGAAGATCTCGAAAAAAGTAGTACAACGGTAAAAAGGCAGACAAAACGGACATCGGGTGAAGAAGTTATGAATTTTTAACGCTCTTTAACTGTCCCGGCTTATTAAAAATATATAAATAAAAATAAATTCAAAATATTCCAATAAAGTATAAATGAAAGTTGTAGATTATATTCTCACCTACGCATGGATATAAAGAACGTCAAAAACGGAGCTCGTATGCGAAAATTACGTATTTTAGAAGATTGTGGCACAAACCGGGGGGGGGGGGGGGGGGTATGCCCAGCGTACACCATACGGGGCCTCGGATCAGCCACGTCTTCCCTACGCCCCTCTACCCCTGTCCCATCCAAAGTCCGATAGTCAAGTCAGGCTTCATGCATGACATACGCCACGTGTACGAGCTACGGACGAGGTACGCCCCGCGTACTTCGGAGTATGCTCAGCATACGAAGCTGCCTCCACCCCTATACATAAGGATGCGAGGGTGCCAACTCCATTTGCTAATTCACACCATTTATCACCCACTTTTCACTTCCAAGCACCTCTAGACTACCTCGACGCCCCGGTTACGTATCCAAGTCCCGACGAAGGTCCGAAGCTCCGAAATACTCGAAATAGACAACTAAAAACTAAAAACTTGAAATAGAGATCGAGCAATGTTTAGCCGACACAACCTAAACGAGAGTTGAAGATCTCGACAATAGTAGTACAACGGTAAAAGACAGACGAAAACGAACATCTGATGAAGAAGTTATGAATTTTTAATGATCTTTTCCTATTCCGGCTTATCAAAAATATATAATTAAAAATAAATTCAAAATTTGCCAATAAAGTCTAAATGAAAGTTCTAGATTATATTATCACTTACGCGTGGATATAAAGAATGTCAAAAACGGAGCTCGTATGCGAAAGTTTCCATTTTAGAAGATTAAGGCACAAACCGGGGGGGGGGGGGGGGGGGGGTACCCCCGACGTACGAGGGTATGCCCAACATTCGCCATACGGGGCCTCGGATCGGCCACGTCTCCCCTACAACCCTCTACCTCCGTCCCATCCAAATTTTGGCAGATGAGCGCACAATGTACGAGCTACGGACGAGGTGTGCCCCGTGTACTTCGAAGTACGCCCAACGTACGAAGCTACATCCACCCCTATAAATAAGGATGCGAGGGTGCCGACTCCATTTGCTAATTCACACCATTTCTCACCCACTTTTTCACTTTCGAGCCCCTCGAGACTACCCCGACGCCCCGGTTACGTATCCAAGTACCGACAAAGGTCCGAAGCTCCGAAATACCCGAGAAACTCACTTCCTTCCAGTCGAAGGGCTGCCCGAGAAAAGTCTCGTTCTCTTCAAATCATCAATCTTTCCATGTGAGTTCATAGCCCCATATTTTCACTCTTTTACTATATTTTAGGGGGAGAAATACAAGTGAAACACAAGAAAAACTTATGTTGAAATGCAAATCGTTACATACATATTCAAATACTTTATCTACATTTGATGTATAGACGTTAAATACATAGAATAACATTATTACAAATGTTATACTTTACATACAAAGTTAATAACCCATTAAGGTTTACCATGCAAATGAAATACATTTTTGGAAACTATAATAGGTATAGTTTATGAGATATTCATGATATTTTACACTCTATAAACACTATAGAAATGAAATACTTACATTTACAAGAACAATGGACTTTTCATACGTAACTCTATTTGATACAAAATTTGTGAGACATTTGACTTCACGTACTTTCATGTACGCATTTTTAAGTCCTGTATTATATACCATAATCTCTTATAGGTAGAGCGCGATAGTTGTGTATACATCTATATGAGATTGACAATGTCGCACCTAAATTGTTAGCCACAGTTGGACCAGCAGGTCTGGGGTGACAAATGTCATATCATTCCAACGTCCGAAGAACGTTGTAACAGGCAGACTGGTCAATAGCACGGTTATAAAACTCACATGAAATATTAAAACATTTGATTTACGAGGCTATCAAACGCCTTAGTGATTATATATACATATATAAATCTACTTACACTATTTTATGTATGGAAAATACTTATGCATTTCGTTTTCAAATCATTTAAAAACTACTATTCATTTATGGAAAATATTGGATTTTCTAGAGACAAACACACTTACTTTATACAAAAAGGCATACAATTCTTATAGAAAAATGCTTATGAACTCACCAACTTAATTGTTGACACCTTTTTATAAACTAATTGTATTTCTCAGGGATTCAGTAATACATGTAACAACTGCTTTTGGGAAGGGACGCTAAGGCGTCAATTTCAAACTTATTATATCATCATAATGTAATTTCTATTGAAATATGTAATACAATAAAAAATGTAACTTTTTAAATTATATTTTTGATGGTTGTGTTTGCTTTCTTTACTATTTATTCGACTGTTATGATACTACATGAAGTCATCCGCCCTCGAACGATTCCGCCGTTCTAGTTTGGGGGTGTGACAATTATCTTCGTTCACTAATGCTGTGAGTTCGGTTGTTTGCTTCTGTGTAACGCCAGTAACTGCATAAACTTGATTTGGCGTGGTTTGTACCTTCTGATACACCACAACTTTTTCTTTCATAACTCTAGACTTATTCCGCGACAAATGAGCGAATTCAACTGAGTTTTTAGAGATGAGATTTTTCGTTGATTCGGGTTCGCTCTTGACAAATTCAGAACAATCTACCTCATCTTCTACAAATATTTCACTCATATCATCATCCTCATCAAATTCAGAAGTATTTTCAACATTAATTTTTGTTTCTGAAATCAACTTGGCATTCAACGAGTCAAATTTCTGCATAGTTTCGGTTTTAATTTTCAATTTATCATTTTCATCCAATAAATTCTTAAGCATGTCCTTGTGGTCTTTGGACTGGATAAAAGATTCAATTTTGTCAAGACCAATTTTATAGCCAGGAGAAACTTCATCAGACGAGACAACAACTTCACAATCATAAACATCAGTATCAATTTTATCCTCCTTTAATTCAAGGAAGGGAAGAATCATACTCTGAATTTTCCTGCCTATTTCACAATCTAGATGCAACTGAGTGATATTGTAATATAAACGTTTAGCAATTAAACAAAAAACATTTCTCTGTTTAAAAAGCTTCAAATTATCCCTTTGCAAATAAATTGTCTCATCCTTAATTCTAATTAACTCTTTCTCCTTTTGCTCAATCCACATTCTCCTCTCCTCACTCTTCAAAGACACCCTGTCGAGTTGATCAGTTAGGTTAGAATTTGTGAGGTGATTTTGGGTTAAACTACCACTTAAACTAGAAATTTTAGTTTTTAATTCCTTCAAATCTTTTTCATACTTTGTGACAGGGATTTTTAATGATTCGAGAATAGATTTTACCTTATTGATCAACTGGCCGCACTCGTTGATCCGCTTACCAACAGGTTTGGTAGCGAATCATCTGTCCTCTCGTTCCTTCGCTTCATCCTGACCCCCATCAGTATTGTAACCCCTCATCTACGACACGCCAGCTGTCACCATCAAACACTTTCGTTCAGCAGCATTCTCGTCTTCTTTCGCCACGAAAGCGCTGCCATGTGTAGGCTTTCCACTTCTTCATCCTCTGAGTCAGTAGATTAGATTTCAACACCACCAAATTCATCATCTACAACATTTTCCTGCACAATAAGAACATTCATAGTGTTATTTGCAACAACTTTCTTCTTCTTAATCTCCTCTATCTTTTTCAAATGGTATGCTTCATCGTCTTCACTCTCATTATTTTCTGTCATTTTTCTCAACGTACAATCCTTGGCAAAATGGTTTTTCCCTCCACAAAAGTGACAATTAAATCTTGCGACACTTGACATCTTGTTCTCCTTCTTCGGTTTTTCTTGCTGAGGAGTGATCTTCGGTTCCTCCTTTACCTTTTCCGAACTGTAGTTTCCTTTCCAGTTTCGGTTCTTATTGGTGGGAAACTTTCTCCTAATGAACTTCTTTGGGTTTGTAACCATCAAAGCATATTATTCATTGGTCAGATCAAATTCATAGAGATCTAAATCTTCTTCTTCTTCCACTGCATTCTTTCATTTGGAAATTAGGGCCAAAGAACCCATGCTTAAAACCACGTTTGTTTCTTTAGTCACTGCACCTTCATGTGACTTTAGTATCCCCACTAGCTTCGCCAAAGAGTAAGCCTTGAATTGTTAATGGGCCTTTACAGTAGACACTACAGCCATCCATTCTGATCTTAAGCCATTCATAAATGTAACTTTTTGCTCAATAAATCTCTCTATGCCATGCTTTATCATTTTGCTAAGAAGATGATTAAAGCAATCAAAGGCTTGGATTAGCTTCTCTTCAGGTTTCTGCTTGAAGTCTCCAAACTCTGAGAGTAATAGAGTCTGGATCGAATGCTCTAGATCCTCATCAGTAGAATACAGCTCTTTCAGCCTGTCCCAAATCTCTTTTGCTGTCGTGCATGAGCTAACCAACCGATATGTGTCAGACTGTAGGGCAAATCCAATCATTCTAAGTGCTTTTATATTGCATACAAACTTATCCTTTTCATCTTGAGGAACGTCTTTAACATCAACCATAAGTTGGTTGTACTCCTTTTGAGTCTTTATGACTCGGTTTGTGTCAGTGTGAGAGAACGGACCAACAGTGATTGCTTCCCAGATTAAATGCCTATTGTCTTAAGAACCGATGACATAGTCTTCAAAGTGATGTGTCCATACTTTGTAATCCTGAGTATATAGAATTGGAATCCTAGTTGTGGATCCAATGTTGTTTGAGATATTGATAGGATTTGTGTTGGAATCATCGTGTGACATGATGATATTGCGAAAAACCTGTTCAAGATCAGACTTGTAAACATCGAAATCCAAGAACTACGTCAATAAGAAAATGACGGTTTCTAACAGAGATCAATATTAGCGGAAAACCCTGAAACCTTCTTCGACAGAAGAGATACGTATAGATTACACAGTCTCCTGCTCTGATACCAATTGATGAGTTAAAAACTCTTTAGATCGATAAATCTTTAACATGTAAATAAACAAGAACAGTAAACACTGAAACACACAATGAATCAATCCGTATGCTGAATAATTAAAATATAGTCACACCTCAACAGAGCTCAATTAAGAACTTCCACTGTAGAGGTGAGCTAGGGTTTTACAATACAATAAATGATAATTATGAAAAAGCGTTAATGATAAGATTGCATGCATGCAACTTATATACTAAACCCTAAAACAAAACACACGACTGGACAAGCCCAAACCGTTGACAAAACTAGACTAACTAGCGAGCCTAGGACGCAACACAATAAACCCAACAAGATATAAAGACACAATCAAAATCACTAAAAATATGTTGAATGCCAATTTTTTACCTCAAAACAACTCGTACCCAAACAGGTCACCACCCACTATTTACCTTCTCCATTTGTTGAAAATGATTGATAAGCATGACAAATAATGACATTACATCCCTATTATCCCTATTTTAATAGATATTCTCTTTGCATTTGAACATAGATTTATGTTAAAGGAGTTCAATAAACATCATATTTTATGTTAATGGACCATACCAAATTGTTATTTTTGTGATTAATGAATATTAAATACTAAAAGTAATAATTGAAAGGATATGATTGTATCTCGTAGCTCCTTTTTTATTTGATTATTTGTTAAAACTTGGTAGGATGTCAATGCCCAATACCATACATTCAACAACGACACATACGTACATATATCAAGTCGGCGCCACTGTATTTTTATATTATTTTATGGGCCATGCCTTTATTTGTTTGCCATGTCAGGTAAACGAAACTTAACAGTCATATAATTATGGTAAAGTGGAAGGGTGTTGGTATGGGGGCGTAATGAATCTAAAGTAAGCAAAACACTCCACGCTTTTAAACACGTCTTTTTCATGCCCTGCTGCCTCTCTACCACCCACCGAAACAAACAAACTCCTTCCGAACAATCATTTGGTGGTAGACCATCATCTTAAATAATCTATTTTCCATCAACCTTTAGTCATCATGCCTATATTACATAAACATCAAGAGAAAAAGCAAGTCATTTTTTTAGAAAAAAATATAGAAGAAGAAGATTTAAACAAAAATTGGACAACCTAATCATCATGCCTATATCACATAAAACTCGAGAAAAAAAAAAGCCAAATCTTTTTTTTTTTTTTAAAGAAAAAGAGAAATAAGACCAAACTTATATTTTTAAAAACTTAACAATTTACGAAACGTTTGTATAATCACCAAAAATACATAATTTTGGTGATTTTTGTAGATGTAATGGAATTAGGAGGAAAATGATTCTAATTCTACCACATTCCAATGTTTGGTTCAACTTTGTATAATGAAATTGAAATCCTAAATGAGAAAACTTTCCATCAAATAAGAAAAAACATTTTCCTTCGAGAAGATGATGAAATTAATTCTCATCTTGGAAGAAAAGTGGCATTTTACCTTATTACTCTTACTTTATTTCACAACATAAGCTCTACCACCACCTTCATCACCGCTACCACCACCACCACCATCGTCGCCGCCACCATCACTAACCACTACCACCACCACCACCACCATCACTACCAACACTTACCAGCGGTATTGCCACCACCACCCAACTAACGCCGTCGTCCCCACCACCATTACGTACTACCAGCTCTACCACCTACTGCCACCGTTACCTACCACATGTCACTGTTACCTACCACCTGTCACCGTCATCACCATTTACCATGTAACGCCCGGGTTTTCAGGGCTAAGCATTTTTGTCAATGTAATAGTCTAGGTCAACTATTGTAACTCTTTTTGAAGTAATAAATATGAAATATTTGAGTATTATGTGAATTATGTGTGTTTATGTGTTTATTATTTAATTATAAATGTATAATTAATAAAGAATAAAAATGAGCGTCAAAATTAAAGTGTGAGATAATCCCGATATCTCTACACAAAGTTGTAGAATATGTCTCAAGGTTTCCGTACATATAAAGAATTCCCAAATCCGAGCTATAACGAAGAAGTTATGGCCCGCCGAAGTTTTACGGCTAAACCGGCACGACACCGGGAGACGTAAATAGTGAATTTACGATAGAAGACTTTTTAGCCTTAGCAATCTAAACAAAAGTCGTAGAATGTGTTAAACTAAGAACATCGATAAAAAGAACGCCCAAATCTGACTTCGTATGAAGAAGTTATGATTTTTCTAAGATTCGGCTTAGTAGTGCACGACCTGAAACTCAAATTTTAGTTCGAGCGGTTTTTGGCTTACGCAATGTAAATGAGAGTTGAAGATCTCATTAATAGGAAATCAACGGTAAAAAGACAGACAAAAACAGAGTCCGTATGTAGAAGTTATTAATTTTACGCAGACGTTTAACAGTATAATCTCCTTGTACTGTTAAATTTAAGATCGGTCGAGAATTAGCTGACGGTGTCAAAATGAAAGTTGTAGATCTTATTATTACCTACGCGTGGATATAAAGAACGTCAAAAACGGAGGTCGTATGTGAAAGTTACGGATTTTAGAAGTCGGAAGTGTGCTGTGCGAAAATGGGTGATGTGGCACAATCTTGGCCATTGCTTTCTCCCCAAGGCTTGCCACCAGATGGTGACATGTGGCACCAAGTTCAGCCACATTTCACCCTATAAATACCACCTCTCCCACCCTCATTTTCTTCACACCTTTCCCATTCTTTCTTCTCTTTACTCTCTCTCTCTCTCTAGAACCTCTCTCTAGCCCCGAAATCCCCCGAAAAGCCTAGGGAACCTCCCTAGCACGAGGCGGAAGCCCCGGAGTGCTCGAAGGCTCTGAGAAGAAGAGATTTTTGGCTCGGGAACGCTGCTCCAAGCAAAGCCCGGTTTTCTATAAAACCCGCTGTAAGTGAGCTACGCCTACGCTATTTTTAATATAACTTTTATTTAATTATAGTAACGTTATTAGGAACTTATAATAAATACTTGGGCTATTATTATGGGTTATATAAGTATTTTTTTGACGCTTATATAATAATAATAATAATAGCTAGACTATTAATTAGTCTCGACGAATAATAAACTAAACTCTAGTGGTAATAATACTAGGTTTCGTCGAAGAAAAATTCTTTTTAAGAAGCGAAGCGCTGTCTGAGTTCGGAATCACCACCTTTTCCGGTGAGTGCATAGTTACCTTCAACTTACACATAGATATGAAGTATTTTATATAAATTACGTGCTATGTGTGCATATTATGTGAATACTTGTTATCTATGCTAGATGAACGTTGTTATACATGTTTTCAATGATTTAAACTGTATACGTATTTTATATCTACGAAAATGTTGGGGTAAAACATGGGTAGATGTAATAGGTGATGTGTGATAAAATGATGAGAGGCCTCGATGTTGTTGTTGTTGATCCAGTCATCTAGCGGAGTATAGATGACGACCACGGACTCTTCTAGACAGTCCAGTGGAACACTAGCAGGCTCGCAACCTGTAGGTGTTGTGAACGATGTGTTCACCGGTGTACTCCATCCCCCACATGGTTGCCTATTAGGACATTTATTGCTAAGGAATCCCCTTAGCAGTAGTGTCCGTCCCGATGATGATCCTTAGGCTAGGTCCCTTATGATAGGTGTTTAGGGACGTAAAGTGAGGATAACGGGAACGGGTAATCGGGTTATTGTTGATTGATGAAATTAATAAACTTATTTATTGTGGGTTGAAAACCCTATGTGCTCACCAGGCTCCCAAGCCTGACCCACTCAGTTTTATGCATTACAGGTAGTGGCGCATGAGCATAGGTGTGATGTTTTGGACGAGGGATTACGGATATAGGCCTGTAGATATGAAATAATGTAGTAAGGCTTATATTGTACTGTTTATACTTTTGATCTGTACGAACATGACATCCCGAGTCTTTTAATGAAATACATTTCTATGGAAATGCTTTTGATAAATCTTTATCATATTATTGTTTTGGGACAAATTCCGCAACCCTTTTTATTAAAAAAATAACTCTGATTTTGAAATAAAGTATAAACAAAACCGGTCTTTTCTGGCCGTGATTTTGGGGATGTCACAGTTGGTATCAGAGCATTAGTTTAAGCGAACTAGGAATTTGTAGGATTTCTAGACTTAAACTTAGAATGCTAAGCGATGATTGTGAGGTGTGAGCACTAGCTTATTTTAGGAATTGTGCCTAAAATGCTTATATGTGCTAAATGCTTTATGCATGATATGCTGTTATTTAGTTCGGATCTATGGTCTGTTGCCGACCGGATCTGGAAACCTTATGTGTTTAGGATTCTAAACGTACGACTACGATATTAGAACTAGCATGTAAACGTTTCGGAGTGATTAGGACGATTTAAAACGTCTCTCCTAAATAAAGATCTAAATTCACCTTATTCGGTGTATAGATCAAGATGGCAAGGACCCGTAGCGGAAACGTAAACGCAAATGGGAATAGACACCAACCCCCCGTGATCGAGCAAATACCAGTTGTGGAAGCCGCTGTCGGACCAATAACGATGGCCGGAGTGCAAGCGATGATCCAGGCAATGTTGGATCGTCAAATGGAGGAAACCAGGCGTTTGCTCCAGCAAAATCGAGAGGAAGCGACTATTCAGCTCGAACAGCCCGAGTTGAACGAAGGGCAGACTGAAGAAGGAAACTACAGTGGGACTATTGGTCAAGCCAACCCACCGATAGTTAGGCAAAACCACCAGGATGGAGGAAATGATGGACGTGGATGCAAATACAAGGATTTCATGGCATCCAAACCACCGAGTCTATCCGGAAGCCCGACGCCGGTGGAAGTCATGAACTGGATCTCTGAGATGGAGACAATGTTTGAGAGTTGCGAGTGTAGCAATAGGCAGAAGACTGCTCTTGCAGTTCCTTTATTGAAATCTGGAGTACTAAGCTGGTGGAAGCTATTAGCTGATTCAATGCCCAAAGGTGAAGCAAGCAAAATGTCGTGGGAGGATTTCCTGGTACAGTTAAAGATGCAATACTGCTCTGAGCAGGATCTTCTGGAGATCAGCAACGAATTCCAGAATCTGAAGAAGGGAAGAATGAGCGTTACTGAATACGCTGCAAGCTTTACTGAGAAAATGAAGCTCGTTCCTCACCTCGTCCCAACCGAACTCTCCAAGGTTAACAAATTTGCCCTCGGATTACCAGCGGACTTCGGTCCAATGGTCAAGCAAACTACCACTCTGAAAGCTGCCATCTGGGCTGCTAAGAATGTGGAGACCCAGATACGAGAGAAGGGTCTGGAGAGAGCGGAAGTGGGAGAGAAAAGGAAATTTGACGGATCCTCGAGGTCCGGTAAGAAAGGAAGATTCTCGAAGTCTGGTTCGAGAGGAGGAGGATCAGAAGCAAAGTGGTGTGACAAGTGCAAGAAGAAGCACTTTGGGAAGTGTGATGGAGGAGTCACTTGTTACAAATGCGGAAAGCCTGGGCACTATGCCAATGAATGCACCCTTAACCAGAAGGCCTGTTATGGGTGTAATGAAGAAGGGCACATTTTGAAGGACTGCCCGAAGAAGAAGGAGGCAGGAAGACCCAACATACCACCAAAGCCGAAGGCGAGAGCCTTCCAGATGACGCTCGAGGCTGCAAAGGAGGCAGCAGACGTCGCTTCAGGTACCTTTCTTGTAAATGGTTTGCCTGCAAATATACTGTTTGATTCCGGAGCCAACTACTCCTTTGTGTCGCATAAATTTAGTGCGAAATTAGCATTACCTGTAGAAAAACTTGATAACGCCTTAATTGTAGAAGTTGCCAGTGGCAAATTTGTACCTGTTAGTAATCGTATTAGGAACATCATCATTGACCTAAACGGAAACGAATTCCAGGAGGAACTATTACCCATAGAGTTAAACGGTTTCGACATCGTTTTGGGTATGGATTGGCTTAGCGCCAACGATGCCGAGATATTATGCCGAAAGAAGATAGTTAGGATAAACCCACCCGGAAAGGAATCATTTATGGTGTACGGGGACAAACGCAGAGTGAGTTCTGGAATCATCTCCTTGATGAAAGCCAGGAAATGTTTGTCCAAGGGATGTGCATCGTACTTGGCATTCGTAATCGATGCTAAGAAAGAAAAGAAAGAGGTGCAGAATATACCGGTTGTGTGCGATTATCCGGAAGTCTTTCCTAAAGATCTTCCCGGATTACCACCTGATAGGCAAGTAGAATTTCGTATAGACTTATTACCAGGAACAACACCGATAGCAAAGGCACCTTACCGATTAGCACCGACGGAGATGAAGGAGCTCATGATGCAACTTCAGGAGCTGTTGGACAGCGGTTTCATTCGACCTAGTTCATCACCCTGGGGAGCTCCGGTGTTATTCGTGAAGAAGAAGGACGGAAGCATGAGGATGTGCATAGACTACCGAGAGCTGAATAAGGCAACGGTGAAGAACAAGTATCCATTGCCGAGGATTGATGACCTATTCGATCAGCTGCAAGGTTCAAGCTACTTCTCAAAGATCGATCTTAGGTCAAGATATCATCAGCTGAAGGTGAGAGAGCAGGATATTGAGAAGACTGCATTCAGAACAAGATATGGACACTACGAGTTATTGGTTATGTCATTCGGACTAACCAATGCTCCCGCAGCATTCATGGATTTGATGAACAGGGTTTGTAAACCATTCCTCGATAAATCCGTGATAGTGTTCATCGACGACATTCTCATCTACTCGAAAAGCCAGGAGGAGCACGGCAAGCATCTACGAGAAGTATTGGAGGTGTTAAAGAAGGAGAAGCTTTTTGCAAAGTTCTCCAAATGCGACTTTTGGATACGGGAAGTCCAATTCTTGGGTCATGTTGTTAACCAGGAAGGAATAATGGTTGACCCTGCTAAGATCGAGGCTGTAATGAAGTGGGAACGTCCGAAGAGTCCCACGGAGATTCGAAGCTTTCTAGGATTAGCCGGATATTACCGACGATTTATCCAAGGCTTTTCTTCGATAGCTGCTCCATTAACAGCTTTGACCCATAAAGGAGCTACGTATACATGGAGTGAGAAACACGATGAGGCATTCGAGAAGCTAAAGAAGAAGTTATGTGAAGCGCCGATACTTTCTCTACCCGATGGAGTCGAAGATTTCGCAGTTTATAGTGATGCATCTGGAGTCGGGTTAGGTTGTGTTCTGACCCAAAGAGAAAAGGTGATAGCATACGCATCTCGACAATTGAAAGAGCACGAAAAGAACTACCCCACTCATGATCTGGAGTTGGCAGCGGTAGTATTCGCCTTAAAGATATGGAGGCATTACCTCTACGGCACGAAGTGCAAGCTCTTCACTGATCATAAGAGTCTCCAGTATCTCTTTAATCAGAAGGAGTTGAACATGAGGCAACGACGCTGGCTAGAACTTCTCAAGGACTACGACTGTGAGATACTTTACCACCCAGGTAAAGCAAATATTGTTGCTGATGCTCTCAGTCGGAAAGTCAATCTTGAAAGAAGAAGGGCAAGAGCGTTAAGAATTGAAGTCGTCTCGACGATTGTGGAAAGTATCAGGAAAGCTCAAGAAGAAGCCTTAGAAAAGAATGACCGAAAGGAAGAACGTTTGGGAAAAACGTTAGTGTTCGGTACGAACAGTCGAGGACTGAAGGTATTCCAAGATCGAATTTGGGTACCTAAGACGGGAGGAATAAGAGATCTTCTAATGGAAGAAGCACACAAGACCATGTACTCGATTCATCCCGGTAGCACTAAAATGTATAGGGACCTAAAACCCTACTACTGGTGGCCGACGATGAAGCTCGATGTTGCGAAGTATGTGGCTGAGTGCGTAACATGTGCGAGGGTTAAGGCACAACATCAAAAACCGTATGGGAGTTTAGAACCCTTACCTGTACCCATGGGTAAATGGGAAGACATCACCATGGATTTTGTGACTAAACTGCCCAGAACGAAGAATGGTCACGACATGATTTGGGTAGTCGTGGATCGTTTCACCAAGAGTGCACACTTCATAGCAGCCAACGAGAAGTGGTCTATGGATAAGCTCGCAAATGCTTACGTGAAGGAAATTGTAAGACTTCACGGTATCCCTCTTACGATTGTGTCAGATCGTGATAGTCTTTTCACGTCGAGGTTTTGGAGGAGTCTACAAGAGGAGTTGGGTACAAAGTTGTGTTTGAGTACTGCTTACCATCCGCAAACTGATGGTCAGAGCGAAAGAACGATTCAGACGTTGGAAGATATGTTGAGAGCATGTACCCTCGAATTCCAAGGGAATTGGGACGACCACTTACCCCTAGTAGAATTTTCCTACAATAATAGTTTTCACTCGAGCATCAAGATGGCACCTTATCAGGCCTTGTATGGACAGAAGTGTCGTACGCCGTCTTGTTGGCTTGAAGCCGGAGAGAAGCAGTTTATGGGCCCCGAGATAGTCCATGAGACTGCTGAGAAATTGAAGGTGATTAGGGAAAGAATGTTAGCAGCTCAGGATCGTCAGAAGAGCTATGCCAACAAGAAAAGACGACCGATAACCTTCGAAGTTGGGGATTCCGTTTTACTTAAAGTCTCACCGTGGAAGGGACTTATACGATTTGGGAAACGAGGAAAGTTGAGTCCAAGGTTTATTGGACCATTCAAAGTTCTTCAGAGGATTGGGAACCAAGCTTACAAGCTGGAATTGCCCGAAGAACTCAATGGTATTCATAACACCTTCCATGTGTGTTATTTGAGGAAATTCATGGGAGATGTTCCCGACATAATTCCAATCTCGGAATTAAGGATGGATGAGAATAAAAGGCTGATCGAAGAGCCTGAGGCAATTATTGACCGTAAGACTAAGAAGTTACGACGCAAGATGGTCGACTTGGTGCTAGTCCGATGGAAACATTCGAATGGGCCGAATCTCACTTGGGAAACAGAGGATGACATGATGAGTCGCTATCCACATCTGTTTGCTGATGCATGATTCCGGGACGGAATCATCCTAAGGGGGTGAGAATTGTAACGCCCGGGTTTTCAGGGCTAAGCATTTTTGTCAATGTAATAGTCTAGGTCAACTATTGTAACTCTTTTTGAAGTAATAAATATGAAATATTTGAGTATTATGTGAATTATGTGTGTTTATGTGTTTATTATTTAATTATAAATGTATAATTAATAAAGAATAAAAATGAGCGTCAAAATTAAAGTGTGAGATAATCCCGATATCTCTACATAAAGTTGTAGAATATGTCTCAAGGTTTCCGTACATATAAAGAATTCCCAAATCCGAGCTATAACGAAGAAGTTATGGCCCGCCGAAGTTTTACGGCTAAACCGGCACGACACCGGGAGACGTAAATAGTGAATTTACGATAGAAGACTTTTTAGCCTTAGCAATCTAAACAAAAGTCGTAGAATGTGTTAAACTAAGAACATCGATAAAAAGAACGCCCAAATCTGACTTCGTATGAAGAAGTTATGATTTTTCTAAGATTCGGCTTAGTAGTGCACGGCCTGAAACTCAAATTTTAGTTCGAGCGGTTTTTGGCTTACGCAATGTAAATGAGAGTTGAAGATCTCATTAATAGGAAATCAACGGTAAAAAGACAGACAAAAACAGAGTCCGTATGTAGAAGTTATTAATTTTACGCAGACGTTTAACAGTATAATCTCCTTGTACTGTTAAATTTAAGATCGGTCGAGAATTAGCTGACGGTGTCAAAATGAAAGTTGTAGATCTTATTATTACCTACGCGTGGATATAAAGAACGTCAAAAACGGAGGTCGTATGTGAAAGTTACGGATTTTAGAAGTCGGAAGTGTGCTGTGCGAAAATGGGTGATGTGGCACAATCTTGGCCATTGCTTTCTCCCCAAGGCTTGCCACCAGATGGTGACATGTGGCACCAAGTTCAGCCACATTTCACCCTATAAATACCACCTCTCCCACCCTCATTTTCTTCACACCTTTCCCATTCTTTCTTCTCTTTACTCTCTCTCTCTCTCTAGAACCTCTCTCTAGCCCCGAAATCCCCCGAAAAGCCTAGGGAACCTCCCTAGCACGAGGCGGAAGCCCCGGAGTGCTCGAAGGCTCTGAGAAGAAGAGATTTTTGGCTCGGGAACGCTGCTCCAAGCAAAGCCCGGTTTTCTATAAAACCCGCTGTAAGTGAGCTACGCCTACGCTATTTTTAATATAACTTTTATTTAATTATAGTAACGTTATTAGGAACTTATAATAAATACTTGGGCTATTATTATGGGTTATATAAGTATTTTTTTGACGCTTATATAATAATAATAATAATAGCTAGACTATTAATTAGTCTCGACGAATAATAAACTAAACTCTAGTGGTAATAATACTAGGTTTCGTCGAAGAAAAATTCTTTTTAAGAAGCGAAGCGCTGTCTGAGTTCGGAATCACCACCTTTTCCGGTGAGTGCATAGTTACCTTCAACTTACACATAGATATGAAGTATTTTATATAAATTACGTGCTATGTGTGCATATTATGTGAATACTTGTTATCTATGCTAGATGAACGTTGTTATACATGTTTTCAATGATTTAAACTGTATACGTATTTTATATCTACGAAAATGTTGGGGTAAAACATGGGTAGATGTAATAGGTGATGTGTGATAAAATGATGAGAGGCCTCGATGTTGTTGTTGTTGATCCAGTCATCTAGCGGAGTATAGATGACGACCACGGACTCTTCTAGACAGTCCAGTGGAACACTAGCAGGCTCGCAACCTGTAGGTGTTGTGAACGATGTGTTCACCGGTGTACTCCATCCCCCACATGGTTGCCTATTAGGACATTTATTGCTAAGGAATCCCCTTAGCAGTAGTGTCCGTCCCGATGATGATCCTTAGGCTAGGTCCCTTATGATAGGTGTTTAGGGACGTAAAGTGAGGATAACGGGAACGGGTAATCGGGTTATTGTTGATTGATGAAATTAATAAACTTATTTATTGTGGGTTGAAAACCCTATGTGCTCACCAGGCTCCCAAGCCTGACCCACTCAGTTTTATGCATTACAGGTAGTGGCGCATGAGCATAGGTGTGATGTTTTGGACGAGGGATTACGGATATAGGCCTGTAGATATGAAATAATGTAGTAAGGCTTATATTGTACTGTTTATACTTTTGATCTGTACGAACATGACATCCCGAGTCTTTTAATGAAATACATTTCTATGGAAATGCTTTTGATAAATCTTTATCATATTATTGTTTTGGGACAAATTCCGCAACCCTTTTTATTAAAAAAATAACTCTGATTTTGAAATAAAGTATAAACAAAACCGGTCTTTTCTGGCCGTGATTTTGGGGATGTCACATACCACCACCACCACCATATATCCTTACCATTGTCACCATCACTACCTACCTACCGCTAGCACTACCACCACCACCACTACCACCACAATCACCACCACCTACCCTCGCTACAGCTACCGCCACAGCCACCACCGCCACCACAAACTCCCACTTACCACCACCGTCACCACTATAACCCACCACCACCCTACCATCGCTACTACCACCGCCTGCCACCGTTATCACCACCGCCACCATCTAGCACCACCACCACCTACCACTACCACCACCACCACCACCACTAACATCACCATCACTACCAACCACCACCACTACCTACCGCTGCCAACGACATGAATGTTTAATTAACAAAATGAAAATTTACTATTTATGTATTTTATAGAATCTATCTTTACATGTAAGATTGAAATTAAAGTAAAATTAAGAAAACCAAATTAAAAAAGAGCAATGCTATCATCTTACGTGGATTCTAATTTTGTTTCCTACTAACCAAACCGAATCTGGAATTAATTCCAATTCCATTTCTTGTCAACCAAACAGTATATATGTAACACCCAAAAATTTCATGCAAAATTAAAACTTTTTCAAACCATTTAAAACCATTTATCATTACAAAGTTTGTTTTCAAAATATATAATATCAAAGTTTTCCCAGAAACATAAACAAATCATGAGGAGCTGTACGATCATGCATTCGCCTTGCCGCGATCCCCTGATGTACCTGAAACAATAAAGTGACACTGTAAGACCGAAAGCTTAGTGAGTTCCCCCTAAATACCAACGCCACACAGACATACCAACATCATATAACAAATAAATAATGTTACACCCCAAAACCGGAACGGCGGAAACGTTCTGGGGTAGATGACGTCATGTCAAGTATCACAACATATGCAGTATAGTAATCAAAGTACAACAACCATTGCATTAATAGTAATAGTTTTACATAAGTTACATTTCATAGAGACATTAAAGTAATACATAAACTAGTATAGATGCAGCTCGATTCTAGGCTAGCTTCACAAAAGCTCCCGGGTGTACCTGTCTATTGCTGACCTGAGAATACAAGTTATTTTGAAAACGAGTATCAACATTTTTATAAATGCTGGTGAGTTCATAAGTATTTAGTGTCATTTGTATAAATACGCATTTTAGTCAAAATAACTTTATGAAAATTAGTAGTTTAGGATCTACGGTGTATTAGCGTCATTTCTAGAAAATCCTATATTTTCTAAATAAAAGCAGTCTTCTACCAAGACTCGATAGAGTTATGTTTTAATGAGTAATTTTCCCTTAAACACTATCATTACCAAAATACAGTATTTGACTTTAAGAAAGTAGGAGAATATTACTAGTAAAAAATGCTAGGGGAAAATAACATGTGCCTCAGCAGAAATACTGCTGACTAAGGCAAAGAAATCATAGACTCTAGCGGAGTATCGAATGAATGATACGCCTGGCTCAGTCTAACAAAAGGAAACACAAACCCCAGACGGTATCAAATGTACGATACGGCTAGCAAGGTCTAAAACAAAGAAACACAGACCCCAGACAGTATCAATTGAAAGATACAGCTAGCAAGGTCTAAAACAAAGAAACACAGACCCCAGGCATTATCAAATGAAAGATACAGCTAGCAAGGTCTAAAACAAGAAATACAGACCCCAGACAGCATCAAATGAAAGATACAACTAGCAAGGTCTAAAACAAAGAAACACAGACCCCAAAATAGTATCAAATGAAAGATACAACTAGCAAGGTCTAAAACAAGAAATACATACCCCAGACAGCATCAAATGAAAGATATAGCTAGCAAGGTCTAAAACAAAGAAACACAGACCCCAAACAGTATCAAATGAAAGATAGAGCTAGCAAGGTCTAAAACAAAGAGAAATCTTAAGTGGGTTGTTTCAAGAATACAGTGTTCAATTCTCGTTACCTTAAGGCCATGAATTATAAGGTAAACATGGAGATACTCGTAACCATACTGATTGACACTAGAGTACTTGACGCCCTGAAAGCGTCGGAATAAATGTGACATTTGTCACCCCTTGGTTTGGTAGGCTGTGGACTGTAGTTGGCAGTCAGGGTGCGGGAGTATCAGTCCCGTATAGATCTATACACACAATGCCCGCTCTCCCTATATGAGACTCTAGTTACCAACTCGAAAACGGGGAGATCTGTGTCTTGAAGATGCATCTCGTATTCTGAATTCTGTTAGAGGCGTTGAAGAAATGATATAGACTCGCGTATAAACTGACTCCTGTGGAATTCTCGTAATAGAAAGAGTAAATAGAGGCTCCTAACTATTCCTATAATAGTTACTAGTGTCTCTGATCTATGAATAATGAATGGAAGGATGCCCTTACTACCCAAGGAAATGAATTGGCCGATGTAAGCCTTTATGTCTATACGTGTATACATGATATATAACTAATGTTTAAACAACCTTCGGACGGATATCCGATACCCACCAGACCACATCTCAACGAGGAAAAGGAAATATGGCGAACTAGCCTTCATAAGTCCTTTGAACATTATTTATATAACTATACAAGTACAGGCATGCATTTAACGAAGTAGAAGCATAAAAGCATAGAATAAAACTTTGATGAAAACTTTGGAAAACCTTTACACTTAATAAAATTGTGAGTTGATATTGAAGTGGTGTTGATTATGATGGCATATGCGAAATTAGGAAAGATCTAGTGATTCATCATACAAATTTAAGAACACAAGGAGTAAACCAATCTTTGTAAGCTCTTATTAGATCTAGAAAGATTATACAAATGGGTTTGTATACAATTTCTCTCTCTAGTCTAACACTCCAAAATAGACTCTTTTATAATGGGAGTCACTCACTTCCTATTTATAGGAAAAGACTCAACCCATTTACACATACAAAGAGGAAAGCCTAACACAATACATCCAAGCATGACTTTGCACCCTAACATTCTCCCCCTCAAAGTTAGGATTGGATGTCCGGCTTTAATCTCCAACAAGCTAGCGCGATCAAGACCAAACTCCCCATCGAAGTAACACCGGTCTTCAAATCCGCAAATGAATATTCAACAAACCCGAGAAGCTTCGAATACCCATCATTCTCCCCCTTTTTATAATCAAAAAATGATTATAAAACCCACTAAGGATGAGAAGCGCCCGAGGAATAATCTTCACAATACTCCCCCTTGATGTGTACCAAAAATGAATCGCCAAAAATCTTGCACGGAAAAACAATCACGAAAAAGCCACAAAAAATTCCAATTTATGAAAATTTTGACTTTTTGGGTGAAAGTTGCAAGATTTTTCAAAATCCGGGTAGATATTGTCACCTTCTGAAACTTGCAGGGACCCGTTGCACCAAAAACAATCAAATATGCAAAACTCTCCCCCTTTTCCAAAGCTGGGTAGAAAGCATCAATTTGCACAAACTGCATGGACCAGAACTGTAAAATTCTTCAATTTCTCAGAAAATTAGCCCAATTTCGAAGTTGGGTATTTTATGCCAATATTTCGAAACTGCAGGGGCTAATAGAGAAATTCTGTCATTCTTCACAACTTTTGTCACCATTTCGAAATTGGACCATTTGTGCCATGTCTTCGAAACTTCAGGGGTGATATTCGAAACTTTTGATTTTTCATGCCATACATACGAAGACGGAAAAACATACAAAGAGTTAGAAAAGGTGTTAAGCTGTCAAAAGTTTAGGGGCTAATTTCGAAACTTTGTGCTATTTGATCAATTCATTCGAAGACCCCGATTCACGAAGTACGAAGCATACGAAGACTCATTAATGAACAGTAATGAATAGTAAAAGTCTTCGTATAAATTTCCAAAATTTCCCCTTCGAATATTCAGTCATTTTCTTTCAATTCACAAACATACGAAGAATCTCACTTTCTCTCTCCTCTTCGTAAATTCACACCCTTCGAAAATACAAACCCAAGACTAACCCTTCGGTTTTTGCAATCGACCCTTCATTTTTCCCAATTAAACCCAAAACACAGTTCTTGTCCCAATATCAACCCTTCGTACATTAACCGATCAAAATCATCTTTCGAAATACCATCAACGCCAAAAGCTTTGAAATCAAAATTAACTAGTCATCTTCCATGTGACATTCGATCCCAAATCCTTCATTCGAATCTCCGAACCAATTAACTTATCTAATTCGATCCTTGACACTGATAGCTTCGAAATCTTCATCCCCATATCATGACGTTCCCAATATCAATTGACCCATGTTCAAATCCTGGCACCACTCAGCCCTTGTGGCCATGGAGGTTCGCCTGCAATGACTCCAGGGCATGAAGCAAAGCTTTATGTTTGCAGCGGGGGATTAGTCGGTGCACGAAAGCTAGCCCGGAAACCCTCGTTAGGGAAGTTCCCTTTCCAAAAAAAAATCGATTTCGTTCCCAAGAATACCCTTCGAACATCGACTGTCAATACCAAATCAACTCCCATTCGATTCCAAAATCACATCCACCATTCTTGACAATTCGAACATCAACAACACAAATCGATTTCAACATCAATGAACGAACATCCCTGATTCGAAAGCAAAGCTTATCTTCCCAGTCGACTTCAAAATCAATTGACTCTAATAAGCAAATTCCAAACCTTCGAAATCATCATCTCATTTTCGAAACAAAATCATCGATTATCCAGAAAACAAGTACAAAATCTAAATTAATTCCAAATTTCGAAAACACCCAATCGTTCAACCACCGATTCTTCGAAATCAAAATCGTAATAAGAATCAATTGAATCCAATTTAAAATCCAGTCTACTTAAATCAATTTTCGATTCGTTCAATTTTGTTTGACTGCAATCAAATCCAATCAACCCTAATCAACTCTAACTGACTGTCGATTTCGAATTCACCTACCAAATCATTCCAATCGATTTTGAAATTCACAAAAGATACATCAATGATGAATTGGAAGTTTGTGATTTGAATTTTGGCTTCAATTTGTTTAGATGAGCAGTGTACGGTAAGATCCCGATTTCAACTAATACGAGAATGAATATATGCTACTCGGAATTAATCTGCTCCAGGATTAAGTTGATGAACAATAATAGAATCGAAATTTGGTCCTGAAATTGAATCAATGAACCGTAGATGAATATGATATTGGGCTTATTAAACAGATTATTGATAGAAAATAAAATGGATCGAAAACTTTTGGATTGGGCTCTGAGGTATGAACAGTGAACATATCTGGTTTGGATTGAATTTTGGATCAAGATATTAGAAAACATGATTTTAATTTTCATTTTATGATTTTGATCTAAACAAAAATAATTGGATCAACAATGAGGTTAAAAGGGATTAGATCCAATGAGGCAAATTGATCAAAAATGAAAAACGAAAAATTTGAATCGAAATCATGGATGTTTTGGAATCCATTTGAGAATTTGAATTACCTTTTTCACGAATCGAGATCCATTTTCAACGAACGAATCAAATTTAGAAGATCTTGGTTCTTTTGTCGGAATGAGAAAATCTCCAAATCGAACATTGTACCACCCACCATGCGAGATGTACAACTTGTTCTTCGTGTTCTTCGTCGATCCAAGAACATCTTCAAAAGAACCACCAACACTTTTGGTTTTTGACTTCAAATTCAATTCAACACTTGGAGATTGTTGCTTTGGAACCCAAAGTTGTTTCACATATTTTGGCTTCACAACATATGACGATTTTTGTGAGTAAACCCGCTTATTCTTCCGATTCATCTTCTTCTTCTTTTTCTTTCTCATCTTTTTGCATCTTGAAGATTTGACTTCATAAACAAACCCACTTTCAACAACGTGAACATTTTGAGTTTGAATCAAATCTTTTGGAGTTTGATATTTATGATTTTCTTGGATTACCGGCTTCCGATAAGGAATCATTCCTTCAAACGAATCACAAGAGCACAAAATATCATCGGTTTGAACTCCAATCGAGCAAAAAACTTTTTCATCTTGAAAATCAACTTGAACTCCTTTTTCTTGAACATCAAGAACATCAAGAACATCTTCAACAAACTTAAGAGCAAGAAGATCATTCGGGTTTTCAATAAGAGAAATGAAATACTTATCAAACACATCTTTTTCATTTCCTTTCTTCATATCTCTCTCAATCATCAAGTTATTGTAAGCTTTAGTCAAGCATTCAATCTTTGAAAGCGGTTGAAAAATTAATCCTCCATGATCATTCTTCAAACCTCCATAAGAAATCAAAGTATCCCATGAAATCATCCCGCTTTTGAATATTAATCCAATAAATGGTTGTAAGTTGACCTTGTATTTGACATCTTTAATGATCACAATCCAAGAATTATACTCCAAGTACACCATTTCCATCATGATTACAAAAACTTGAAAATTACTAGAGAGAGAAAGTGATTATGAATGGGTTTTCTATAGAGAGAAAGTAAAAATCACTTGAATTCTAGTGAAGAAAATCGAATTATGAATAGAATCAAAGATGAATTCGATTTCTAGAATCCAAAAACTCTCTAAAACACAAAGATCAATGAACAATAAGAATCACCAAATCAAAATAGCCATCAAGGATCAATTCTTGATGAGATTCAAGAACACCCGCTCTGATACCAATTGAAGTGGTGTTGATTATGATGGAATATGCGAAATTAAGAAAGATCTAGTGATTCATCATACAAATTCAAGAACACAAGGAGTAAATAAATCTTTGTAAGCTCCTATTAGATCTAGAAAGATTATACAAATGGGTTTGTATACAATTTCTCTCTCTAGTCTAACACTCCAAAATAGACTCTTTTATAATGCGAGTCACTCACTTCCTATTTATAGGAAAAGACTCAACCCATTTACACATACAAAGAGGAAAGCCTAACACAATACATCCAAGCATGACTTTGCACCCTAACAGATATCCTTTTGTAAAATAAGCTTGAAGACCTTTGGAAATCCTTTGAAGACCTTTCATAACGAATTTTGATAAAACAATATAAGTAAAGAAAACCTTTGTATAAAACACTGCTATAACTGGTTTAGAAGTAAAACATATAGCACGAGAGATAATATGAGAAAAAGATTTAAACAGGTAAAGACGTTTTGGAAAACCATCTATAGTATTAAACTTGGTAAAACAACTGAAAGTGTAATAAATGCTTGTGCATGCGGGTTATTAATCACATATGATTGATATTATAACTAGCATGTTTTAACTTGTATTCCCCCCCCCCCCCCATAAAAGCATGTAAAAACATTTAAAAGGTTAATTCAGAGGTATGAACTCACCTGACGTTGGCGTTTCTGATGAATGAACAGTATAGGATGCTAAGTGTCAAGTGAGGACTTGACCACACACACGAATCCTATTTAACATGTAATGATACATTTAAGTATCTAACTATTCATTTAATAAATAATTAAGCAAGTAACGATGTCTTACTACATAAAAACACTTTGCTACAAGTGCTAGAAGTACCAAGGGTTGCATAGAAGGTGTGTATGGACTCACATTGGAGTTTACTCTTCAAATGATGGCCCTTATGGGTGTTTACGGTTTTCATACCACTTCCCCCATGAGTTTATGGCCGTAAACTCATGGAAGTGGCATCATTGAGTGTTTAAAGGTCTTATCTTGATCATATAATCATGCTAGAGTCGAATCAAGGGCTAAGGAAGTGATTGGGGCTCAAAATGGATACAATAGGGAGTTTACGGTCCTTGGACCACTCCTTGAGGAGTTTACGGCTGTAAACACATGGTTTTATGGTCGTAAACTCATGTTTTTCCATTTCTTTTGTTGTTTGGTGGTTGTAACTCATGCACGCAAGGTTCTAGTCACTTATATGAGCATATGAAGGTGTTAAAGGCACTTAAACACCTTGGAAATGTGTTTACGGTCTATGAAGGTGTTCTTGGAGAGTTTACTACCTTAAACACATGAGTTTACGACAGTAAACTCAAGTTAGTCCATGAATCTTGTGTTTTGGTGCATCAAATGAAGGATTACAAGGCTCTAGGCACTCATGGAAGCTTTTGGAGGTGTTTGAGGGGTAGTTTAACACCCAAAAGGTGTTTATGGTCCTTGAAGATGGTTTTACGGTCCAAGAATGTTCTTGGGCCGTAAACTTATGTTTACTCCTCAAAATGCAAGGTTTTGGTGTTCTAAGCTCGTATGTGTAAGTCCACAAGTCATATCTAAGCCCTAGGAGTGGTTTGGAAGGGTTTTTGGGCACCAAAACCCTCTTTCAAGGTGTTTAAGGTTTTGGGATGTTCCCAAGACCGTAAACTATTGTTCTTGGGGTTTTTGTATGTTTAAGCCACGAATTTGCAAGCTAGATGGGATAAACAACAAGCTAGGAAGGTTAAGTTACCGATTTGAAGCTCGAAGGGGCGATTTTTTACCAAACCCCGATTTGTAGAGAGAGGAAGTAGAGAGAGAGAGAGAGAGAGAGAGAAAGTGTCTAAGGTGCGAAAAAGGTTGGGATGAAACCCACTCAACCCTTATATAGGGTGGAGTTTATGGCCTGGTTGGGGGTTCACCCGACACCAACCGCGAACAGGGTTTTTTTTTCACGACTACCGTTAAACACAACAAAAAATTTAAAATTATACCTCCTTAATTTTGGTTCGCTTAATGAATATTATTTAAAATATTCCAACGGGTTTAAATCTAGTCAAAATATTTTTGGGTACATTTGGCTATTTTTTTGACGTACTTAATTTCGACGTTAAAACTAACCGAAATTTTTGGGTTGTCACACATAACAACATGCATAATGAGCCTTCAGCCTGACGGGACCGCCTCGCAGGGACTACAATCTATCTGGACCGCTCCCGAGCCTTCGGCATTGTCAGACCCCGGAACCAGACGGCGGAAACATCCCAGGGCTCTTTTGACTTAAATTCAATACCATCACAATGAATATACATGAATCATAACACAAATCATCACCATGCATTGGAATATTACAACTGATATTGTTTACATTTAGTACATTGTTTTAAACATTACAATTCCATAACATAGACAGTATGATAGATAATTTAAGCAAAACACCATGACATTTCTTGATACTTATTCTTCGGCTTAACTGTTACCTGAGAATACAAGTTATTTTGAAAAACGTCAACATATGAAATGTTGGTGAATTCATAAGTAATGTTGTAACAAAATCGTTTGGTGTAGTTTGTAAAAACCCAAAAATCCGATATTTTCTTAAAAGAGTATTTGTTTATAAAAAGTGTGAAGATCCGTAAATATGCTTGTCGATTTTTAAAACATGTATAATTGTTGAACTTTGTATACCTCACATAGGTGAAAATGTTGAACTTCCCGGGAAAACCCGATGTTTTCCCAATATGTAAATTACATGACTTGTTTATTGTTATACCGATACGACGATTGTTTTTTATTACCCAGGTGACATTGGATTAATTAAGGGTTGTGAGTTGTTACAATCACGCATTAATGAAAATGACTAGTTTATAACTATAGGTTACGAACGATCCTTAAGGCGTAGTTCGTACTACTCACATAATCCAACCACTCTGACTTCTCTTGATTAACGCCACAAATCTGATTACTCGAATTCTCATAAGTCGGTCAACCGAGGAGAAAGGAGGGTATGAAGCCCTCTCTTGCTTCCATGAGTTATTCCGGGCTATCAGGAATGCGAAAGACACTTGGTCCAACTCGCATTTGACTTCTCGACCTTACTAACAGTACTAATGGACCACTAGGGCCCAATAGCACAATAGAGCTATTGAAAGTCCTTTTACATGGTATTGGGTCATAGGAGGCCCATTAACACGTAAGCGCGTTCCCTTCGGGCCCAAAGATCATGTTATTGGGCTAGCAAGGCCTAACAAGCACGATTTGAAACTTTCAAGCCCAAAGTTGGTATGTTGACTCATCATAGTTATCGCGCGTTTATCGAATTACTCGGGTTATTGATTTTTGTTTTATTATTGATTCGAGACCGAATCAATTCGTTTTGTAACGATATTTGTAGTTGAGAGTGTATTTCTTTTTCAGTTTCATTGGTAGTCGTGGATCTTGTATTTTGTCTTAATGAATTAATTTGTTTAAAAGTAAGATTTTTACCTTTTCACAACCTTTATTTTATAAAAATAACATTTTTAATCCTTTATATAAAAGAATTTCATTTTTAGTCCTTAGAACATTTTTTTGACACTTTTGTATCATAAACTTGTTGAAAAGACATTTTTAACCCAAAATTTATATTGTAAACAGCTTTAGCCCTTCCAGAATGATGTTTTCTCAGTTAAAACCACAATTTTGCAACTTTTACAGTTTTGGCCCAAAACAGAAAATTTTTACATTTTTGACCCTTTTTGAATTTGAAAAGCATTTTTGACATTTGAAATAGTTTTATTACACTTCAAATCCCCTGTTTTACAAAGAGTTACATTTCCAGCCCCTCAAACTTGTAAATTTCACATTTTGAGGCTTATTGGGCCGAAAACACCAAATCTAGCCCATTAAGTTCAAAATTTACATTTTAAGTCCCTCAAATATGTTGTTGTTCAGAAAAATTATTATAGAAACTGTTTGGTCCCTTTTGACCCTCCAGAAACTATAATTTGTCGGTTTGGACCCTAAGTTTTGTAGTTATGACAATTTAAGCCCAAAAATGGGTTTTATGTTCAAGTATGTTCATCCTAACCATATAAACTATTTTTCTTGACTTGATTAGTGTAAAATAATTTAAGTTATGTTTATTTCCTTCTTCATGTTTTCGATCTTGGTTTTTACACACTTTTTGGATAACATATTCATCACAAAACACATGATATCACACACATACATGCATCAAATCACACATAGCATACATTTACACATAGATCTACACATTTACTTGTATTCTCCCCCATAAAACTCATAAAAACCGAAAAGAAGGGGGTATGAAACTCACCTTGAGTTTTAATTTCGGTTTTGAAGAAGATTGGAAGAAGTTTGATGTTACTTTTGGCCCTAGCAAGCCCTCCTTTGTTGATCTCGAACTTAGAGGGTTTCTAAGAGAGTGATCATGATTTTGCATGTGTTAGGAAGAGATTTTCAATAAAACAAAGAATCTAGATCATAGATCCATGCATGATCTTACCTTAGATGAAGAATATGTGGGATAATTTCCTTGAAGACTCCCTAGATCTCGAAAATTTTAGGAGAGAAATGAAGAGAGTTTCTTTGAGATATTTTTGAGTGAAGTGTGTGTGTGTGCTTGGGTTTCGGCCGAGAGGGGGAGAGGGAGAAGAAGAGAGAGACCTTGATAAGATATTTTCTTGGAAATATGGGTTGCATGTATGGAGACCCAACAAATAAAGATGAGGTGGCACAAAGGTCAACTCTTCCTTTTCTTTGGGCTTGGGCCGAGAATGGAGAGGGAAGAGATAGTTTTTGGGCCTTAAAGGCTTAAGCGCAATTTCATGGTTATGTTGAGTGATTTTTGGTCCTAATAAATATAAGTGTGATTTTTATGACCTATTAGGGCTAAATTAGGCTAGTTATCGCCCAATGAGGTTCATTTAAATATTTTGTTCCATTCTAGGCCCAATATGGCCTAAAATATTAAAATAAATGAAAGTTGGTCCAATTAGAGCTCATTCAAGAGTTCTAAGCCCGAGATAGTCCAATTGGAAGTTTATTGGTCCATTGTGCCCAATACAGAAATCCCAGTCCTAAGTGGACTTAAACAAGGATTTCTAAGGTTTCCAATTGTTGGTTGGCTAGTTGTAGTGCATGTACGAAGTGTTTGATTGAAATTTTGTTGTTAATGAATAAGCATCTTACTTGTTTTCCCATTGTTGGTTTGCGTTTGTTATCATTGTTAAATGTTTACAAGGCTTCAAATTCATAGTTGTGACATCATCCCCCGTTAGAGGGAATTTCGTCCCAAAATTCTTTTGAAAGCTAGATTTAAGAATGCGAGAATAGGTGAGAGTACTTCTGCTTCATCTGGTCTTCGTGTTCCCACGTGAATTCTGGCCCACGCTTCGTGTTCCACCGTACTTTCACGATCGAGATGTGGCTTTGCTTAGTACGCTTTTCCTCCCTGTCCATGATTTCGACCGGTTCTTCGACGAACAGGAGATTCTTGTTGATTTCAATTTCGTCAAAGGGAATGACGAGAGTTTCATCGGATAGGCACTTCTTTAGATTGGAAACATGGAACACGGGGTGTACACTGCTGAGCTCCGTGGGTAGCTGCAGTCTGTACGCCACTAGACCAATTCGGGCAAGAATCTCGAAAGGTCCAATGTATCGTGTGTTCAGTTTTCCCCGTTTTCCAAAACGAATGACCCCTTTCCAGGGAGAAACTTTTAACAGCACTCGATCCCCGACCTGAAACTCTAAGGCCTTTCACCGTCTATCAGCGTAGCTCTTTTATCGGTCGCGCGATGCTTGTAGTCGAGCTCTGATTTGAACTATCTTCTATGTGGTTTCCCGTATGATATCCGGTCCCGTTAATGTCTTGTCTGATGCTAGTCCCCTCGCTAGCTGGGTGTCATCCACCTCAGCCCAACATAACGGTGATCTACACTTACATCCATATAGCGCTTCGAAAGGAGCGACTTTGATGCTCGAATGGTAACTGTTGCTATACGAGAATTCAACTAAGGGTAAGTGGGTATCCCAGGACTTCCCAAAGTCTATCACACATGCATGAAGCATGTCTTCAAGCGTTTGAATGGTTCGTTCACTTTGACCATCCCCCAGTGCTTTCTGAAGTGATTGCCAAAAACGTGAAGTGAACCTACTATCTCTATCTGAGATAATGGACACTAGCACTCCGTGAAGCCTCACAATTTCTCGAATGTATATTCTTGTCAGTCTCTCCATCTTGTTGGATTCTTTTATTGGCAGGAAATGAGCGTATTTCGTCAGTCGGTCAACTATTACCCATATAGTGTCCAATCCATCTGACGTCTTGGGTATCTTGGTTACAAAGTCCATAGAAATACCTTCCCATTTCCACTCGGGAATTACTAGTTGTTGTAATAATCCCGAGGGCTTCTGGTATTCCACCTTTACTTTGGCGCAAGTAAGGCATTTGCTGACATAGGTGGCAATTTCTGCCTTCATGTTAGTCCACCAATAATGTTGTTTAATATCCAAGTACATTTTGTCCGAACTTGGATGTATGGAGTATCGCGTCTTGTGAGCTTCATTCATGACTATCTCCCCAAATCCACCAAGTTTAGGGACCCAAATACGGTTCATGAAATAGTATACTCCGTCCTCTTTCACCTCGAGATTCTTCTCCATCCCGTGTAATGCTTCGCTTGTTTTGTTTTCTGCCTTCATGGCATCTGACTGGGCTGCCCTGATCTGAGTGGTTTGGTGAGATTGGATGGTTATTGAGAGAGTTTTCACACGATGATTAGAGTACTCTTTCCGGCTCAAGGCATCAGCTACCACATTAGCCTTGCCTGGGTGGTACTTGATTTCACACTCATAATCGTTTAATAGTTCAACCCATCTTCTTTGACTCATATTCAGCTCTTTTTGATTCAGGATGTGTTGGAGACTCTTGTGGTCCGTGAAGATGGTGTACTTCGTACCATAGAGGTAATGCCTCCAAATCTTCAAAGCGAAGACCACTGCTCCCAATTCCAGATCATGGGTTGTATAATTCACATCGTGTGTCTTTAGTTGGCGGGATGCGTAAGCTATCATTTTTCCACGCTGCATGAGAACGCAACCTAAACCCTGATTTGACGTGTCATAGTAGACCACAAAATCTTTCGTTCCCTCTGGTAGAGATAGTACCGGGGCATTGCAGAGTGCTCGCTTCAGAGTTCGGAATGCAACTTCTTGTTTGTCCTCCCATTTGAAGGGTACGCCCTTTTGTGTAAGCGAGGTAAGTGGCTTGGCGATCTTAGAGAATTTCTGAATGTACCTCCTGTAATAACCTGCTAGGCCTAAGAATTGGAAAATTTCTGTGGGTGTTGTCGGGACTGCCCATCCTTTAATGGCTTTGGCCTTTGAAGGATCCACATGTATTCCTTCCTGACTAACAACATGACCCAAAAAGTTCACGCTACGGAGCCAAAACTCACACTTAGAGAGTTTTGCGTATAGCTTCTTAGTTCTTAGGGTTTCCACGATTTGTCGGAGATGTTGGCCATGCTCTTCTTCGCTTCGGGAATAGACTAGAATCTCGTCAATGAAAACAATAACAAAGTTGTCGAGGAATGGTCGGCAGATTCGATTCATTAGGTCCATGAATGTGGCAGGGGCATTCGTTAGACCGAACGGCATTACAATAAATTCATCATGTCCGTAATGAGTTCAGAAAGCAGTTTTGGGAATATCCTCTTCCCGTACCTTGAGTTGATGGTACCCGGATCATAGATCTATCTTAGAGAAGTAACTAGCTCCTTGGAGCTGGTTAAATAGATCGTCGATTTGTGGGAATGGATAGCGATTTTTGACAGTGAGCTTGTTTAGTTCCCTGTAATCGATGCACATCCTAAAAGATCTGTCCTTCTTCTTAACAAAAAGGACTGGAGCTCCCCATGGCGAGAAGCTGGGTCGGATGAATCCCTTGCCCAGGAGTTCACTGAGTTGACTGGACAATTCCTGCATCTCAGCAGGAGCTAATCGGTAAGGCGATTTAGCGATGGGAGTAGCTCCTGGAACAAGATCAATTCGGAATTCAACTTGTCTCTTTGGGGGTACTCCAGGAAGATCTTCGGGAAATATGTCTGGGAATTCACGTGCTACTGGAATGTCTCAAACGTTAACCTCTTCCCTGGTTTTATCCATTATGTGCGCCAGGAACATCAAGTCGTTCTTTCGCAGATGCTTCTAAGCCTAGACGCACGAGATGAGATGAAGGTTCGTGCTAGGTTTGTCTCCGTATATAACTAGGGTTTCGTGATCTGGGAGGTGAAGGCAAACGGCCTTCTCGTGACACATAATTTCAGCATGGTAGGGGCTTAACCAGTCCATGCCAATAATCACAACAAAACTCCTAATGGAAACAGGCATTAAGTCTATTCGGAAGACGTATTGATTTAGAGTTAGGGTACATCCGATGTAGACTTCCCCAGTGGATTCGGTTTTCCCATTGTCCATTTCCACCGTAAAGGTTTCATTGAGCTTCTGGGGTTGTTGTTTTAACAAATGTTTAAACTTATTGCTCACAAAACATCGCTCCGCTCCGGTATCAAATAGGATGCATGCATAAGTGTGGTTTAGGAGAAACGTACCGGTAACAACAGCGGGATCCTGAATTGCTTCTCCCTGACTCATGGTCAGCACCCTTCCTGTTCGTCCATTTCCGGGATTGTTGTTGTTGGGGCAGTTTCGACGGAAATGCCCAGTCCTTCCGTATCCATAGCAGGTGTGGCTAGGTCTTGCATTGTTGCCGCCATTGTTGGTGTTGTTGTTGTTGAGGTTATTGTTGTTATTGTTCCCCTGTTGTTGGTTCTGAGGAGGGTAAGTCCTACAGTACTTTGCTGTGTGCCCCTTCCGATTGCAACTAGTGCACTGCATCTCTCTGCATTCTCCATTGTGATGGAGACCGCACTTGTTGCACTTGGGAAGATTACCAGAATAAGGTCTAGGAGCGCTTGGAGTAGCTGAGGCTAGAGCATGTGGTGTGGATGGAACTTGAGTGGTCGCAACATTAACTGCAACTATTTGCTACTTCTTGGACGATTCGGAGCCTTGACGTCCCTTTCTCTTGTTGTTCTTCCCCTTCTTGCTATCATTTTCCTTCTTAACTTCAGTCTCAACTGGCTTCTCACCCTTCTTGTTGTTGTGGTCATACAGCTTCTTGGCCAATCTCTTGGCACTGTCGAAAGTTTCAGGATTTGCAGCTATCATGTTTCCTTGGATCGGGGAGGTTAGTCCCCAGATGCATCGCTCGACCTTCTTACCTTCGTAGGTAATCATGCCAGGGAACAACAGAGATAGTTCGCTAAACCTTGATATGTAAGCATCTATATCAGCGTTCCGGACAGTGAGATTCCACAGCTCTTGTTCCATTTTCTGAATTTCACCACGAGGGCAATACTCGGCCATCAACATTTCTTTCATCTCTGTCCATGGCATGGAATTGGCTACGAGGAGTGTCATGGCCTCCACGTGTCCGTTCCACCAAGTGAGCGCTTGGTCAACGAAAGTGCATGCGACAAACTTCACCTTCATCTCCTCAGACAATCGCATATCTCGAATACCAATTCCACCTTCTCGATCCATCGTTTCAGGGTGATCATCCCTCCAGTGCCATTAAAGGTTCGTGGTTTGGCGTTGGTGAAGTCCTTGTAGCAACATGTTTTGGTGGGTCCTTGATTCATCCCGTTGTTCGAACTTCCAGCCCCTTGTCCGTTGACTCTTCCATTGTTCCCTTGGTGAATTTGTGCCATTGCTGCGGTGACTGCAGCAGATACAGCTGCTTGGAATGCATCTGAGTCGACTTCGGGTGGGGTTGGCCCAGGGTTTCCGCGAGTGGGTCGTTGAGGCATCTTTCTGTCATGGAACGGAAAGATGTTGAGTGTATGTGGTTTTTGTGAGGTTGTGATCCTAAAGACTAGGTGTGTGGCACAAACTTAAGTAATTCTACAATTTAGCATACAATCATGGATACGTAACACATAGCAGATTATAACGTCACAATAAAACATGTAAAATCTTTCATTACTATTACTTGCACTTTGATACATGAAAATTTTGCTCGAAAGAGCATACATAAACGGTACTAGTTTGACAGCATAACGGCTCTATGACTAGTGTAGTCACTTAAACATAGATCCGGGGTACATATCATAGATCCTAATGGCATAGTACTAAAAATTGATACGGCTAATTCCTAATCGCGGTGAGATGTGCCTGGGGGTGGTGCTGAGGAAGTAGATGCTCCCTGAAGACGAGCCACCTGTCGTTCTGCATCCCGGAGTTGGGACTCCCACCTCACCTACCTCATGTGGAACTCTCGAAGGACGTCTAGTGTCTCCTGCTCTGCACGCTCGACCCTAGTCCACATCTGACGTACCTGGTCAGCGGTGCTCTGAGCTAGATCGTCGGTGTTCTGTAATCGTATCACCATGACCGGAAGGGCTCGATCGGCCAGTCCTCCGTCCCTCAAGTCAAAGAATTTACATGACATGCCAAACGGGGGTCGCTGTCTGCTCCACCTCCAAAGATCAACACCCCAGGGGGTGTAGGAACAGTGGGGCCCACCCGGTAAGCAGGCACCCTAACCGGGTAAGGGGGGTTGATGACTTCGGACTCCGCATCCGAATCACCCCCTTCGTTATTGATGGGTTCCTCCTCGAGGCTTCCTTTATCTTCTTCCTCCTCCTGTTCTTCTACTGGTTTGGCAGGTTCACCCTCGACTTCTGCCTCCGGTTCCCCGTCAGATTCCTCCTCGGGGTCTTCCTCAGGCTCTTCTTCCGGCTCTTCGTCCAACCATACGTTATTTCCCAGGTTAGGGAAGTAAGGAACTCCGGGGTGATGGAAACCAGCCATGCTATCTGCGAGAGTGTGTAAATATGCTAACATTATTCCTAAGATGCTACAACTATTGTATAGATTGAGTGAGGTTCTCTTCTTGGGGGTAAAGGGGTATGTTTTTAGGCTCCCTGGTCATCACAATTTCCTCAGGACATGTGATAGTTGTACCTTAGGGGTGGGGTGGGGGGGGGGGGGAATGCAGTTGATCAGGCTACATCCACTCCTCGATATGACTAAGAACAGTCCTGGCTTAACCGAGATACTAGCATTATCTTGTTTGGTTCGGTATTATTTTCTTTTTCCTAATACAAGTAAGGGTGTTTTTATTGTTATGTTTTACTTGTTTTGTTCAGAGTTGTTTTAGTCCCTCTTTTTGGTTTATAGTAGCATATCAATGTGTGGTTAGATATGCTAGTTCACTATAAACAGAGCTCTGATACGAACCTGTCACACCCCCGAACCAGACGGGGGAAACGTCCGAGGGCTCTTGTGACTTAAATTGAATACCATCACAATGAATATACATGAATCATAACACAAATCATCACCATGTATTGGAATATTACAACTGATATTGTTTACATATAGTACATTGTTTTAAACATTACAATTCCATAACATAGACTGTCTGATAGATAATTTAAGCAAAACACCATGACATTTCCTGATACTTATTCTTCGGCTTACCTGTTACCTGAGAATACAAGTTATTTTGAAAAACGTCAACATATGAAATGTTGGTGAGTTCATAAGTAATGTTGTAGCAAAATCGTTTGGTGTAGTTTGTAAAACCCAGAAAATCCGATATTTTCTGAAAAGAGTATTTGTTTATAAAAAGTGTGAAGATCTGTAAATATGCTTGTCAATTTTTAAAACATGTATAATTGTTGAACTTTGTATACCTCGAATAGGTGAAAATGTTGAACTTCCCAGGAAAACCCGATGTTTTCCCAATACATAAATTACATGACTTGTTTATTGTTATACCGATACGATGATTGTTTTTTATTACCCAGGTGACATTGGATTAATTAAGGGTTGTGAGTTGTTACAATCACGCATTAATGAAAATGACTAGTTTGTAAGTACAGGTTACGAACGATCCTTAAGGCATCGTTCGTACTACTCACCTAATCCAACCACCCTGACTTCTCTTGATTAACGCCACGAATCTGATTACTCGAATTCTCATAAGCCGGTCAACCGAGGAGAAAGGAGGGTACGAAGCCCTCTCTTGCTTCCATGAGTTATTCCTAGCTATCGGGAATGCGAAAGACACTTGGTCCAGCTCGCATTTGACTTCTCGACCTCACTAGCAGTACTAATGGACCCCTAGGGCCCAATAGCACAATAGAGCTATTGAAAGTCCTTTTACATGGTATTGGGTCATAGGAGGCCCATTAACATGTAAGCGCGTTCCCTTCGGGCCCAAAGATCATGTTATTGGGCTAGCAAGGCCCAACAAGCACGATTTGAAACTTTCAAGCCCAAAGTTTGTATGTTGACTCATCATAGTTATCGCGCGTTTAACGAATTACTCGGGTTATTGATTTTTGTTTTATTATTAATTCGAGACCAAATCAATTCGTTTTGTAACGATATTTGTTGTTGAGAGTGTATTTGTTTTTCAGTTTCGTCGGTAGTCGTGGATCTTGTATTTTGTCTTAATGAATTAATTTGTTTAAAAGTAAGATTTTTACCTTTTCACAACCTTTATTTTATAAAAATAACATTTTTAATCCTTTATATAAAAGAATTTCATTTTTAGTCCTTAGAACATTTTTTTGACACTTTTGTATCATAAACTTGTTGAAAAGACATTTTTAACCCAAAATTTATTTTGTAAACAGCTTTAGCCCTTACAGAATGATATTTGCTCAGTTAAAACCCCCAATTTCGCAACTTTTACAGTTTTGGCCCAAAATAGAAAATTTTTACATTTTTTACCCTTTTTGAATTTGAAAAGCATTTTTGACATTTGAAATAGTTTTATTACACTTCAAATCCCTGTTTACAGAGAGTTACATTTCCAGCCCCTCAAACTTGTAAATTTCGCATTTTGAGGCTTATTGGGCCGAAAAGCCCAAATGTAGCCCATTAAGTTCAAAATTTACATTTTAAGTCCCTCAAAAATGTTGTTGTTCAGAAAAATTATTATAGAAACTGTTTGGTCCCTTTTGACCCTCCAGAAACTATAAGTTGTCGGTTTGGACCCTAAGTTTTGTATTTTTAACAATTTAAGCCCAAAAATGGGTTTTATGTTCAAGTATGTTCATCCTAACCATATAAACTATTTTTCTTGACTTGATTAGTGTAAAATAGTTTAAGTTATGTTTATTTACTTCCTCATGTTTTCGATCTCGGTTTTTACACACTTTTTGGATAACATATTCATCACAAAACACATGATATCACACACATATATGCATCAAATCACACATAGCATACATTTTTACATAGATCTACACTTTTACTTGTATTCTCCCCCATAAAACTCATAAAAACCGAAAAGAAGGGGGTATGAAACTCACCTTGAGTTGTGATTTCAGTTTTGAAGAAGATTGGAAGAAGTTTGATGTTACTTTTGGCCCTAGCAAGCCCTCCTTTGTTGATCTAGAACTTAGAGGGTTTCTAAGAGAGTGATCATGATTTTTCATGTATTAGGAAGAGATTTTTAATAAAACAAAGAATCTAGATCATAGATCCATGCATGATCTTACCTTAGATGAAGAATTTGTGGGAAAATTTCCTTGAAGACTCCCTAGATCTCGAAAATTTTGGGAGAGAAATGAAGAGAGTTTCTTTGAGATATTTTTGAGTGAAGTGTGTGTGTGTGTGCTTGGGTTTCGGACGAGAGGGAGAGAGGGAGAAGAAGAGAGAGACCTTGATAAGATATTTGCTTGGAAATATGGGTTGCATGCATGGAGACCCAACAAATAAAGATGAGGTGGCACAAAGGTCAACTCTTCCTATTCTTTGGGCTTGGGCCGAGAATGGAGAGGGAAGAGATAGTTTTTGGGCCTTAAAGGCTTAAGTGCAATTTCATGGTTACGTTGAGTGATTTTTAGTCCTAATAAATATAAGTGTGATTTTTATGACCTATTAGGGCTAAATTAGACTAGTTATGGCCCAATGAGGTTCATTTAAATATTTTGTTTCATTCTAGGCCCAATATGTCCCAAAATATTAAAATAAATGAAAGTGGGTCCAATTAGAGCTCATTCAAGAGTTCTAAGCCCGAGATAGTCCAATTGGAAGTTTATTGGTCCATTGGGCCTAATAAGGAAATCCTAGTCCAAAGTGGACTTAAACAAGGATTTCTAAGGTTTCCAATTGTTGGTTGGCTAGTTGCAGTGCATGTACGAAGTGTTTGATTGAAATTTTGTATAAGCATCTTACTTGTTTTCCCATTGTTGGTTTGCGTTTGTTATCATTGTTAAATGTTTACAAGGCTTCAAATTCATAGTTGTGACGGGCATGACTGGACCGCCTCGCAGGGCCTACAGCCTATCCGGACCGCCTACAGCCTATCCGGACCACTTACCAGGTATGTTGGCCTTTAGCACAAAGAAGGACCGCCTCAACCCAACCCCCAATCAAACAAAAATGTGTACATAAATATCATACGCTAGCTCGTATAATATAACAATCAAACTAATCTGATAGATCACTAATCATAGCAACATACCAATAACCGGGATACAAACCTAACCGGTCACTAACATAGCATCATCCTATAACCAGGACACTGACCTAACCCGGTCACTACGCATAAGCATATCACCATCTTAACTATGAGGATGTAATCAATAAACGTATCATGCCATAACCGAATACAATCCATAAAGGGCCAGCCTTGGTGCCGAAGAAAAACTCAAGCTCTTGGATTTCCGGTACAACTCCACCACCTAAATGCATCATAGAACTATGCTTGTAAATTTCCAATTTCCCAAAATATCCCAGAAGTCCAATAGCCAACCCTTGGTCAAATTCAAAGTCAACTGTGAAAGTCAACAGTCCATGTTAACCTCAACTCGTCGAGTACAACCATCCACTGGCCGAGTTCCTTGCATAGCTCACTAACTCGCCGAGTCACTTGAGCGACTCGTCGAGTTCCTAGTGTCGGTGGCCATAAACTCCTTAGACAACTCTTCTAGTTTCCCCTTTATAACTCATCGATTCATACGTGTCCGTAGGTTGGGAAAACGCTAGCCGACTCGCTGAGTCATTCAGCTGACTCGCCGAGCCCAAGGAAATCTTCATCGGACTCGCCGAGTCGTTCATCCGACTCACCAAGTCCATTCAGTCATTCATCCATAAAGAGGCTTTTTAAGCCATGCTAAGGCTCCATATTGTAGATCCATTCCCCCAAGGCATGTTTATCACATAAAGTTGCAAACTTTACGTGCATGCAAGGCCCTAAAGTCTTAAAATGACAAACTAAGCTTGCAATGGAGGTTTTGCACCTAAGGAGTGTCTCATCTTTGCAAAATTTGGAAGCTTTATGGACTCAAATACCCAAGAGAGTTCAGAGCTGAAGTTACAACTTTAGATCTTAGGTTATACACAAGTAAAGCTTCCAAACATACTAGAAAAGCCCAAAAATCCACCCAAAAGAGATCTAGAATGAAATGAGGTCAAGATAACGATTTGATACCTTCCAAAGGATGCCAACTAAGATAGATTTCAGATCCCACACGTTCCTTGCTTCTAGATACTTGCTATCCAAGCTCCTCTCTCAAGAAATCCTCTTCTAAAGCTTAAAAATACACAAATGGAGGACACTCACACGAATTAGGGTTTATGGTCTATCAAGTGGCTTTAAGGGGAGGTTGAGGAGGTCAATGATCCTTTAAATAGGGTTCATTACCCCGTAGTTTATGGTTTCATATGCCAGCTCCTACTCGTCGAGTCCCTTCTTGGACTCGGCGAGTAGGTCACTAAAACACGCGAACCAACTCTTCTGCCGACTCTGGGCGGTGTAACAGCCCGGAATTTCAGGTATTGTTATAATATTGTTTTGGGGTGTTGTAGGAGGGGACTCGGCGAGTTGGAGCCAGACTCGCCGAGTAGGACCACAGACTTGGTCGCGGGTTCGCGACTGGACTCGACGAGTCCAGATATGGACTCGGCGAGTCTACGCTGTTTAGCGGAAACCCTAGCCGTTTGGTTTTGGAACGTATATAACGCACTATATGCCGTCATTGTCCGTTTTTTTAGTCGACTGAGAAGAACCCTAAACGGCTGTGGGCATCTAGAGCAAGATTGAAGGATATTAGGACCTTGAAGAAATTGTTGTGCAAGGAGGAGAAGAGTTTTGGCTAAAGGAACAACAAGGGATTCGAGTTCTGAGGTTTGGGGACACAGAGAGTGCGTTATTCAGGTAATATTTCGGATATTTTCTGTTATGTTGATGTGTGCATGGATTTAGGGTTTATGGAACCCATTTGGTGATTAGATGGATTATTACCTTGTTACCCAAACGACTATAACCCTGTATTAGGACCTTTAGAGGTCCAGAAGGTCCCATGCTTGTGTATTTCGGGAAAATACGTATCTCAGGAAGCAGTTTGATCGACTGCATGGCATGGACTCGCCGAGTCCAATGAACAGACTCGGCGAGTAGCTTGGAGATTGACTGGGACTCGTCGAGCTGTTCTTCAGACTCGGCGAGTGGAGTCGGGGTGGCCCCGCGATTCTTCCACGAGGACCTCGTCGAGCCAAGAGGGATACTCGACGAGTAGAAAGGGAACATCAGGGAAAGTTGGGGAGGACGTCTAGACTCGCCGAGTCGCCTTTGCACTCGCCGAGTCCGGTCAAGTTGACCGTCGACCGTTGACCGTTGAACAAAGTTGACCTACATGTAGTTTCTTAGGGTCAGTTGTCTTGAAAGATAAAAGTATTAATAAAGGGTATACGATATTATAGGGAGTCTGCAGCTCGGCGGATCGAGTGCGAGTGATTTCAAGAGTCGCTAGTTTTCATTACCCACGAGGTGAGTCTTCTCACTATACTGTACCCGGAAGGGTTTGACTGTGTGACCGGAAGGTCGGATACGATATGTGTTATACGTGCTATAAATGGAAAGGTAATTGCTATGCGTGTAATGTATGTTTATGTGGGCCGGAAGGCAATATGTTATGTGACAGTAAGGTCAGGTATGATATATGATATATGTGCTACATGTGTTAGGATAAATGTATTATGTGCCGTGTATGTTTATGGGCCGGAAGGCAATATGTTATGGGCCGGAAGGCAATATGTTATGGGCCGGAAGGCAATATGTTATGGGCCGGAAGGCGATTATGTTACGGGCCGGAAGGCGTTGTGTTGTAGACTGGAAGGTCAGGGCCTGGAAAGGCGTTTATGTGTAAGTCGTATACTGGGGAACTCACTAAGCATTTATGCTTACAAGTTGTTATGTATGTGTTGCAGGTACTAGCGAGGACCGTGGGAAGGCGCCGGCGTGATGCATACACACTGCTGTTATTTGAGATCTTGGGGGTTTTTATAATTGTATTTTGATATCAAACTTGGAATAATTATATTCAGTTGAATGAAATCACTTTATTTTAAATGAAAATTTTATTTGAAAATTTGAGTTGTTACAATTGGTATCAGAGCCTTGGTTTGAGGGATTCGGGTGTACCTTCGGGTGTAACTGAACTCAAACCGAGGATTTGAGGAAAATCTTTTAAAAGTAAATAAATAAATAAATAATAAAGGCATAAACTTTTATAAATGGTAAAGTGGTAAACAAGAAAGAAGCAGTGTGTACAATCAGCCAGCGCCCGAACGGTAAAGATCCCCAGAATACCTTACAATGTTATGTTATGCACTGAATTATGAATTGTTATGCATGCTAGAAGACTAGGTATTCATGATAGGACTAGAGTGGCCTGATTTGTGATGCCTTAGTCTAGGGAGTTTGCCTATATGAGATATTTGATAACGTGCAGGTAGATAGTGCATATCAAAAGTAGAGTACTCACTATTCGGGGTTTGGGGAGGAAGATTTGGGACGAATGCTGATACGGTGAGGTCGGTAGTATTGGGCCCGTACTACCGAAGACACCGGGTCAGTGGAAGGCCCAAGTAAGAATCCCTGAATATCGGAGACTGGGTAGGGTTGCGTTATCGAGTACAATTGTACTTGATGGAGTCTCTGATAATTTTATGTTGTATTTCAGAGACATAATGGTTACCACACGCCACGGGGCGAGTTCGAGCAGTGTGAGCGACGAGGACATTCGTCAGATGATTCAGGAGGAGGTAGCTGCAGCGATCCGGGCTGAGATCCCGGAGATGTTTGGGTCTATTAAGACCACTCTGATGGAGACGTTTGAAGAGCGGTACGTTGCACTGACTGAGGCTGCAGCTGCTGCCGCTACCGCAGCCGTGGCCGCTGCCAGGCCGCAAGGGGGCGATTCGTTGCTATTCCGGGAATTCAACAACACGAAACCCCCTGAGTTCGATGGGACGCAGGATCCGATTGCTGCGATGAGGTGGATCGCCGACATTGAGGGGTGCTTCTACACTTGCTCATGCCCGGAGCACCTGAGGGTACGGTTCGCCTTGAACCAGCTCCGTATGGGAGCGAAGGATTGGTGGAAGTTCGTGACGGCGAACTTCACTTTGGCGGAGATTACAGAGGTGACATGGGAGAGGTTTACCGACATGTTCAGGGACGAGTACGTTCCCCCAGTGGAGAGGGAACGATTGATTCAGGAGTTCTTGACCCTTAAGCAGGGTATTGATTCCGTTGCGGTGGTCACACGGAAGTTTCACGAGAGGGCGATGTTCTGCCCCGAGCTGGTGTCTACAGAGCAGTCACGGATGAGCCGGTATTTAGGCGTTTTGAGGAGGGATATCCGGGAGTTTGTGTCAAACTCCACCTATCGTACTTTCACTGAGCTTCAGGCGAATGCCAGGAAGCGCGAGATCGAGTTGGAGACCCAGGCCAGGGAGGAGGCCGAGTCTCGGCAGGTGGACCGGCGGCCGGCTCAGTCTCAACAGGCAGCCAAGCGGATCAAGTCCGCTGATTTGAGGATGGGAGGTCCGAAGGGCCGCACTTGCGGAAAGTGCGGCAAGGGTCATGAGGGGGCGTGTCGAGCGGGTGGTTGCTACAAGTGTGGCAAGGAAGGACACATTGCCAGGGATTGTCCTAAAGGGTTTATGGTTTGCTTTCATTGCAACCAGACAGGCCATCGAAAGGCCGAGTGCCCGCAACTTCGTCAGGGATCTACACCTACTACCATGACTACTGAGACCCGACCGGCGAAGGTCGAGGCCCCGAGGGCTCGCGGGAGAGCCTTTCAGCTGACTGCGGAGGAGGTCCGCGCTGCGCCCGATGTTGTGGCAAGTATGTTGTAATTCACGTATTTATTTAAAGTCGAAATGTTATGCTTATGTTAATATATGTGTAGGTACTTTTCTTGTGAACTCTATGCCTGCACTAGTGTTATTTGGTTCGGGTGCGAGTAGATCCTTTGTATCTTTAGCTTTTAGTCAGCATATCAGCATTAGTCGTCAGCCGTTAAGTCGGCCTCTGAGCGTTTCTATAGCGGCCGAGAGGGTGGTTTGTGCCACGGAGGTTCTTCGGGGATGCGTACTAGAGATTTTCAGGGTTGCGTTTCCGATTGACCTAATTCCTATTGCGATGGGTGATGTCTGTGTCATCGTGGGCATGGACTGGTTGAGCCGATTCAGCGCTGTCATCGACTGTGAGCGCCAGCTGGTGACTATACGAGACCCTAGTGGGGGAGTTCTTACGGTGTACGGCGAGGGTACCCGTTCAGGATCAGCTTTTTGTTCGGCCGCTAGGGCGAGGCAATGTCTACAGCAGGGATGTAAGGGTTTTGTGGCGTATGTGATGGATACGCGGGAGGCTTCCGAGAGATCGAGGTCAGTGGAGGAGGTTCCAGTGGTGCGCGAGTTTCCAGATGTTTTTCCCGAGGACTTGCCGGGAGTACCTCCTGCGAGGCAAGTAGAGTTTGGTATCGATCTGATTCCGGGGGCTGCGCCTATTGCGAAGGTGCCTTATCGTCTCGCGCCTCCAGAGATGCAAGAGTTGTCCTCGCAACTCCAGGAGTTGCTGGGGAAGGGATTTATTCGGCCGAGCAGCTCGCCGTGGGGAGCACCGATTCTGTTCGTCAAGAAGAAGGATGGTTCACACCGGATGTGCATTGATTACAGGGAGTTGAACAAGGTGACAGTCAAGAACCGCTATCCGTTACCGAGGATCGATGATTTATTCGATCAGTTGCAAGGGGCATCTTGGTTTTCCAAGATCGATCTGAGATCAGGGTACCATCAGGTAAGAGTGCGGGATGAGGACGTCCAGAAGACGGCATTTAGGACGCGATATGGGCATTACGAGTTCGTGGTGATGCCTTTCGGGCTCACCAATGCCCCGGAAGTGTTCATGGACCTCATGAACAGGGTATGCAGGCCGATGCTGGATCGGTCTGTGATTGTATTTATCGACGACATCCTAGTGTATTCGCGATCTAGAGAGCAGCATGAGGGACATTTGAGGGAGGTCCTTGAGGTACTGAGGTCGGAGAAGCTATATGCAAAATTCTCCAAATGTGACTTCTGGTTGCGGGAGGTCCAATTTCTTGGACATGTTGTTAATCAGGCAGGGATATTGGTCGATCCGGCCAAGGTTGAGGCAGTGATGAGTTGGGAGGCACCGAAGTCACCTTCCGAGGTCAGGAGTTTCCTTGGGTTGGCGGGGTACTATCGGAGGTTTATTAGGGACTTCTCCAAGATCGCAGTACCGCTCACCAGATTGACCCGGAAGGGTGTTGCATTCTCATGGGGACCCGAGCAACAGAATTCCTTCGAGACACTTCGCCCAAGACTGTGCGAAGCCCCGGTATTAGCTCTCCCGGAAGGGATGGAAGATTTTATCGTATATTGCGACGCACCGATTTCGGGACTGGGTGCAGTGTTGATGCAGAGAGGTCATGTGATAGCGTATGCATCGAGGCAGCTAAAGCCTCACGAGGCGAGATATCACACGCATGACTTAGAGTTGGGGGCAGCAGTGTTTGCTCTAAAGATTTGGCGTCACTACCTGTATGGGGTTCGTTGTATGATATATACGGACCATAAGAGTTTGAAGTATTTGATGGATCAACCCAACCTAAATATGCGTCAGAGGAGATGGTTGGATGTGGTCAAGGATTATGACTGTGAAATCCTATACCACCCGGGCAAGGCTAATGTGGTAGCCGATGCATTGAGCCGCAGGGCGGAGAGCACTCCATTGCGAGATGTTTGTTTGAGACTGACGGTGATGACTCCAGTATTGGATGCTATTCGTGGGGCACAGACCGAGGCTGTGAGATCCGAGATGCAGAAGAAAGAGTGGTTCGTTGGGTTAATCTCAAAGTTCGTTAAGGATGGACGAGGACTTTTGACGTTTCAGGGTCGGATTTGGGTACCATTCGTGGGCGGTACGCGTGCTACCTTGATGGAGGAGGCTCACAGATCGAAATTATCGATCCATCCCAGTGCTACAAAGATGTATTTGGACTTGAGGAAGGAATACTGGTGGCCTTGTATGAAGAGAGACGTCGCTTGGTTCGTTGAGAGGTGTTTGACCTGCCGTAGGGTTAAGGCCGAGCACCAGAGACCGCATGGTAAGTTGCAGCCTTTGGAGATTCCTGAGTGGAAGTGGGAACAGATTACTATGGATTTCATCACCAAATTGCCGAGAACTGCCAGAGGAGTCGATGCAATTTGGGTGATTGTGGATAGATTGACGAAGAGTGCACACTTCCTTGCCATCAGCGAGAGTTCATCAGCGGAGAAGTTGGCGGAGTTATATGTGAGAGAGGTGGTATCTCGGCATGGAGTGCCGATCTCGATTGTTTCGGACCGTGATGTACGCTTCACTTCCAGGTTCTGGAAGAAATTCCATGAGGAGCTGGGTACTAAACTGCATTTTAGTACCGCATACCATCCCCAGACAGACGGTCAGAGCGAGCGGACGATTCAGACACTGGAGGACATGCTTCGAGCGTGTGTGTTAGACTTCGGGGGTAGCTGGGATGCGCATTTACCTTTGTCAGAGTTTTCCTACAACAACAGCCATCATTCGAGCATTGGTATGCCACCTTTTGAGTTGTTGTATGGTAGGAGGTGTCGGACCCCCATTTGCTGGGGAGAGGTGGGACAGAGAGTGATGGGCAGTACAGAGATTGTACTTTGGACGACAGAGCAGATTCAACAGGTTAGACAGAGGTTATTGACCGCCTAGAGCTGACAGAAGAGTTATGCGGACAGACGCCGGTCCGAGCTTGAATTCCAGGTTGGCGACTTCGTTCTCCTGAAGGTTTCTCCTTGGAAAGGAGTGATCCGGTTCAGGAAGAGGGGCAAGTTGGGGCCCTGGTTCATAGGTCCATTTCGTGTGATTGCAAGGGTAGGCCGGGTAGCTTATCGATTGGAGTTGCCAGCAGAGTTGGGACAGATCCACAATACCTTTCACGTATCGCAGTTGAGGAAGTGTATAGCCGATGAATCGGCAGCGGTTCCACTAGAGGATATTCAAGTGGATGCGAGCCTGAATTACGCCGAGAGACCAGTAGCTATCATGGATCGGAAGATCAAGGTTCTGAGGAACAAGGAGGTACCTCTGGTGTTGGTTCAGTGGCAACACCGGAAAGGATCGGAGATGACTTGGGAGTCGGAGCGTGAGATGCGGGAGCAACATCCGGTGTTATTTGCAGAGTGAGACTTCGAGGGCTAAGTCTAGTTCTAGTGGGGGAGAGTTGTAACAGCCCGGAATTTCAGGTATTGTTATAATATTGTTTTGGGGTGTTGTAGGAGGGGACTCGGCGAGTTGGAGCCAGACTCGCCGAGTAGGACCACAGACTTGGTCGCGGGTTCGCGACTGGACTCGACGAGTCCAGATATGGACTCGGCGAGTCTACGCTGTTCAGCGGAAACCCTAGCCGTTTGGTTTGGAACGTATATAACGCACTATATGCCGTCATTGTCCATTTTTTTAGTCGACTGAGAAGAACCCTAAACGGCTGTGGGCATCTAGAGCAAGATTGAAGGATATTAGGACCTTGAAGAAATTGTTGTGCAAGGAGGAGAAGAGTTTTGGCTAAAGGAACAGCAAGGGATTCGAGTTCTGAGGTTTGGGGACACAGAGAGTGCGTTATTCAGGTAATATTTCGGATCTTTTCTGTTATGTTGATGTGTGCATGGATTTAGGGTTTATGGAACCCGTTTGGTGATTAGATGGATTATTACCTTGTTACCCAAACGACTACAACCCTGTATTAGGACCTTTAGAGGTCCAGAAGGTCCCATGCTTGTGTATTTCAGGACAATATGTATCTCAGGAAGCAGTTTGATCGACTGCATGGCATGGACTCGCCGAGTCCAATGAACAGACTCGGCGAGTAGCTTGGAGATTGACTGGGACTCGTCGAGCTGTTCTTCAGACTCGGCGAGTGGAGTCGGGGTGGCCCCGCGATTCTTCCACGAGGACCTCGTCGAGCCAAGAGGGATACTCGACGAGTAGAAAGGGAACATCAGGGAAAGTTGGGGAGGACGTCTAGACTCGCCGAGTAGCCTTTGCACTCGCCGAGTCCGGTCAAGTTGACCGTTAACCGTTGACCGTTGACCAAAGTTGACCTACATGTAGTTTCTTAGGGTCAGTTGTCTTGAAAGATAAAAGTATTAATAAGGGGTATACGATATTATAGGGAGTCTGCAGCTCGGCGGATCGAGTGCGAGTGATTTCAAGAGTCGCTAGTTTTCATTACCCACGAGGTGAGTCTTCTCACTATACTGTACCCGGAAGGGTTTGACTGTGTGACCGGAAGGTCGGATACGATATGTGTTATACGTGCTATAAATGGAAAGGTAATTGCTACGCGTGTAATGTATGTTTATGTGGGCCGGAAGGCAATATGTTATGTGACAGTAAGGTCAGGTATGATATATGATATATGTGCTACATGTGTTAGGATAAATGTATTATGTGCCGTGTATGTTTATGGGCCGGAAGGCAATATGTTATGGGCCGGAAGGCAATATGTTATGGGCCGGAAGGCAATATGTTATGGGCCGGAAGGCGATTATGTTACGGGCCGGAAGGCGTTGTGTTGTAGACCGGAAGGTCAGGGCCTGGAAAGGCGTTTATGTGTAAGTCATATACTGGGGAACTCACTAAGCATTTATGCTTACAAGTTGTTATGTATGTGTTGCAGGTACTAGCGAGGACCGTGGGAAGGCGCCAGCGTGATGCATACACACTGCTGTTATTTGAGATCTTGGGGGTTTTTATAATTGTATTTTGATATGAAACTTGGAATAATTATATTCAGTTGAATGAAATCACTTTATTTTAAATGAAAATTTTATTTGAAAATTTGAGTTGTTACAGGCGGTCTGCAATCGCTGCCTAATCTGCTGAATCTTCTCGGTAGTCTGCAAAATTACTTCCGTCAGCCCCATCAACTTGTGTCCAACCTCACCCTAAAAAATTGGGGTGCGACATCTCCACACATACAACAGCTCGAAAGGTTGGCCGCCAATGCTGGAATGATAGTTTTTGTAAGCGAACTCTGCAAGCGGTAGGTGGGAATTCCAACTCCCACCAATGTTAATGACACATGCCCTCAACATATCCTTGAGGGTCTGAATGGTCTGCTCGCTCTGATCGTCAGTCTTCGGATGGAACATTGTACTAATGTGCAACCACATGCCCAATCCCTCGTGGAACTTCTTCTAGAAATGGGAGGTAAACCTAACATCTCGGTCGGATACAATGGAGACCAGAACCCCATGGCAAGACACGATCTCGTGGATGTACATGTCGGCCAACCTCTCGGCCGATGAACTCTCCCAAATAGGCATGAAATGGGCACTCCTGGTCAATCGATCTACGATGACCCATATAGCATCAAATCCCTTTGCCATCCTCGGCAACTTGCTAATGAAGTCCATCGTGATCTGTTCCCATTTCCACATAGGAATCTCTAGAGGCTGCAACATACCATGCGACCTCTGATGCTCGACCTTGACCATCCTGCAGGTCAAACACCTATCGACATACCAATCGATTTCTCGCTTCATACATGGCCACCAATAACTCAAACTCAGGTCTCGGTACATCTTGGTAGCCCCAGGTGAATAGAGAAGTGAGACTTATGAGTCTCCTCCATGACTGTCTGTCTGACACCACCATACATCGGAACCCATACCCGACCGCATTGGGTCAATAATCCCCAGTTATCCTGCACAAACCGGGTGTTCTCACCCTTGATCCTCTCCAACTTCTAGTTCTCTGGTCGCATGCACTCAACCTGAGCATCCCTGATCAAGCTCATAATCTAAGAATCCACCGCTATCCTCATACACATTGCTGGGGTGGAAGATCAAGTTGTCTCGCGGCTCAAAGCATCCACCACCACGTTCGCTTTACCGGGGTGGTAGAGGATCTCACACTCGTAGTCCTTGACTACATCCAGCCACCTGCGCTGCCTCATGTTCAAGTTAAGATGATCCATGATGTGTCTCAAACTCTTGTGATCCGTGTATATGGTACACCCCATATAAGTAATGTCTCCTTATGTTGAGAGCGAACTGATGGGTTTTGGCCATAAGAACATCCTATGTGGTCATGCAAACCCTGATGCTTGGATCTAGGTTTCGATATTGTACATGCAATTCATCCAAGACTTTAAACCCTAGTTCTAGCATATAATTAATCATATTAACATGTGAAAGGGTTTTGGATCTTACCTTGATTGTTATGTAGCAATAACAATCTCAAATCCTCCTTGTAATGACTTTTGAAAGCTTAGAGTCACAAGTGTCACTCCTCTAATGGCTCACAAACACCAAGAGCACGAGGATGAAGAATAAGGAGGGAGGAGGCTACCCAAAACGTCCAGAAACCCTAGTGGAACTCTTAGGCCCGTTTTTAGGGCTTAAGGGTACTATATATACATGTAGGCTATTTAGGGTTTTCAACTAGGAAACCCTAATTTGACTGCTTAAGCCCTAATGTGACATCCCCAAAATCTCGGCCAGAAAAGACCGATTTTCATTTATGCTTTTAAAATATTTTCAGAGTAAATCCTTTTGATTTGAAAGAGTTGCGGAATTTGTTCCCAAAAACAAAACATGATAAAACAATGTTTACCGAAGCATTTCATAAAAGAAATGTATTTTCATTATAATCAAAACTCGGGGTGTCATGTTCCGATACAGACCAATAAGCATAAACGAATACATTACAAGTCATATAACAAATATAAACATATGCAGACTTGTAAACAAAACAACTTGATGGTTCATCCATCTCATGCCCTTCCGCCACTTCCTGTAATACAATTTAAAACTGAGTGGGTCAGGCTTGGGAGCCTGGTGAGCATATAGGGTTTTCAACCCACAATTAATAATTAAATTAATTATTATCAACCAACAATAACCCAGTTACCCATTCCCGTTATTCTCACTTTACGTCCCTAAAATAACTAACACAAGGGACCTAATCTAAGAATATTTTCATCGGGGTGACAACACATGCTGCAGGGGTTCCTCAGCAATATAAGTCAAATAAGGCAACCATGAGGGGGATGGAATACAGCGAATGAACACCCAAGTTCATTAACACCTACAGGTTATGAGCCTGCTAGCGTTCCACTGGACTGTCTAGAAAAGTCCGTGGTCGTCATCTAAATTCCGCTAGATGACTGGATCAAAACAACAACGAGGCCTCTCATCTGTTTATTACACACCAACTATCTACCCATGTTCTACCCAACATGTTAGTAGATAAAAACATACATTTTTATACATATTTTCAAAACCTGTATAGCATGCTTGATCAATACATTTTCCATATAACAGATGAGGCACACACACATAACACGTATTTCATATAGAAATAATCAGATCTGTAAGATAGAAGAAAGTGAATACACATTCACACACATAACAACAAAATATACACATAAGACGTATCTCGTATAAAATACTTCATAATTATACGTTAGGAGAAAGTAACAACGCACTCACACGTATAAACAACAATATACTTAATACACTCAAACCATACTTGTATTATTATTGCGTTTATGAAAGGTAGTATACACTCACTTGATCAGAAGATGATTGGACAGCACTACGACTTGCAAAAGTAGTAATCCTCAGCGGATCTGGAAGATCTCTACAAAAATCGAACTTCTCGCGGGCAGAGCTTCGGCTCGGAAACCGCACTTCTCGGGATCTTCGGGATCTCGGGACTTGCTTCGGGACTCGGGAATATTACCGGGGCTTCGGGGTACTTCTGGCACGCAAATCGATGCAAAACAGGAGAGAGAAGAGAGAAAATAGCAACCCTAAACGGTTGGCCCTTCAAATCTATTTATAGGGCAAATTTGGCCCTTGCCACGTCGTGGCAACCTTTTTCCACGTTGTGGGCTTGGTCGTAACTGCATGCGTCATCCCAAGTTGCATCTGGGGGCCTCCCAGAGGTGTCAGGACACTTGCCACGTCGTGGCACTGCTTGCCACGTCGTGGTCTCTGACAGTTTTGGGGTTTCACGCCCCGAACTTCAGAAATTCATAACTTTCGCATACGAACTCCGTTTTCGACGTTCTTTATATCGCCGCGAAGGTGAGATTATGCTCTACAACTCTCGTTTAGACTCCATTGGCTAATTTTGCCTTTATTTTTAATATATTATAAGTATATTACTTATATATTATTTTTAGTAGGCCGGGACAGGAAAACTCTATTCGAAATTCATAACTCCTTCATCTGAACTCCGATTCCGTCCGTCTTTCCGTCGTTGCACTACTATCGATGAGATCTTCAATTCTCATTTAGATCACTAAGGATAGATATATATCTACCTTAAATTCACTATTTACATCACGCTGGGTCGCGCTGGGTCGTGCCGGTTCTGTCGCGAAACTTCGAAAGGTCATAACTTCTTCGTTATAACTCGGATTTCGGCATTCTTTATATATTCGGAAACCTCGTTTCAACTAATTATCCATAAATATAGGCTTTATCTAACATTTCATTTTGACGGTTATTTTTATTCTTAATTAAATTAAACCACATAATTAAGCAATTAAGCACAAAACACATAATACTCAAATAATACACTTCCATTATTTCAAAACGGGTTACAAAGGTTAACCTAGACTATCACATTGCTAAAAATGGCAAGCCCAGAAACACAGGCGTTACACCTAAGCAGCCCATGGACCCATTTTTAATATCCCTTGGACGATTTCTAATGGGTTTCCCCATAGAATTCATCCAACCTATTATCCCAAGGTAATCCATAGCCCAAATGCAATTATTTTATAATTACAGTTCCCGTCGCTTAAGTTTAATTAATCTCTTTTAGCCACAAAATTAATTATCAATTAATTCTTGACTAATATTAATTAAACAATATGATTTCTCCTTTAATATATTATTCTCATAATATATTAATAAATCATAATTAATTTTCTTTCTCCATAATTCATCCTATCAAGTTGCATTGGTGAAGGCAACCCAAAAGGACCATGCACCATCGGGTCAAGTACATACCAAAATAGTTAAGGACTTAGACACTAATCCAACAGTCTCTCACTTTGATAAGTCTAATAACTATTATGCGTATGACTTCAGATCCTGATATGCAATCGTAGCTTTCAAAAGCCGCTGTCAACTTTGATCTTATCAGATACGCATGCTTTAGATTAGGGATCATATATTCCTCCATTCTAGATATCGTATAGACTGAGACATGGATTTAAATCATTCTCTCTATCTATATGTTGTTTCTCGATTTCCGATTTATGACGACTGACAACAGACTATAATTGAACTCATCAAATTAGTCCCGGATTGGCCAAGCACTTAGGGTGTCATCACTAAATCATCGAGGGGCCCACAGATATCTCTTTCATCCTACTTTGGATAAAAGGAACGGATAAACTTTGATTCAATGTTTGCTTGCACTCACTCACCGAATCACACACGACAATGTGTTTTATAACACCAAGTTACTGGTGCGTTGAAATATTATCAATGCGTAACCGACTCGCAAGATACAACTCACACATCTCGGTTTCAAGAATATAAGATATTATCGTCTCACCAATCACTCGTGATAAAATCCATGAAGTGATCCAAATGAGTGTGGGTTTGATCCAATGCTCAAACTCATATTCATAAGCACTCATGAACGTTGCAACAAACATTTGCTTATGTCTAATACACTTTAGACAATCCACACACCAATTCACGACAGTCTTCATTCATACCTACTTCCAACATATAAATGACTGTGGTTCGTTCGAATTATTTGGTTGTTCTAAACCAATTTAATTATTCAGGAAGTCAAAACATGCAAAGTGAAACACAAGAATCATACTTGTAACAGCCCGGAATTTCAGGTATTGCTTTAAAACTATTTTGGGGCATTTTAGGAAGGGACTCGGCGAGTTGGAGCCAGACTCGCCGAGTAGGACCGCAGACTTGGTCGCGGGTTCGCGACTGGACTCGACGAGTCCAGATATGGACTCGGCGAGTCGACGCTGTTCAGCAGAAACCCTAGCCGTTTGGTTTTGGATCGTATATAACGCCTTTTAGGCCGTCATGGTCCGTCTTTTGGCCGATTGAGAAGAACCCTAATCGTTGTGGACGTCTAGAGCAGGAGAGAAAGCTATTGGGACTTTGAGGAACTTGTTAGGCAAGAAGAAGAAGAGTTTGGCCAAAGGAATATCAAGGAGGATCGAGTTCTGAGGTTTGGGGACACAGAGAATACGTTTTCAGGTAATACTCGGAAGAGTTTATGAAACCCATTTGGTGATTAGATAGATTATTATGTTGTTACCCAATCGTTTATACCCCAGTAATAGGATGTTTAGAGGTCCAGAAAGTCCCATGATTGCATATTTCGGGACCATGCGTATTTCAGGAGGCAGATGATCGACTGCATGGCATGGACTCGCCGAGTCCAATGATCAGACTCGGCGAGTAGCTTGAAGATTCACTGGGACTCGCCGAGTTGTTCTTCAGACTCGGCGAGTAGCTTGAGGATTCACTGGAACTCGTCGAGTTGTTCTTCAGACTCGGCGAGTGGAGTCGGGGTGGCCCCGCGATTCTTCCACAAGAACCTCGTCGAGTCAAAAGGGATACTCGACGAGTAGAAAGGGGAACAACAGGGAAAGTTGGGGAGGACGTCTAGACTCGCCGAGTCGCCCTTGCACTCGACGAGTCCGGTCAAGTTGACCGTTGACCGTTGATCGTTGACCAGAGTTGACCTGCATGTAATTTCTTAGGGTCAGTTGTCTTGAATGATAAGAGTATTAATAAGGGTATATGGTATTATAGGGGGTCTGCAGATCGGCGGATCGAGCGCGAGTGGTTTCAAGAGTTGATAGTTTACATTACTAAGAGGTGAGTCTTCTCACTAGACTACACCCGGAAGGGTTTGACTGTGTGACCGGAAGGTCGGATGATATGTGTTATTTATGCTATAAGTAGAAAGGTAGTTGCTATGCATGCTATGTATGTTTATGGGCCGGAAGGCAATATGTTATGTGACAGAAAGGTCAGGTATGATATATGATATATGTGTTATATGTGTTAGAGTATATGTGTTATGTGTTGTATATGTTTGTGGGCCGGAAGGCAATATGTTATGGGCCGGAAGGCGATATGTTACGGGCCGGAAGGCAATATGTTATGGGCCGGAAGGCGATTATGTTTACGGGCCGGAAGGCAATGTGTTGTGGACCGGAAGGTCAGGGCCTGGAAAGGCGTATATGTGTAAGTCGTATACTGGGGAACTCACTAAGCATTGATGCTTACAAGTTGTTATGTATGTGTTTCAGGTACTAGCGAGGACCGTCGGAAGGCGCCGGCATGATGCTTACACACTGCTGCTTTTTGAGATCTTGGGGATTTTTATATATGTATTTGATATGAAACATGGAATAAATAATTTTGGTTGAATGAAATCACTTTATTTTAAATGAAAATTTTATTTGAAAATTTGCGTTGTTACAATTGGTATCAGAGCCTTGGTTTGAGGGATTCGGGTGTACCTTCGGGTGTAACTGAACTCAAACCGAGGATTTGAGGAAAAATCTTTTAAAAATAATAAAGAAATAAATTTTTATAAAGGGTAAAGTGGTAAACAAGAACGTAGCAGTGTGTACGATCAGCCAGCGCCCGAACGGTAAAGATCCCCAGAATACCTTACAATGTTATGTTATGCACTGAATTATGAATTGTTATGCATGCTAGAAGACTAGGTATACATGATAGGACTAGAATGGCCTGTTTTGTGATGCCTTAGTCTAGGGAGATTGCTTATATGAGATATTCGGTAGCGTGCAAGTAGATAGTGCATACTAGAAGTAGAGTACTCATTATTCGGGGTTTGGGGAGGAAGATTTGGGACGAATACTGATACGGTGTGGTCGGTAGTATTGGGCCCGTACTACCGAAGACACCGGGTCGGTGGGAGACCCAAGTAAGAATCCCTGGATGTCGGTGACTGAGTAGGGTGCGTTATCGAGTACAATTGTACTTGATGGAGTCTCTGATAATTTTATGTTGTATTTCAGAGACATCATGGTTACCACACGTCATGGGGCGAGTTCGAGCACTGTGAGTGACGAGGATATTCGTCAGATGATCCAGGAGGAGGTAGCTGCAGCGATCCGGGCCGAGATCCCGGAGATGTTTGGGTCTATTAAGACCACGCTGATGGAGACATTCGAGGAGCGGTACGCCGCACTAACTGAGGCTGCAGCTGCTGCCGTGGCCGCTGCCAGGCCGCAAGGGGGCGATTCGTTGCTGTTCCGAGAGTTCAGCAACACGAAACCCCCTGAGTTCGATGGGACGCAGGATCCGATTGCGGCGATGAGGTGGATCGCCGACATTGAGGGGTGCTTCTACACTTGCTCATGCCCGGAGCACCTGAGGGTACGGTTCGCCTTGAACCAGCTCCGTCTGGGAGCGAAGGATTGGTGGAAGTTCGTGACGGCGAACTTCACTCTAGCGGAGATTACAGCGGTGACGTGGGAGAGGTTTACTGAGATGTTCAGGGATGAGTATGTTCCCCCAGTGGAGAGGGAACGATTGATTCAGGAGTTCTTGACCCTTAAGCAGGGTACTGACTCCGTTGTGGTGGTCACACGGAAGTTTCACGAGAGGGCCATGTTCTGCCCAGAGCTGGTGTCTACGGAGCAGTCACGGAGGAGCCGGTATTTAGGCGTTTTGAGGAGGGATATCCGGGAGTTTGTGTCAAACTCCACCTATCGTACCTTCACTAAGCTTCAGGAGAACGCCAGGAAGCGCGAGATCGAGTTGGAGACCCAGGCCAGGGAGGAGGCCGAGTCTCGGCGGGTGGATCGGCGGCCGGCTCAGTCTCAGCCGGCAGCCAAGCGGATCAAGTCCGTTGATTCGAGGATGGGAGGTCCGAAGGGCCGCACTTGCGGAAAGTGCGGCAAGGGTCATGAGGGGGCGTGTCGAGCTGGTGGTTGCTACAAGTGTGGCAAGGAGGGACACATTTCCAGGGATTGTCCTAAGGGGTTTATGGTTTGCTTTCACTGCAACCAGACAGGCCATCGGAAGGCCGAGTGTCCGCAGCTTCGTCAGGGATCTACACCGACTACCAGGACTACTGAGACCCAACCGGCGAAGGTCGAGGCCCCGAAAGCTCGCGGGAGAGCCTTTCAGCTGACTGCGGAGGAGGTCCGCGCTGCGCCCGATGTTGTGGCAGGTATGCTATAATTCACGTATTTACTTTAAAGTTGAAATGTTATGCTTATGTTAATGTATGTGTAGGTACTTTTCTTGTGAACTCTATGCCTGCTCTAGTGTTATTTGATTCGGGTGCGAGTAGATCCTTTGTATCGTTAGCTTTTAGTCAGCATATCAGCATTAGTCGTGAGCCGTTAAGTCGGCCTCTAAGCGTTTCTATTGTGGCCGAGAGGGTGGTTTGTGCCACGGAGGTTCTTCGGGGATGCGTACTAGAGATTTTCGGGGTTGCGTTTCCGATTGACCTAATTCCTATTGCGATGGGGGATGTCTGTGTCATCGTGGGCATGGATTGGTTGAGCCGATTCAGCGCTGTCATCGATTGTGAGCGCCAGCTGGTGACTATACGAGACCCTAGTGGGGGAGTTCTTACGTTATACGGCGAGGGTACCCATTCGGGATCAGCTTTTTGTTCGGCCGCTAGGGCGAGGCAATGCCTACAGCAGGGATGTAAAGGTTTTGGGGCGTATGTGATGGATACGCGGGAGGCTTCCGAGAGACCGAGGACAGTGGAGGAGGTTCCAGTGGTGCGCGAGTTTCCAGATGTTTTTCCCGAGGATTTGCCGGGAGTACCTCCTGCGAAGCAAGTAGAGTTTGGTATCGATCTGGTTCTGGGGGTTGCGCCTATTGCGAAGGTGCCTTATCGTCTTGCACCTCCAGAGATGCAAGAGTTGTCCTCGCAACTCCAGGAGTTGCTGGGGAAGGGATTTATTCGGCCGAGTAGCTCGCCGTGGGGAGCACCGATTCTGTTCGTCAAGAAGAAGGATGGTTCACACCGGATGTGTATTGATTACCGGGAGTTGAACAAGGCGACGGTCAAGAACCGCTATCTGTTACCTAGGATCGATGACCTATTCGATCAGTTTCAAGGGGCATCTTGGTTTTCCAAGATCGATTTGAGATCAGGGTACCATCAGGTAAGAGTGCGGGATGAGGACGTCCACAAGACAGCATTCAGGACGCGGTATGGGCATTACGAGTTCGTGGTGATGCCTTTCGGGCTCACCAATGCCCCGACAGTGTTCATGGACCTCATGAACAGGGTATGCAGGCCGATGCTGGATCGGTCTGTGATCGTATTTATCGACGACATCCTAGTGTATTCGCGAACTAGAGAGCAGCATGAGGGACATTTGAGGGAGGTCCTTGAGGTACTGAGGTCGGAGAAGCTATATGCAAAATTCTCCAAATGTGACTTCTGGTTGCGGGAGGTCCAATTTCTTGGACATGTTGTTAATCAGGCAGGGATATTGGTCGATCCGGCCAAGGTGGAAGCAGTGATGAGTTGGGAGGCACCGAAGTCACCTTCCGAGATCAGGAGTTTCCTTGGGTTGGCGGGGTACTATCGGAGGTTTATTAGGGACTTCTCCAAGATCGCGGTACCGCTCACCAGATTGACCCGGAAGGGTGTTGCATTCTCATGGGGACCCGAGCAACAGACTTCCTTCGAGATACTTCGTCAGAGACTGTGTGAAGCCCCGGTATTAGCTCTCCCGGAAGGGATGGAGGACTTTGTCGTATATTGCGACGCATCGATTTCGGGACTGGGTGCAGTGTTGATGCAGAAGGGCCATGTGATAGCTTATGCATCGAGGCAATTAAAGCCTCACGAGGCGAGATATCCCACGCATGACTTGGAGTTGGGGGCAGTAGTGTTCGCTCTCAAGATTTGGCGTCACTACCTGTATGGGGTTCGTTGTACTATATACACGGACCATAAAAGTTTGAAGTATTTGATGGATCAACCCAACCTAAACATGCGTCAGAGGAGATGGTTGGATGTGGTTAAGGATTATGACTGTGAGATCCTATACCACCCAGGCAAGGCTAATGTGGTAGCCGATGCATTGAGTCGTAGGGTGGAGAGTACTCCATTGCGGGATGTATGTCTGAGACTGACGGTGATGACTCCGGTATTAGATGCTATTCGTGGGGCACAGGCCGAGGTGGTGAGATCTGAGATGTAGAAGAAGGAGCGGGTCGTTGGGTTAATTTCAGAGTTCGTTAAGGATGGACGGGGACTTCTGACGTTTCAGAGTCGGATTTGGGTACCATTCGTGGGTGGTACGCGTACCACTTTGATGGAGGAGGCTCACAGATCGAAATTCTCGATCCATCCCGGTGCTACGAAGATGTATTTGGACTTGAGAAAGGAATATTGGTGGCCTTGCATGAAGAGAGACGTCGCTTGGTTCATTGAGAGGTGTTTGACCTGCCGTAGGGTGAAGGCCGAGCACCAGAGACCGCATGGTAAGTTGCAGCCCTTGGAGATTCCGGAGTGGAAGTGGGAACAGATTACGATGGATTTCATCACCAAATTGCCGAGAACTGCCAGGGGAGTCGATGCAATTTGGGTAATTGTGGACAGATTGACGAAGAGTGCACACTTCCTTGCCATTAGCGAGAGTTCATCAGCGGAGAAGTTGGCGGAGTTATACGTGAGAGAGGTGGTATCTCGGCATGGAGTGCCGATCTCAATTGTTTCAGACCGTGATGTACGCTTCACTTCCAGGTTCTAGAAGAAATTCCATGAGGAGCTGGGTACTAGACTGCATTTTAGTACCGCATACCATCCCCAGACAGACGGTCAGAGCGAGCGGACGATTCATACATTGGAAGACATGCTTAGAGCGTGTGTGTTAGACTTCGGGGGTAGCTGGGATGCGCATTTGCCTTTGGCTGAGTTTTCCTACAACAACAGCCATCATTCGAGCATTGGTATGCCACCTTTTGAGTTGTTGTATGGTAGGAGGTGTCGGACTCCCATTTGCTGGGGAGAGGTGGGACAGAGAGTGATGGGCAGTACAGAGATCGTACTCCAGACGACAGAGCAGATTCAGCAGGTTAGGCAGAGGTTATTGACCGCCCAGAGCCGACAGAAGAGTTATGCGGACAGACGCCGGTCTGAGTTGGAATTCCAGGTTGGCGACTTCGTTCTCCTGAAGGTTTCTCCCTGGAAGGGAGTGATCCGGTTCAGAAAGAGGGGCAAGTTGGGGCCCCGGTTCATAGGTCCATTTCGTGTAATTGCAAGGGTAGGTCGGGTAGCTTATCGGTTGGAGTTGCCAGCAGAGTTGGGACAGATTCACAATACCTTTCACGTATCGCAGCTGAGGAAGTGTATAGCCGATGAATCGGCAGTGGTTCCGTTAGAGGATATTCAGGTCGATGCGAGCCTGAATTACGCCGAGAGACCGGTAGCTATCAGGGATCGGAAGATCAAGGTTCTGCGGAACAAGGAGGTACCTCTGGTGTTGGTTCAGTGGCAACACCGGAAGGGATCGGAGATGACTTGGGAGTCGGTGTGTGAGATGCGGGAGCAACATCCAGAGTTATTCGCAGAGTGAGACTTCGAGGGCGAAGTCTAGTTCTAGTGGGGGAGAGTTGTAACAGCCCGGAATTTCAGGTATTGCTTTAAAACTATTTTGGGGCATTTTAGGAAGGGACTCGGCGAGTTGGAGCCAGACTCGCCGAGTAGGACCGCAGACTTGGTCGCGGGTTCGCGACTGGACTCGACGAGTCCAGATATGGACTCGGCGAGTTGAAGCTGTTCAGCAGAAACCCTAGCCGTTTGGTTTTGGATCGTATATAACGCCTTTTAGGCCGTCATGGTCCGTCTTTTGGCCGATTGAGAAGAACCCTAATCGTTGTGGACGTCTAGAGCAGGAGAGAAAGCTATTGGGACTTTGAGGAACTTGTTAGGCAAGAAGAAGAAGAGTTTGGCCAAAGGAATATCAAGGAGGATCGAGTTCTGAGGTTTGGGGACACAGAGAATACGTTTTCAGGTAATACTCGGACCATTTCTGTTGTTTTGAGGTGTACACGAATCTAGGGTTTATGAAACCCATTTGGTGATTAGATAGATTATTATGTTGTTACCCAATCATTTATACCCCAGTAATAGGATGTTTAGAGGTCCAGAAAGTCCCATGATTGCATATTTCGGGACCATGCGTATTTCAGGAGGCAGATGATCGACTGCATGGCATGGACTCGCCGAGTCCAATGATCAGACTCGGCGAGTAGCTTGAAGATTCACTAGGACTCGCCGAGTTGTTCTTCAGACTCGGCGAGTAGCTTGAGGATTCACTGGAACTCGTCGAGTTGTTCTTCAGACTCGGCGAGTGGAGTCGGGGTGGCCCCGCGATTCTTCCACAAGAACCTCGTCGAGTCAAAAGGGATACTCGACGAGTAGAAAGGGGAACAACAGGGAAAGTTGGGGAGGACGTCTAGACTCGCCGAGTCGCCCTTGCACTCGACGAGTCCGGTCAAGTTGACCGTTGACCAGAGTTGACCTGCATGTAATTTCTTAGGGTCAGTTGTCTTGAATGATAAGAGTATTAATAAGGGTATATGGTATTATAGGGGGTCTGCAGATCGGCGGATCGAGCGCGAGTGGTTTCAAGAGTTGATAGTTTACATTACTACGAGGTGAGTCTTCTCACTATACTTCACCCGGAAGGGTTTGACTGTGTGACCGGAAGGTCGGATGATATGTGTTATTTATGCTATAAGTAGAAAGGTAGTTGTTATGCATGCTATGTATGTTTATGGGCCGGAAGGCAATATGTTATGTGACAGAAAGGTCAGGTATGATATATGATATATGTGTTATATGTGTTAGAGTATATGTGTTATGTGTTGTATATGTTTGTGGGCCGGAAGGCAATACGTTATGGGCCGGAAGACGATATGTTACGGGCCGGAAGGCAATATGTTATGGGCCGGAAGGCGATTATGTTTACGGGCCGGAAGGCAATGTGTTGTGGACCGGAAGGTCAGGGCCTGGAAAGGCGTATATGTGTAAGTCGTATACTGGGGAACTCACTAAGCATTTATGCTTACAAGTTGTTATGTATGTGTTTCAGGTACTAGCGAGGACCGTGGGAAGGCGCCGGCATGATGCTTACACACTGCTGCTTTTTGAGATCTTGGGGATTTTTATATATGTATTTGATATGAAACATGGAATAAATACTTTTGGTTGAATGAAATCACTTTATTTTAAATGAAAATTTTATTTGAAAATTTGCGTTGTTACAATACTAATCCCATATTGCCCTAAACTCTGGGTATAAATAAAACATTTTATTTAATCACCATTATTTGTTGTTTCGGGTAATCAACTTGTTACTTGAATTATTGCTACACTTGTCCCATGCTCTCAGCATGCACACAATGTTTACCTACGGCCCTTACTTTGTGAAATAGATCAAATGAACACATTTCCAATCATACTCATTTCACAACTCCTAATCCTTATCATAAGTATAAGAATATCACATTCTTATTACTTATGTTAGATTCTAACATTTATGCAATGATTCTTTCGTAAAGTCATAGCTCAAAATCATCAAGACTTGGCTAATCTCTATCAGAGACAATTCTATAGATATGATGTCTCTTACTCAAAGTACATTCCTTTGAACATCCTTCTTGCATAATAGTTTCTAATCTAGATATAGATTCTCAATATCCAACTCCCAATATGGAAACATTTCCATATTTTCCATATGACAATTCATTCTTAATAGAATCTTATTGATTCATAATAATGTCAATATGGTCCATCCAATACCATACTTCCAACTACTCACAAGCGACCAATCCTCAGCGAGCTTTGGATTGTCCTTTGATAGTTGTTTAATTATCTTAGTCAAAATCGATTCTAGCCCTTTTTCCCTCTAAATGCGCTAGGCATTTGGAAAATTTTCAAATGATCAAATATAATAGCACTAGCAATCAATCCTATACCCGAAGCGTATGGGATACGATGCATAATGTCTTACATAAATATATGATACTTTATCAATCTTCTTCCATAATATTTAATGTGCCACGTTCTCACAATTCGAACAATGCCATAGCACTATGTATCCTTGACTAACTTTATTAACATGTCACAACCTAAGCCTTTAGATTTGAAATGAAGCATACTATTCTCTCCCTTAATTATAGCAAAACAACTATTCAACCCTTATGACTTTGCAAAGTATAACTCTTGTGTTCATTAATTAATATTGCTAAGTTGCAATACTTGTTTTAATAATCATACAAGCACAACATTTATGCTCCCACTATCATGATATTTATTATCAAATAAGCATAACACTTATGCTCCCACTAGCTTTGACATGATAATCCTTCATCTAAGCTTCTTAAACTTATACACCTTTGCCTTAGATAGCTCATATGTGTGTCTAAACAATTCAGACTAATTTCCAAATCTCACAATTCGAATCATGGAAAGGGATACCGTAACCATAATCGAATTCGAGAATACAATTTTCACAATCAATATCTTCTTAAAATCTCTCTTAGTGAAAGCATTTCCTCACAATCATTTTCATGAAGGAGGGAATCTTATGACACTTAGATTTTAATGGTGTATGTGTTCCTATCCATGCGAATTTGTCAAAACCAAACTTTGCGACAAACCCAAACTCATATGGACCGAACCTTCTTAATCTTGATTTCTTGCCTTATGTTAACACGGCTGCCCACCATTTCTTCCAAGTAGTTAACCAGCTCACCCTTTCCTATCAATGTACTTTTCATTGATCAAAGTGCTTGCCTTTTATGCATTCAAATGAGAACTCATAGAACTCACATGCGTAATCAACTCAATTGGAACCGCACAGAAACAAGATAGTGTCAACACGATAGGTTGTAAACCTCAACTCGTGTGCTTGTGATGATTGATAAGGTTGATTCTTGATTGGTTCTTGAAACTTTTCGAGACCATTAAGACTCCCACTGACTCCTTGACATATAAGATTCTCTTGTCAATAAACATTTTTCGACAAACAAATATTCTAGAGTTAGTGTAGCTTTTATCAAGACAAAACACTTCACAAAATTTATCCTAGGTGGTCTTTGTCATATCTAAGACATAACACTTTCCACATTTGATGAATGTTATAAACCTTCTTAAGACTTGTCACTCAATGTCACAATCTTAACTCTAAGACTTGGTTTTGGAACGAAGTATGATTGACTTCTTGATTTAACCATTTCTTCAATTCTTGATTCCTCTTCTCAGATATACAATTGCACTAAGACTCACTTAGAGGATCAATTGAGACATGGTTCTTAATCATTAAGACCTATCATAAAACATAATAAAAGGTACTCTCCCTTCTTCTTAGAATAGATAAACTTTTATCTTTCTACCTACTTGACTCTTCTTTAATCGTTCTGCTATTTATTGAAACTCTTTCAATCAACTGAGAATTACACTTAATCTCATAAGTATAATCATATTTACTTAACCTTAGTTAATCATGATAAATATCTTTGTTACTCTTGTGGTGGACTTGATCAACACACAACCTTGTGTACTCGATCTCCTAGTCCTTCACTTGACACTTTGCCAGCGAATTAGTCTAATTTCCAAATAAGAAATTTCTTATTTGTCATGCATCCAAGTTGTATGATTCCAAGTTTCTGTCCAATTGAAACTTGGGCGATGAGAGACTTTCCCTATTTGGTAAATTCTTGACATTTCCACAAATAACATAATTAAGAAACAAATCCATTGTTGCTAATAATAGAAACATTCAAACATCAATTTTTCATACACGCCATCGCAAGGATAATCAAACTTTATTTTATTGCGGAAAAATTTGTCCTTACAATGCAATTCATTGAAAAACTATGTTAATACATATTTCTCAGCAATCTTATTCTAACTCCAAGTAGCAGCTCAAGATTCTAATATTCAAGTAATACGATCGAAATCCATTTCTTCACAATTAGACTCCGCTCACTTCTTCCCTTAAGCTTCCTCTCTTTTCTATGATCCTACAAAACACCAAATGTAATCTTATCACATCATGTATTAAGAATCTAGAATAGGAACTTAAAAGAGTTAGTTAATGGATTTTACCTAAAGCAGAGCCATACGTTTCGACTCTCCCATCTCTTAGATCTCTTAGGTAAATAGGGCAGCTTCGTCTCCAATGCCCCTTCTCTTGGCAATAAAAGCAAATTGACTCTTTTGGAACAGCACACAGAACTACTTCTGACTTTGCCTTTCTCTTATGATCAAAATTTTCGATCATGGCATGCCTTTCGTTGCCATTCCCTATATCTATAGAGTTCTAGAAGGCAGATCCACCAATCAACTTTGCTTTTCCAGTACACCAAATCATTGGTGATTCAGCAACAATAAGCATATAAGTGATATCAATGAGGGTTACGTCGTGGTTCATCATATAGTATTCTCTTACGAACTCACTATATAAGTCAGGAAGTGACTGAAGCACCTAGTCAACAGCCAGCTCCTCACAGACAACAGATCCCAACATTCTTAGCCAATCAATGTGTGACTTCATCTCTAGGATGTATGCACACATTGACTTTCCTTCTTCATGTTTACTTGCCAAAAGGGCTTGAGTGAGTTTGAACTTTTCAATCTTTTGAACTTGTGGGTTAGGGAGAATAGTAGGAGGAGGTGAAGGAAGTGAAGCATGATCTCGTTTTCCTCAATCGAATCGTGGGATATCATCTTCAAGTGAAAAGCTTGTTCCACGGGATTTGGGAAGACCATAGTTGTCATACTTTGACATCTACAAAACGGGAGAAAAAAATAAATTCAAGTTAGTTGATTGATTGAGTCCTTAATAAATCACCCAAATGAGATATTAAGGCTAGGACCCAACACAATACTCTACAACCTAGAAAAGGGATGTCGTAATCTAGTTGCAGAATATTTGAAGGTAAGTGAATGACGATTCACTAATTTCCACCATGAAAGACGAAAAAGAAATTGAAGTTTTGAATCTATTGAAAATTCGTAGATCTTTTGAGATTCATTGAACTTTTCAATGGCATGTTTAAATCTCGATATGCCCCTCTAGTTTGTGACTGGGATACCGAGGATCACAAAGCGAGTGTGAATAACCATGCAGACTTACATGGTGCCCCCACATGTTACAGTCACCTATTCCATGTGTCGGTTAACCACACACACTCCATCGAACTATGACAAACATTGAGTCACCCTTTTCTACCTTTGCTTAGAACCATTTAATGTGCCGGTTAACCATACGCGCTCCACTAACGTCTTCGCAAGGGCACAAAGTGTAATTTCATGGAATTGCATCAATTCACTTTTGCCTAAAGTAACTAAGATTGGGAATTTGTAAGAGCATTTAGTTACTTTTGTACTTCATTATACTTATAATGGAAGGTTTCTATCATATCCTACCCGTTCGGCTAACGACCCTCCACTAGTCAAGAGTGCGGTGGGTAAGAGTGGATACCCATTCAATCGCCATTTTATAGGCAATTTCCTTAAACACCCCTTATAGACCAGCTTCGTGAATGAGGGCTACTAACGGTAAGACTGGCTTTTACTCATACATATATATTAGAATTTTAATGTTATATATAGTATAGGGTGTATTTTACACTTTTAAAATACTAGGTGGTCAAATTTAATAATTATACTTTTAATTTAATTAAATTTTAAACCAAAATTTTTATGGATTTATTAAATCTCTCTTACTTATACACTTTAATTAATTAATAAATCCATAAGGGTGTGAATTGAACTTTTCAAAAACAATACTAGAGTTTTAGAATTTAACATTTCTAAATTAAACTTTTAATCAACTTTTAAATTCCAAAACTTGAGGGCAAGTTTTGAAACATTTCAAAACATTAGGGTTTCAACTATTTGAATTTCAAAACAAAACCTTTAAGTTCAAATTTAAACCATAAATCTTGCATGGGCACAAATGAAACTTTTTCACAACACAAGGATCAAATAACAAATAATAGAAATTAAACAATTAATTTTGTCATTATTTATATTTGACCTAATTTCAATTTCTTGCAAGAGAAGTTACCTAAATAATACAAATAATCAATCTTTAATCATATAGGGAAGTTATTATCTAATCAATTGGTAATTATCTCTTGTTTAATCAAGGATATACTCAAATATAAGATCAAATTCGAATATTAAAGACCCAAAACAGTTAAGGCAACTATCCTCAAGCAAAATAGCAAGAAATCCCGAAATCTGCTCTTACTGGCCCTCGAACTCGCCGAGTTCGTCTATGGACTCCCCGAGTAGGAGCAACTCACCGAGTCCACATTGGAACTCACCGAGTTCATCAGTTAGGGAGCCAAAAAATTGATTTTTTGAAGCTTAAACAAATAACCAAGGCATCAATACAATAGAAACCAATCAAGGCTCTGATACCATTGATGGGTTTTGGCCATAAGAACATCCTATGTGGTCATTCAAACCCTAATGCTTGGATCTAGTTTCTCTATTGTACATACAATTCATCCAAGACTTTAAACCCTAGTTCTAACATACAATTAATCATATTAACATGTGAAAGGGTTTTTAGATCTTACCTTGATTGTTATGTAGCAATAACAATCTTAAATCCTCCTTGTAATGACTTTAGAAAGCTTAGAGTCACAAGTGTCACTCCTCTAATGGCTCACAAACACCAAGAGCAAGAGGATGAAGAATAATGAGAGAGGAGGCTGCCCAAAATGTCCAGAAACCCTAGTGGAACTCTTAGCCCTGTTTTGGGGGCTTAAGGGTACTATATATACATGTTATGCGGGCCCCTCGATGATTTAGTGATGACACCCTAAGTGCTTAGCCAAGTCGGGACTAATTTGATGCGTTCAATTATAGTCTGTTGTCAGTCATCATAAATCGGAAATCGAGAAACAACACATAGACAGAGAGAATGATTTAAATCCATGTCTCAGTCTATACGATATCTAGAATGGAGGAATATATGATCCCTTATCTAAAGGAAGCGTATCTGATAAGATCAGAGTTGATAGCGTATTTTGAAAGCTATGATTGCATATCAGGATCTGAAGTCATATGCAGAATAGTTATTAGACTTATCCAAGTGGGAGACTGTTGGATTAGTATCTAAGTCCATAACTATTTTTGTATGTACTTGACCCGATGGTGCATGGTCCTTTTGGGTTGCATTCACCAGAGCAACTTGATAGGATGAATTATGGAGAAAGAAGATTAATTATGATTTATTAATATATTATGAGAATAATATATTAAAGGAGAAATCATATTGTTTAATTAATATTAGTCAAGAATTAATTGATAATTAATTTTGTGGCTAAAAGAGATTAACTAAACTTAAGGGACTGGAACTGTAATTATAAGATAATTGCATTTGGGCTATGGATTACCTTGGGATAATAGGTTGGACGAATTCTATGGGGAACCCCATTAGAAATCTTCCAAGGGATATTCTAAAAGGGTCCATGGGGTGCTTAGGGCTTAAGCAGTCAAATTAGGGTTTCCTAGTTGAAAACCCTAAATAGCCTTATCGCTTTCATCCTACTTTGGATAAAAGGAACGGATAAACTTTGATTCAATGCTTGCTTGCACTCACTCACCGAATCACACACAACAATAAGTTTTATAACAACAAGTTACTGGTGCGTTTACATATTATCAATGTGTCACCGACTCGCAAGATACAACTCACACATCTCGGTTTCAAGAATATAAGATATTATCATCTCACCAATCACTCGTGATAAAATCCATGAAGTGATCCAAATGAGCGTGGGTTTAATCTAATGCTCAAACTCATATTCATAAGCACTCATGAACGTTGCAGCAAACATTTGCTTATGTCTAATACACTTTACACAATCCACACACCAATTCACGACAGTCTTCATTCATACCTACTTCCAACATATAAACGACAGTGGTTCATTTGAATAATTTGATTATTCTAAACCAATTTAATTATTCAGGAAGTCAAAACATGCAAAGTGAAACACAAGAATAATACTAATCCCATATGGCCCCAAACTCTAGGTATAAATAAAACATTTTATTTAATCACCATATTGATTATTCATTATTTGTTGTTTCGGGTAATCAACTTGTTACTTGAATTATTGCTACACTTGTCCCATGCTCTCAGCATGCACACAATGTTTACCTATGGTCCTTACTTTGTGAAATAGATCCAATGAACACATTTCCAATCATACTCATTTCACAACTCCTAATCCTTATCATAAGTATAAGAATATCAAATTCTTGTTACTTATGCTAGATTCTAACATTTTATGCAATGATTCTTTCGTAAAGTCATAGCTCAAAATCATCAACAATCGGTTAATCTCTATCAGAAACAATTCTATAGATATGATGTCTCTTACTCAGAGTACATTCCTTTGAACATCCTTCTTGCATAATAGTTTCTAATCTAGATATAGATTCTCAATATCCAACTCCCAATATGGAAACATTTCCATATTTTCCATATGACAATTCATTCTTAATAGAATCTTATTTATTCATAATAATGTCAATATGGTCCATCCAATACCATACTTCCAACTACTCACAAGCGACCAATCCTCAGCGAGCTTTGGATTGTCTTTTGATAGTTGTTTATTTATCTTAGTCAAAATCGATTCTAGCCCTTTTTCTGTCTAAATGAGCTAGGCATTTGGAAAATTTTCGAATGGTCAAATATAAAAGCACTAGCAATCAATCCTATACCTGAAGCGTATGGGATATGATGCATAATGTCTTACATAAAGATATGATACTTTATCAATCTTCTGCCATAATATTTAATGTGCCACATTCTCACAATTCGAACAATGCCATAGCACTATGTATCCTTGACTAAATTTATTTACATTTCTCAACCTAAGCCTTTAGATTTGAAATGAAGCATAATATTCTCTCCCTTAATTATAGCAAAACAACCATTCAACCCTTACGACTTTACAAAGTATAACTCTTGTTTTCTTTAATTAATATTGCTAAGTTGCAATACTTGTTTTAATAATCATACAAGCACAAGATTTATGCTCCCACTATCATGATGATTATTATCAAATAAGCATAACACTTATGCTCCCACTAGCTTTGACATGATAATCCTTTATCTAAGCTTCTTAAACTTATACACCTTTGCCTTAGATAGCTCATATGTGTGTCTAAACAATTCAGACTAATTGCGAAATCTCACAATTCGAATCATGGAAAGGGATACCGTAACCATAATCGAATTCGAGAATACAATTTTCACAATCAATAGCTTCTTAAAATCTCTCTTAGTGAAAGCATTTCCTCACAATCATTTTCATGAAGGAGGTAATCTTATGAGACTTAGATTTTAATGGTGTATGTGTTCATATCCATGCGAATTTGTCAAAACCAAAGTATGCGACAAACCCAAACTCATATGGACCGAACCTTCTTAATCTTGATTTCTTGCCTTATGGTAACACAGCTGCCCACTATGTCTTCCAAGTAGTTAAGCAGCTCACCCTTTCCTATCAATGTACTTTTCATTGATCAAAGTGCTTGCCTTTTATGCGTTCAAATGAGAACTCATAGAACTCACATGCATAATCAACTCAATTGGAACCGCACAGAAACAAGATAGTGTCAACACGATAGGTTGCAAACCTCAACTCGTGTGCTTGTGATGATTGATAAAGTTTATTCTTAAAACTTTTCAAGACCATTAAGACTCCCACTGACTCCTTGACATATAATATTCTCTTGTCAATAAACATTTCTCGACAAACAAATATTCAAGAGTTAGTGTAGCTTTTATCAAGACAAAACACTTCACAAAATTTGTCCTAGTTGGTCTTTGTCATATCTAAGACATAACACTTTCCACATTTGATGAATGTTATAAACCTTCTTAAGACTTGTCACTCAATGTCACAATCTTAACTCTAAGACTTGGTTTTGGAACGAAGTATGATTGACTTCTTGATTTAACCATTTCTTCAATTCTTGATTCCTCTTCTCAGACATACAATTGCACTAAGACTCACTTAGAGGATCAATTATGACATGGTTCTTAATCGTTAAGACCTATCAGTATTTTCAACATTAATAACTCCTCCTGACACAAATCGAGCTCATTTTCCATATTGAAGATGTGCCTCCCTGGCAATTTCTTCCTGTGTCATAAGGATGGATGTGTAGTTATGATTGAAAGGTGGAGGAACACTATCATACCCTAACCCTTTTTTGATTATCTTTAAATTTTAATTGGGTTTCAAATAAGGACTCGACTATCTGACTTGATGCAGTATAATTTTTGAAACTAACGTCTGTTTTTCCACACTTAATTTTTAGAGTGTCAAGTTCTTCAGTTACAATAGCAAATTGTCTCGTAATATAGTCATACTTTTCACACTTGTTGCTATACTCTTCTTGAAGCTTCCTAAAGTCCTTGGTTTTTGCTTCTAATTCAGCCTTCAGGGGTTTCTATCCTTTCCTGAGTTGATATCCTTCATATCTCAGGTCCTCAATTTCTCTTTTTAATAAATCAATTTGTTCCCGGAGAAATTTAATCATAGTTTCACAAGCTGGAGTACGTGTAACTTCAGTGACCAGAATGTTTTCAGAACTCATTGTTTTTCTACACTTCAAAGCATCAAGTTCTACAATTACATTAGCAAGACTAAGATGATTGAGATCTTTTGTCTTCTTGATGATAGCCATGTTCATATCCCATGATTTCGGAAGTGGATTCAGTAGCTTTTTGTTTATCTCAAACTTAGACAAGAAGATCCCAACTATATTCATCTCGGTAGTAAGTGTAAGTAAATCGCTGCAACTGAGTTTCAAGGGTTTCTCCAGGGATATAATCGAAAATGTTGAAATTTTGTCTTAACATATCCTGACGACTCTCTTTCATGTTTCAACTCCATCGTAGACCTTAAAATCAATTAAAAAGCACAACTAGAAGCTAAACTAAAACTTAAACATCAAACTAAAATTTAAAAGAAAGCCCTTTGATTATAAACCTCAAAAGTCAACCTTAAAAGTCAAATTTTAAAGGTTAAACTCAAAAGTCAAACTTGAAAAGTCAAACCGAAAAGCTAAATTTAAAAATTTAAAAGTTAAACGAAAAAGTCAAAGTTTAAACTCAAAGGTCAAACTTGAAAGTCAAAGTCAAAATTTTAAATAAAAAATCAAAAATAAATTTTCTCCTTATTATTATTATTATTATTATTATTATTATTATTAGTTTTAAATTTATTTTTTTGGATTAAAAAGGAATTTAAAATTAAAAGAAATTGAGCTTTGGGATAAATATGTAAAAAATGCGAAATTTGTACCAAAAATGACGCTTTATGAATTAAATTCGGAAGGAGGATGTCATCTAGCAACGTGGTCGAGTTGGTAAGGCGCTTGGTTTAGTTGGCAGGAGACCCAGGTTCGATCCTCGACATCTCCAAAATTCCGTCCGCCTCTTACATTTTTTAATAGACGCTGCGAAGACACCTGCTACTTGCGAGGACGAGGTGCGACGCGCGATGCGAGGATCTGGTGCGAACCAAAAACCGAGAGGCCCGTAATATCGGACTCTGAATTCCAAGGCCGCAAGCTCGGACCGTGAACACCGGCCACAAACACTTCGGAAACCCTAGCTGCTGCGAAGACACCTGCTACTTGCGAGGACGAGGTGCGACGCGCGATGCGAGGATCTGGTGCGAACCAGAAACCGCGAGGCCCGTAATATCGGACTCTGAATTCCAAGGCCGCAAGCTCGGACCGTGAGCACCGGCCACAAACACTTCGGAAACCCTAGCTGCTGGCCGCCACCCCTTCGCTGATTACGACCAAAAACACCGATTTTTCGACTTTGAAGCTCCAAAACTCGATCAAAAACCCTTTTTTATGAAAAACACGAAGAACAAACCCCCCTTATTTTTCAGAGATCTATCAGAAAACACAAGAATATTTCGAAAATAAGATCAAATAATGCTCCAAATCTGACAAAATTGACTGATACAACCTTTGCTCTGATACCAATTGTAAGTCCCTAATCTGCTTGTGTATCAATCAGATCCGTTTGATGGTGCGGAATCCCAATCAAACAGATGATCTCGGATCAAATAGAAGAGAAGGAGAAGAAGATGATGATGATGAATCTATGTATGATATGATTAGAATGAAGATCCGAATACAAAAGATTCACACACAAAACTTCTCTCAAGTTTCTCTCTCTAGAACACCTTCAAATGCACACACTTAAGCTCCTCTAGTGTTCATCACTCATATTCCTCACACCCCTCACCCGTATATATATATATATATATATATACACACACACACACACACGGGAAACATGGGCCATAAATAGGGTTTACGACCGTAAACACCCCCTAGGCCATAAACTTGACCGTAAACACATAAGATATTACATAAAAATACAATTTCCTAAAAAACCAAAGTATAAACCAAAATATTGACCCAACAAATAGAACCATTTTCATTATCAAATGAATATCTAAAACCTTGTATATATAAACCATGAAAAGAAATGATGTTCCTTTCCATATCTGGAAAATAGCAACAATTATTTAAATCTAATCCTAATCCACTACTGAGCATTAAAGAGTAAACTCCGATCTTGGTGATAGGCGACGATCTTCTGTTCCCTGTGATCAAATTTATCTTCCCGTGCTCCACATCCCTATCTCTTCTTAGGCCCCGCAAATCAGAACAAATGTGAAAACTGTTGGATAAGGTGTCTAAGTCCATAACTATTTCTAGTATGTACTTGACCCGACCCGGCATGGTCCATTTGGGTTGCATGGCACCATGCAATTGGATAGACTAAATGAGAGAAATAACACTTGGAGATTATTAATATATTATAAGTTCTAATATATCAATAATATTATTTGATTAGTTTGATCAAGAATTAATTTAGAATTAATTATGTGATCAAAAGATAACTAATTAAATATATGGGTTGATTATGTAAATCATCCATATCTTGTATAGTGGGCTAAGAGGCTCCATGGATTATCAAGTTGGGTTCCGCCCATAGGATGCTCCATGGATGCTCCATGGGAGTTACAAACCCATGGGTCATGGAAATGAAGAGTCATGACACATTAGGGTTTAACCCTAGATGTGTCAACACTATATAAGAAACATATTCTCCACCAAAATCGGTTGACACTAAGAAACAAGAGGGCTTGGCCGATTTTTGAGAAGTGTGTGTTCTCCCATAAGTTCTTCCAAGAGCATTTGGTGTTGTGTGAAGCATTTGAGGCATCACACTTGGGGTGCTAGGCTCACAAGGTTTCAAGGAACACAAACAACAACAAGGTAAGTTATTCTATCTATACTTTAAGTAAAAATTGTTCCCCATGTATGCTAGATAGGAATATAACCTTGGAATTCAACTTTGCATGATAATTAGACAAACATAGATCCAAGGTTATTAGGGTTGCATGTACACTTAGGAAGTGTTAGAATGCTCAAAACCCATCAGTGGTATCAGAGCCTAGGCTTGTTTGCTCTTATTTGTGCTTCAAAGTTGAAAAAGAATCGAAAATCTTGCTGTCTGCGAATGGACTCGTCGAGTCTATAGGGGGGACTCATCGAGTTCATGTGTATCTTCAACCAACTCGGCGAGTAAAGTTCATGCACTCGGCGAGTAGGGTCGACTGATTGCAGAATTTCGATTTAGTTGCTGGAAATGAATTAGAAACATTACCCTAAACTTTTTGGTACTTGAAAATTTTGTTTTAGCTGGTGTAATGTCTTTGATAATTCATTTACAACAACTAGTTATCAAAATTACAAAGTTTTAAGTGTAATTTTTGATTTATGAATAAGTTCATATTCATGTTCTTGTTCTTATGATGTTTTAGATGATCATAGGAATTATTTGTAACCTATGTGGTAGTTTAATTCTTGATCATAATGTGTTTTAATGGAGTCCATAACTTGTCCTCAAGTTATGGAAAACCAAGAGTCACACTTGAATTAAAAAACCATTAAAACAAACACAAGAGTTAGAAAAATGAAGAGTCTTCATTTTATTACTCTATTAAACTCATAAGTTACAAGAAATGAAAAGTTTTGAAAGTTACAAAACTTGCCCTCAAGTTTTGGAACAAGTAAAGTTAAGTTAAAACTTTAAGTTCCAACCCCTAGAATTTTAAAAGTTAAAATTCAACCCTTATACTTATATTATGATGATTTAATAATTATATATATATATATATATATATATATGTATAAGAATAAAGTCGTCTTACCGCTAGTACGCCTCATTCACGAAGCCGCTCTATAAGGTGGGTATAAGGTTGTTGCCTATAAAATGGTGACTTAATGGGTGTCTACTCTCACCCACCGCTTGCTTGACTGGTGGAGGGTCGTTAGTCGAACGGGTAAGACAAGGACTTATAAACTCTCATTCAAAGTATGATGTATATTATAAAGTAACTAAATATTTATTAAATCCCCAATCTTAGTTACTTTAGGAAAATGTGAATAAGGTGCTAATCCATGAAATTACACTTTACACTTTGTCTAAGTCGTTGGTGGAGCGTGTGTGGTTAACCGGCACACTAACTTGGACTTAACAAGGTAGGTAAAGGGTGACTTAAGGTTTATTATAGTATCGGTGGAGCGTGTGTGGTTTACCGGCACATCGATTGAGTGATAAACTTTAAGGGTACCAAGTGATTTGCATGGTTACTTCACACCTCGTTTTGTGATCCTCGGTATCCCAGTCACAAAACTTGGAGGGCACTCTCTGGATTGAAACATGCCTTTGAAAAGTTCATTGGATCTCAAAGAATCTAGGAATTTCTAAAACCAATAAAAACTAAATATCTAATATTTCGGTTTTCGTGGTGGAAATTGGTGAATCGTCATTCACCTACCTTTCAAATATGGTACAGCTTAGATTACGGCATACCTCTTCTAAGTTATATTATATTGTGATTGGATCCTAGCCTTAATATTACATTTGGGTGTTTTATTAAGGACTCTCTTAAATCTATACTAAAATTGTTCTACCCTTTCAGATGTCTTCAAATAATGCTTCTGGCTCTAATCCTAATGGCTCCTTTACTCTTATGAGTTTGTGTGGGAAAGTCACCTTTGATGGATCCAACTTCAATGAATGGATCAGAAACATCAAGATGATTACCCGCTACGAGGACAAAGAATATGTCCTTGACAAGGAGCTTAAGGAGATTGATGAGACCACTGCAACTCCTCAGGAGATCGCTGACTTTCAGGCACATGAAAGGGATGCTACGAAAGTAGCATGCATCATGATGGCCACAATGACAGCAGAATTCCAAAAATCTTATGAAGATTTCTACCCTTATGAAATGCACCAAGATTTGATGGAAAGATACCATCAAAGTGCACGACAAGAGAGGTACGAAATCATATGTTCCATGATAACAACCATAATGAAGGACGGGGATTCCGTCACGAGTCACATGCAGAAAATGCAAAGGTATGTGGATCGATTGCTGAAACTTAACGTGAACCTTCCTGAGGAGCTTGCAATAGATATAATTTTGCGCTCCTTACCATCGTGCTATGATCAATTCCGCATGACATATCACATGAATAAGGAAGAGGTCACGCTCAGCAAACTTCAGGGACTTCTCAAGACTGCAGAAACAGGTCTTAAGGGGAAGTCGGTTGCTATCACTCCTACTCCAAACTCAACTCCGGTTTTGGCATTCGGGAAAAGTCGAGGGAGAAAGAGAAAGAGATCTTCAAAGGGTACCAAGGCTCGGACCCTTGATGGCTCTTCTTCAAGTGGAACCAAGAAAGGTTTCATTACTCCTTCTTCTGACCCAAAAGAGGCTGAATGCTTCTATTGCCATGAAAAAGCTCATTGGAAGCGGAACTGCCCAAAGTACCAGCAGGATGTGAAGGATGGGAAAGTCAAACCCAACCATGCAGGTATTTACACTATCATTTCTAATAACTCACCCCATTCTAATTCTTGGGTCCTTGATACCGGTTGTGGTATTCATATTTGTTGTGACTTGCAGGGACTAAGAAGAAGTGAGGATGTGGAGCAAGGAAGAATAAACTTGATCATGGGGAACAGGAAAGCTTCACCTGTCACCAAGATTGGAGTTTATACTTTATCGCTAAGTAGTGGGTTTAGTTTAGACTTGAATAAGTGTTGTTACTCGCCAGGAATGGCAAGAAATATTATTTCCTTACATGCTTTGTACAAACAAGGGTTTACCTTTTCGTTTAATAATGAAGTTGGTTCTATTGATGCTTTCTTTAATAATGTTCTTTATTTTAAAGCATTACCTTGTGATGGTGTGTATGAAGCTGTGTCTATTGTAGATAACTCAGGAAATAATGTTTTGTGTATTGATTCTACTAATAATAATAACTTGGATAAAGCATCATTATGGCATTGTCGTCTTGGACATATAAGCAAGAAACGCATAGGCCAACTCCAAAAGGATGTAGTCTTGGAGTCGTTTGACCTAAAGTCAAATGATAGTTGCGAATCATGCTTACTTGGAAAAATGACAAAGTCACCCTTCACAGGCTCGTGTGAAAGGGGTGAAGGTTTGTTGGACCTTATACACACGGATGTGTGTGGACCATTCAAACATGCCACAAGGGATGCTAATCGTTATTATTTGACTTTTACTGATGATTACAGTAGATATGGATATGTCTACTTAATCAAGCATAAGTCAGATACTTTTGAGAAGTTTAAGGAATTTAAACAGGAAGTCAAGAATCAATTGGGCAGGAACATTAAGATGCTTCGATCCGATCGGGGTGGTGAGTATCTTAGTTCAGAGTTCCTCGACTATCTAAGGGAATGTGGGATTGTCTCACAATTGACACCTCCTAGGACACCGCAGTTGAATGGTGTGGCTGAGAGGCGTAATCGAACCTTGTTGGACATGGTTCGTTCCATGATGAGTCGAGCTTCGCTACCAATCTCATTCTGGGGGTATGCCTTAGAGACTGCCGCCCATATCCTTAATCTAGTCCCTACAAAGAAAGTTGCCAAAACTCCTCACGAGATGTGGACTGGTAAAGTACCTAAACTAGACCACATCAAGATTTGGGGTTGCGAGGCTTTCGTGAGACGTGAGACTCATGATAAGCTCGAACCCCGAAGCGAGAGGTGTATTTTAATCGGCTACCCACAACAATCCTTTAGTTACCTCTTCTTCAGACCTAGTGACAATGTGGTTTTTGTAGCAAGAAGAGGAGTCTTTCGAGAAAGAGAGTTTATAAGCCAAGGAGACAGTGGGAGGCAAATTGATCTTGAAGAAATTCAAGAATCAAGTGGTGAAGGAACTTCAAACTCTAGCCCTCAACTTGAGGAGGAAACTCCTGTTGAGCCAATTGACGAATCTGTACCTCTGAGGCGTTCCACGAGAGTTAGGAGTGCACCTGAGCATTACTATGGATTCCATATTACTGCAGAAGGTGAGACACTTATTAGTGATGGGACACTAGTAAGTCAAGATGACCCTAACAGCTACGAGGAAGCCATGGCAGGCCCCGAGTCTGCTAAATGGAAAGAGGCTATGGATAGCGAGATACAATCCATGCATGACAATCAAGTTTGGAACTTGGTTGAAAATGTACCAGGTCGTAAGACAGTGGGGTGCAAATGGGTCTTCAAGAAGAAGACCGACATGGATGGTAAAGTACACACTTATAAGGCTAGACTGGTTGCAAAGGGCTTCTCTCAAATTCCTGGAGTGTATTATGATGAGACCTTTTCTCCGGTAGCCAAGATTAAGTCTATTCGGGTTCTGTTAGCCATAGCCGCATTTCATGACTATGAAATTTGGCAAATGGATGTCAAAACCGCTTTCCTTAATGGAAAGTTGGCTGAAGATGTTTACATGAGTCAGCCAGAGGGTTTTGTCAGCAACGAGTACCCCAATAGAGTGTGTAAGCTTGAGAAATCCATTTATGGGTTAAAGCAAGCACCTCGCAGATGGAATCTTTGCTTTGATGAAAAGGTCAAGGAATTTGGCTTTTCTAGGAGTGAAGATGAATCTTGTGTGTATGTCAAGGCTAGTGGGAGTATAGTTAGCTTCTTGGTATTATATGTGGATGACATACTACTCATAGGAAACGACATTCCAACCCTGCATGAAGTAAAGTCCTGGCTTGGAAAGTGTTTCGCTACGAAGGACCTTGGTGAAGCTGTCTATATTTTAGGGATAAGGATCTTGAGAGATCGGAGTAAAAGACTAATTGGACTTAGTCAAAGTACCTACTTGGATAAGGTGCTGAAGAGATTCAGAATGCAAGACTCCAAGAAAGGAGAGTTGCCCATCCAGAGTAACGCCAAACTGAGTAAGACACAAAGCCCTAGCACTGAGGCTGAGATAGCACAAATGAGTCGAGTACCTTATGCTTCGGCTTAGGATCGATCATGTATGCTATGACGTGTACTCGACCTGATGTAGCCTTTGCCTTGAGCATGGTTAGCAGGTTTCAGGGGAACCCTGGCAAGGCACACTGGACTACGGTAAAGAATATTCTCAAGTACCTACGAAGGACTAAGGACTGGGTCCTTACCCTCGGTGGGAGTGATGACTTGAGAGTTGTAGGGTATAGCGATGCTAGCTTCCAGACTGATAGGGATAATTTCCGCTCTCAGTCGGGCTGGGTCTTTACCCTAAATGGAGGAGCAATCTCTTGGAAGAGTTCCAAGCAAGAGACAGTGGCAGATTCTACTTGTGAATCAGAGTATATTGCAGCTAGCGAGGCGGCAAAGGAGGCGTTATGGCTGAGGAACTTCATTGGAGACCTTGGAGTTGTACCAGCTATTAAAGAGCCAATGGAAATTTTCTGTGATAGTGAAAGTGCTGCTGCCTTAGCCAAGGAACCAAGGGATCATGGGAGATCCAGACACATCGACAGAAAATACCATTTCATCAGACATCAGATCGAAGAAGGACTCCTCGTGGCAAAGAGGGTATCATCAGATGAGAATCCGGCAGATCCCCTCACGAAGGGACTGACTCGGGCTAAGCATCTCCATCATGCTCGGAGCATATGGCTGAAGGATGATATTAGATTTAGTAGTTAGATAACCTCGAAATTTGTAAAGTGTAATTGACATCTGATGATGAATAAAAGTGTTTTATTTATGAGTAAAGTGTTGCTATCTCTTGTCGATCGTTTACTATATTTCTTTTGCATGTTTTGACTTCCAGAATAATTTTTGTTTGGTATAACATATTATTCAAACCTCCACAGTCGGTCATATGTCGGAAGTAGGTATGAATCAAGACTGTCATGTTTGGTTGTAGAGGTCTTGGACAAGGCTACAACAATCATGAGTGCTCATAAGTTCTGAGCATTGGACTCAACCCACGCTCACTGGAATCACTTCATGGAATTCTATCTCGAGTGATCGTGAGACGGTAATATCATATGAGTCTTCAAACCTAGAGATATGATTTGTTACTTACAAGTTGGTTATGCATTGATTGCACGAAAAATGCATTGGTAACTCGATGTTATAAATCGCGCTCTTGTGTGTAATTCAATGAGTAGTAGAAAAAACATATGAGTCGAAGTTTATCTGTTCCTTCTTGGATTAGAAGCTGATATCTGGGCCCCTCGATGATTTTGTTTTGACCCATGTACCGGGCCCGATCAGAACTAAGTTGATGTGTTCAATTAAGTTCTTTGTCAAACAAATCGGAAATCGGGAAACAAACTGTTGGACAATAAGTAAGACATTGTTCCATGTATTTGTCCGACTGATATCTAGAACAGAGGATTATATGATCACTTATCTTAAATGGCGTACCATTATCTTCTCAGTTCCGAGAAACCTTGTAAAGAGCTACGATTGTCGATCGGTTCCTGAAGTCATACTTGCAGTAATAGTTATTAGACTTATCCAAGTGGGAGACTATTGGATAAGGTGTTTAAGTCCATAACTATTTCTGGTATGTACTTGACCCGACCCGGCATGGTCCATTTGGTTGCATGGCACCATGCAATTGGATAGACTAAATGAGAGAAATAACACTTGGAGATTATTAATATATTATAAGTTCTAATATATTAATAATATTATTTGATTAGTTTGATCAAGAATTAATTTAGAATTAATTATGTGATCAAAAGATAACTAATTAAATATATGGGTTGATTATGTAAATCATCCATATCTTGTATAGTGGGCTAAGAGGCTCCATGGATTATCAAGTTGGGTTCCACCCATAGGATGCTCCATGGATGCTCCATGGGAGTTACAAACCCATGGGTCATGGAAATGAAGAGTCATGACACATTAGGGTTTAACCCTAGATGTGTCAACACTATATAAGAAACATATTCTCCACCAAAATCGGTTGACACTAAGAAACAAGAGGGCTTGGCCGATTTTTGAGAAGTGTGTGTTCTCCCATAAGTTCTTCCAAGAGCATTTGGTGTTGTGTGAAGCATTTGAGGCATCACACTTGGGGTGCTAGGCTCACAAGGTTTCAAGGAACAAAAACAACAACAAGGTAAGTTATTCTATCTATACTTTAAGTAAAAATTGTTCCCCATGTATGCTAGATAGGAATATAACCTTGGAATTCAACTTTGCATGATAATTAGACAAACATAGATCCAAGGTTATTATGGTTGCATGTACACTTAGGAAGTGTTAGAATGCTCAAAACCCATCAAAAACCACATCTTGTATCAAATACCCAAGAAATGGAATGTGATGAATCATTAGATTTAATAGCGTAAATACTTGCGTAGGATGGCTTGATCTTCCCATCCTTGATTGCTTGCAGATATTCTGGGCGGCTTCGTTTCCAATGCCTTATCTTGTGGTAGTGGTGGCACTCTGCCTCCTTGGGTTTTGAGTTGGGTTTAGCAGAACGAACTTTGGTTCCACTAGAAGAGGTACCATCTTGGGACTTTCCCGTGTGGTGGCTCTTTAATGGAGCCTTCCTCTTCTTACCCTTCCCTTGCCCAATTACCAAGATAGGGGCAGCAGCAGGAGTAGGAGTTGATGCAACAGACTTATCTTTGAGATTGCTCTCAGCAGTCCTTAGAAAGCCTTGAAGCTTGCTCAAAGTGACCTCTTCCTTATTCATGTGGTAGGTCATGCGGAACTGGATGTAGCTGGGAGGCAAGGAGTGAAGGATGATGTTAATTTCCAGCTCTTCATCAAAGTTAACATTCAACTTTAGCCGGAGATTGACATATCTCTGCATCTTTTGCAGATGAGCGGTAAGGGATTCTCCATTACCCATTTTGATAGTGATCATCGAAGTGATGATCTCGTACCTTTCTTGCCTATCACTCTGGTGGTACTGGTCCAGAAAGTCTTGATGCATTTCATAGGGATAAATTTCCTCATAGGACTTCTGTAGTTATGTTGTCATAGTCACCAGCATGATGCAATGGACCTTCGTAGCATCACGCTCATGGGCCTCAAAGGCCGCGATCTCTTCAGCAGAGACAGTGTTGACGATGATTTCCTTCAGCTTCTCATCGAGGACATACTATTTGTCATCATAACGAGTGACCATTCGGATGTTGCAGATCCAATCATTGAAATTGGACCCGTCAAAGATCACTCTCCCACACAAGTTCATGAGTAAGAACGAGCCGGAGGAATTCGAGCTGGAAGCATTGTTGTTGACGTTTGACATCTGAAAAGGAAAAAGAACAAAGTTTGATTAGAAATGAATCTGCAATTAAACACCCAAATGAGAAATTAGGGCTAGGATCCAACAACATTATTTACAAATTATAAGAGGGGTGCCGTAATCTATCAAGTAAATAATTTGAAGGTAAGTGAATGACGAATCACTAATTCTCCACCATGAAAAACAAAAAAGAGATTAAGTTTTAGATGTATTGAAAACTCCTAGATCTTTTGAGAATCATTGAACTTTTCAATGGCATGTTTAAATCTTGATATGCCCCTCAAGTTTGTGACTGGGATACCGAGGATCACAAAGAGGGTGTGAATAACCATGCAAATGTACATGGTGCCCCCATTGTTACAGTCACCTATTCGATGTGCCAATTAACCACACACGCTCCATTGAACTATGACAAACAATGAGTCACCCATTGCCACCTTTTCTTAGAACCCAATTAGCATGTCGGTTAACCACACACTCCACTAACGTCTTAACAAGGGTACAAATTGTAATTTCATGGAATTGTATCAAGTCACTTTTGCCTAAGTAACTAAGATTGGGAATTTTTGAAAAACATTTAGTTACCTTCTATAAATTCATTATACTATTAATGAGGAAAGGGTTGCCCTATCCTAACCGTTCGACTAACGACCCTCCACCAATCAAGGAAATGGTGGGTGAGAGTGGACACCCATTAAACGGCCATTTTATAGGCCATAACCTTATACCCCCCTTATAGATCGGCTTCGTGAATGAGGCCTACTAACAGTAAGACTAGCATTTAAGTTATACATACATACATACATACATACATACATACATACATACATACATACATACATACATACATACACACACATACACACACACATACACACACACACACACATATATATATATATATATATATATATATTGTTAGAAATAAATTTCTTGTAGGATCGATAAATTCTAAGCAGAAAAACAATTAAAGATGTAATGATGAACACAAGAATGCTTTAACTGATGTCGAATGATTAAACTTTAACACCTCAGAAGAGCTCGATTAAGAACTTCGACTATAGAGGTGTTTAGGGTTACAAAGTAATAATAACAATAGTCACGTTAGTTTCTAAGGAGTACATGCATGCACTAAGGTCATAGTCAAAACCGAACCAAAGGATAATGAAGCTTTGGGTTCTGGTAATGAAGATAAGAAAAAGGGATTGGTGGGTGATAGTGATGAAGAAGAAGAAACAATTGTTGAGGCCCTGAAGCGCAAGAAAAGGGATAAAGAATTGGATGAAACCCTTCGGGTTGCGAAGGAAGCTGAAGAAAGGGAGAGAAAGAACAAGGCAGAGCAAGATGCTATAAACTGTAAAATGGCCTTGTTTCCTCTCTGGACAAGAGAAACGCTCATCAAAGAGGCAATAGAGTTTCCGAGAGTGTATTGGCTGGAACCTGTCGCTTCTTTTGATTATGAAAATTCAAAGGACTCACAGTTCGATATGCCTATAACACGAAAGGAATTTACATTTCATTGCTCTGATTCGACTGTTCCAGTCCCCTTCCCTCATCTTAAAGTTGATCGCGAACTTATCGATTTTTATTTGAATTTCGGTCAGCAAAAGTACCTGACACGGAGTGCATAGAAGATTATTACTGTCAAGGTGCTGAAACCTTCATCTACCGGGAAGTTTATCAATGTTAGTTTCAAAATAACCCGAGGTTCAGCAAACTCAGTTTCGGTTATATCCCTGGCAGATCTTCCAAATTTGAATCCTCATGATTGGATCTTGTTGTTTAACATACTGCTCACCAATCCGATAGAATATAAGCTGATCCTGGATCATTTAAAGTGAATGTTGGCATCCTATATTCATGAAGTATATGCAATGGATCAGGAGATAGCTAAAGTTATGAATAAGAAACCCACTGTGAAGCGAACAACAAAACCTAGAGATGTGAATAAAATGAAGATGGGCCAAATTGATTCTACACATCTCACGGTGATGTTCATAAGAGGCGAAGCCAATAAATTTCTTTTAGCTCTTGTTGGCAAACATTTGTTCTCAACAGACTGCTTAGAGTACATAATTAGTCTCATTCATCGGTGCAAGCAGAACTCTAAGGCAGACAAGAAGAACCTCACGGACATGCTTCGGTGGTATATCACGTTTCGTCATACTCTTTTGGCCATCATACTGAAGGTGTTCAAGACTGTCAAGACGTCTTCTATAGCTCAACCAAACTGAGCTTTCGGCTCCATTGACATAAAGAGGGAGATTGTTGGGTATGTTATGTTGTGTCATGGGCTTTGTATTGTATATATCCGGATTGGGCTTGTCCATCTGTGATTATTATAGGGTTTACCTATAAATAGTGCAAGCATGTATGCCTTAGAAACTAACGTGATTATAGTTATTATTGCTTTGTAACCCTAAAAACCTCTACAGTTGAAGTTCTTAATCGATCTCTTTTGAGGTGTTCAAGTTTAATCGTTCGACATCAGTTAAACCATTCTTGTGTTCATCATTACGTCTTTAATTGTTTTCCTGCTTAGAATTTATCGATCGTACAAGAAATTTACTGGCTTCGCCTCTTGTGAACATCACCTTGAGATGTGTAGAATCAATTTGGCTCATCTTCATTTTATTCACATCTCCAGGTTTTGTTGTTGGCTTCACAGTGGATTTCTTATTCATAACTTTAGCTATCTCCTGATCCATTGTAGCTACTTCATGAATATAGGAGGCCAACATTCACTTCAGATGATCCAAGATCGACTTATATTCTATCGGATTGGTGAGCAGTATGTTAAACAACAAGATCCAATCATGAGGATTCAAATTTGGAAGATCTGCCATGGATATAACCGAAACCGAGTTTGCTGAACCTCAGGTTAGTTTTAAACTAACATTGATAAACTTCCCGGCAGATGAAGGTTTCAGCACCTTGACAGTAATAATCTTCTGTGCACTCCATGTCACGTACTGTGGCTAACCGAACTTCAGATAAAAATTGATAAGTTCGTGATCAACTTTAGGATGAGGGAAGGGAACTGGAACAGTCGAATCAAAGCAATGAAATATAAATGCCTTTCGTGTTATAAGCATATCGAACTATGAGTCCCTTGAATTTTCACAATCAAAAGAAGCGACAGGTTCCAGCCAATACACGCTCGGAAACTCTATTGCCTCTTTGATGAGCGTTTCTCTTGTCCAGAGAGGAAACAAGGCCGTTTTATAGTTTATAGCATCTTGCTATGCCTTGTTCTTTCTCTCCCTTTCTTCAACTTCCTTCGCAACCCGAATGGTTTCATCCAATTCTTTATCCCTTTTCTTGCGCTTTAGGGCCTCAAAAATTGTTTCTTCTTCTTCATCGCTATCATCCTCCAATCCCTTTTTCTTATCTTCATTACCAGAACCCGAAGCTTCATTATCCTTTGGTTCGGTTTTGACTGTGACCTTCGGTTGAGTAGCATGAGCACCTTATCCCCCTTGTTTTGGAGGTACGAGGTTCACTGAAACACCCTTCGTTTCACGTAAGAGAGCAAGTGCAGGAAGAAGCTTGGAAGTCAAATGATTCCTGATGGTCAGAGTAAGTATTGGATCATGAGCACTAAGCAGACTGGTAAGCATGTTCTTTACATCACCAACACAGCTCCGAAAAACAACTCGCTCTATCTTCAACAACGAAATCTCCTTTTCAGCTTGAGCTAATTGCACTTTCTGAACATCAATATTAGAGGCTTGGTGTTCAAGATATTCCTTTAATGCACTCTCTTTTGCTAAATCATATTGGAGTGTTTGAAGATGAGAAGTCATTGAGCTAATTAGAGAAGTGTTCTTAGCTTGAATGGAAGAACGAACAGACTCAAATTTAGCATGTTCCTCTTTTAGTGACTTGGATAAGGAGTCAACTGAAGCATTCACTTTGGCGGCATTTGAATCAACATGACCTTTGAGGGATTCGAGAAAAATATAAGAATTGTGAACAAGTTCGGCAACTTCAGCAGTGGCCTTCTTACAAGAAGAAGTGGAATCCTCAACAACCTTCATCAACTTGTCAATGGCCCCAGTATATTGCTCAAAAGCGGTGTGCATAAAAGCTTTGATCACAACATTGTGGTATGACTTGTTAGAGGCAAGCAATTGATCAAGCTTGTCATCAATATTATGCAATTGTTGTCGTGAGATAGCAGCCTCTTCATCATCGTCTGTTGGAAGTCGATATGGACTATAATAAGTCGATTCAAACTCAACATTATCACCATCAAGAGTATCACCAGAATCGTTGGAAGGTGAGGGTGAAAGTTGTTTGGAAATAACAGGAGGTTCGGTTTCAGTATCCACCCCCGTATCAGATACGGTGACGTTTACTGGAGGTTCGGTTATTGTGATGGTAGGAATGGTTGTGGTAGTGGCTTATGAAAAGATAGGAGGAGGTATAGGAGTTGCAGGAATTGGTATGGCACTAACTGGTGGTGGTGGTACAAAAGTTATGGTTTGACATTTGAGAGGTGTTGGAATATGAGCAACCGAAATTGGAATAGTGGTATTTGGTGGAGATGGAGGAGGTGTTGGAACCGTGTCATTAATAGGTTCGGTGGGAGTTGGTGAACGAGGAGGTGTATTACCTCTCGATGATTCATGATGCTGAATTTCCTCTTCCTCATCCTCCTCATCATTGTCTGAGCTAGGAGGAGAAGGACTCTTTGATTTCTTCACCATCTTCTTAATCTTCTTTGGATCCGAAGAATCACCCTTTTCTGCCTTTCGCTTTCTAGACTTGGCAGGCTTAGACGAGGGACCTTCAGTTGTCACTTTCTTGGTATTCTCCCTTTTGCCTCGGTTGGCTGGCTTCTCCACAGCATCCAAAGCAGCTTGTTGTTCAGGAGTCAGTACTCTCTCGGTCCTTTGGGAGGAAGCTTTCGGTATTCAGCCATCACCTTACTTTCAGCTGTCACACACCTGTACATCGTCTCAAGTATGGAACCATTGTGAGAGAACTTTGTGGCATTAGAGAAGATAATTTTCTTCGTGTGAAAAGTAGCCACAGATGAGACCAGGGCTTCCTTCATTACTGGAATCTGCAAAGAATCAGTAGCCCTTCGCGTGATAATGGTCCAGAAGCGACCACAAGAATTTTCAGAGTGTCTTGTTGAAGTGTTGAGACTTTGCACCACTTGTGACCAAATAATCGACCCATAGTCAAGATTAATCCCATTGTAGAGACCATAGAGAATGGTCAGAAAACCCTTACTGGTACCATCTGACCCAGCAACCATCTCCGCTAAACTTTTTTTGAGAAGAGTAAGCAATCCATTCCATTTTGGCGGAAAACATGATTTCTTAACTTTCGTCACGGTGGTAAGAATATCAGTGTATCCCATCTCATAAAGCATTGTAAACAGTTGAGTGGTGGTTATGAAATTAGGAGAGATAACAGAGACATCAACGACAAGCTTTAACAGGGAACAGAATTGCCCTTTTGAAATTGAAGCCTTGTGCGAGAAGATTTGAAAGTAGATTCTCTCCTTGTTCTTGTCATATGATGTAGTAGAGTAGACTTGCGATAGTAGAGACATTGGAATAGATTCCACCTGTGTGAGTGCGATTACCAGTGGAGAGTATTTGAGACCTTCAACAACTTGGAGCATCTACGAATCATACAACAACGGGTTTAGTTGAATGATCATGTTCTGATTGGGTTTGATCACGAGCAATGCGGACGATGCAGTTTTATCTTAAACAGATGAGGAGTCCGCCATTGTTGAGTTAAGGAAGAAGATGAATAGTTATAGATTTCCTGGTGTATTGAGAGAATTTGAATAAGGTGAGAAGGTACAATATGTGTTAGAAACCCTTCATATATACTGTTGCCAGGAGAGAGAAAGAATCTTCGTGATGATGATACGATCACAAAAGCGTCACCTGAAAAAAGCACAATGTGACAGCTTGGTTTCCCCAGACAGACATCATCACGCGTGGGTTTAGGAATCGTTCAAATTCATGCGCCCAAAATCTTATCCACATATCGTCTTTTCAAATTCACCTTCGCTCCAGATTTGATAACAACCATTTTTGCACCTAAAAGAAACTTCAAACAAGCCATAGGAAACAACAACCAGAGTTTTGGAAAATCACAACGTATTTTAGTGCAAGAGTGTGCCACAATTAAGAAAGAAAGTGAAATGTGTATAAGATGTGAGTGATGTCTGATAGAAGACATAAAGCAGATGATTCCGGGCAAGAATCTCTTCCTTCGAAGTCAAGAGAGACTTGTAGTGCTTGCATACTTTCCTGAGAAAATATGATCGGGTGTTTGTAAAGAAAAACCGAAAGGCTTCTTTTAAATAATAGGCTAAGGGTGGAATATCTTCAACCGAACGTCGATTCTTAACATAAGACCGAATGTTGGATGAAGTACTTGTGAGATCGATGTGGTCTGTTGAACAAGTAGGTTCGATATACTTCGTTGTGACTAAAGATGTTATATAAATCTCAAAAACAAAAACAACTGGATCTTTTTGGGAAGAAATGCCTTGGTGTTAGACAATTTCATAAAAGACCACTCAAAAATAAAATGATATTTTGTTAGGTAACAAGTAAGAACTTGAATATAAAGATTCACCATCAATTCATTGTTGGTGTTGGATTATAGGTTTCACTCAGCACGTGGTGTACGTATCTAAGATCATAAACACAGATTTTATGCAACCATAAACCTCACTGGTAAAAGCTGAGAGTCTCAAGGGTTACAGTGTTGAACCGAAAGTTGATAGAGAATGTAAAGGATGTGGTTAAGGAACCAAAAGTACCTCTGCTATATAAGCGTGACTAAGCAGAACACTCTTAACTTATTTAAGAAGAGTAAGGTAGCTCATGACTTGAGTGGATTTACTAGCCTGATTGGGAAGAAACGATAGGTATAAATCGATTCATTAAGGCCTTGCTCTTAGTCTTAGAGGCTTAGGTCGACATGTAGCAGCATGCTTATAATGACACTTAACTATTTCATAGGAAAAGAATCATAATTGCCTTAGTTCCAAATTAATTATGTTGCACTGAAATACTTGGGACCTAATTAAAAAGAACAAGCAAACAAACAAACCATACAAACAAAACAAACAAACAAATATATATATATATATATATATATATATATATATATATATATATATAGTTTTGAAATTTTCTGAAAAATAATAGAAAAATAAAAATAAAAAAATTTAGCACAAAACACTCTTTAAAAAAAATAAAATAAAAAGAATAAACAAAATTTACAGCCAAAACAAAACCTAAAAAGAATGAAGCGAAATAAGTCGAGTGTTCGGTTCATTTCGGTTCCTTAAAATTATGGAACCGAAGCGTTCGGTTCCTTAAAATTCTGGAGCCGAAATATACCGAACGTTCGGTTCATTTCGGTTCCCGAAAATTATGGAGCCGAAATAGACCGAGTGTTTAGTTCATTTCGGTTCCCGAAAAACCCGGAACCGAAATAGACCGAGCGTTCGATCTATTTCACTTGTCTAATTTTTAGAGAAAGGTTTGAGGTCTCGGCACCGACTCTACTTCCATCATTCCCAAACCTTGTAAAATTTTATTGAAACTTGCTTCTGGTAAGGCTTTAGTGAATATGTCAACCAGTTGATCAAAGGACCGAACGAAATGTACTTCCATGTTCCCATCTTCTACATGGTCCTTGATGAAATGGTATCTCGGTGTAATATGATTTTGATGGGTTTTGGTCATAAGACATCCTATGTGCTCATACAAACGCTAATGCTTGGATCTAGGTTTCTCTATTGTACATGCTTTGAATCCAAGATTATAAACCCTAATTCTAGCATGCAAGTAATCATATTAACATGAGAATGAGTTTATAATGTTACCTTGATTGTTATGTAGCAATAACAATCCCAAATCTCCTTGATTTGACTTTGGAAGGCTTAGAGTCACAAGTGTCACTCCTCGGCTTACAAACACCAAGAGCAAATGGAGAAGGTATAAAGAAAGAGGAGAGAGGTTAGAATTCGTCCGTAGGACTTCTTGGGAAGGGATACACGAATTCATGAGCCTTAGGGTCTTTATATAGGTGTAGAGATAGGGTTTCAGTCATTATCCTTATCTAGATGCTTATCCACAAAGCAACCTATAAGATAATTTTTTAATCCTTATCATAGTCGAATTCTAAGGCCTTATCACCTCAAATTCGTTCACCCTAATAATAAGATAATCCTTACCTTATTTTGTAACTATCACATAATTACAATTCAGCCCCTCTAGTTTAATTAATTACACTTGATCACAAAATTAATTCCCAATTAATTATTGACCAATATTAATTAAACAAATATGATTTCTCCTTTAATATATTATTCTTATAACATATTAATAAATCATAATAACCTGTCTCTCTATTTATTTCTCCAATCAAGTTGCTTTGGTGAAGGCAACCCAAAAGGACCATGCACCATCGGGTCAAGTACATACCAAAATAGTTATGGACTTCGACACTAATCCAACAGTCTCCCACTTGGATAAGTCTAATAACTATTATGCATATGACTTCAGATCCTAATCTGCAATTGTAGCTTTCCAAAGCCGTTGTCAACTCTGATCCTATCAGATACGCGTGACCTTAGATAAGGGATCATATATTCCTCCATTCTAGATATCATATGAGATATGATTTCTAATCATTCTCTTTGTACTACTTCTCGATTTCTGATTTATGATGACAGACTAATTGAACAAATCAAATTAGCCCTAGCCCGGCCGAGCATTTACGTTTGTCATCACTAAACCATCGAGGGGCCCAAAGATATCGCTTTTATTCTTTGAATAAAAGGAACGGATAAACATTAATACAATGCTTGCTTGCACTCACTCACTGAATCACACACAACAATATGTTTTATAACACCAAGTTACTAGTGCGTTTACATATTATCAATGTGCAACCGATTTGCAAGATACAACTCACACATCTCGGTTTCAAGAATATAAGATGTTATCGTCTCACCAATCACTCGTAATACAATTCATGGAGTGATCCAAGTGAGCGTGGGTTTAATCCAATGCTCAAATCATATTCATAAGCACTCATGAACGTTGCAGCAAACATTTGCTTATGTCTAATACTTTTCTAGACAATCCACACACCAATTCATGACAGTCTTCATTCATATCTACTTCCAACATATGAACGACTGTGGCCCGTTTGAATAATTCGATTATTCTTAATAAACTCAATTATTCTGGAAGTCAAAACATGCAAAGTGAAACACAAGAATAATACTAATCCCATATGGCCTCAACCCTTTGAGTATAAATAAAACTCCTTTTATTTATCACTATATCGATTACTCATTATTTGTCGTTTCAGGTAATCAACTTCTTACTTGAATTATTACACTTGTCCCATGCTCCTAGCATGCACATAATGTTTACCTATGGTTCTTACTTTTGTGGAATAGATAAATTGCACACATTTCCAATCATTCTCATTTCACAACTCCAAATACATTGTCATAAGTTTAAGAATAACAAATTCTTGCTACTTATAGAATATGCTAGATTCTAACATCCTATGCAATGATTCTTTCGTAATGTCACTGCACCAAAGTCACAAAGACTATTGCCAATGATATTACAAAGTCCTCTATCGGAGATTGTTACAAGACAATTCCTTAGATACGATGTCTCTCTCTCAAAGTACATTCCTTTGAACATCCTTTTGCATAAAAGTTTCTAATCTAGTCATAGATTTTGAATATTTACTTCCCAGTATGGACACGCTTCCATATGTTCCATATGACAACTCGTTTCTTAATAGAATCTTATCTATTCATAATAATGTCGATATGGTCCATTCAATACCATGCTGCCAACTACTCATAAGCAACCAATCCTCATTGAACTTTGGATTGTCCTTTGATAGTTGTTTAATTATTTTGATCAAAACCAATTCTAATCCCTTTTCCCTATAAATGCGCTAGACATTTGGAAAATTTTAGAATGGTCAAACATTAAAGCATTTACAATCGATCCTATACCCGAAGCGTATGGGACATGATGCACAATGTTTTATTTGCTATGTTCTCAAAATTCGAATTGTGAAAAGGAATTCCGTAATCATAATCGAAATTTTAAGAACACACTATGTACCTTTGACTAAATTTATTAACATTTCTCAACCTAAGCCTTTAAATTTGAAATGAAGCATAATATTCTCTCCTTTAATTATAGCAAAACAACTTTACAACCCTTACGACTTTGCAAGGTATAACTCTTGTTTTCTATAATTAATATTGCCAACTTGCAATACTTTCCATAATAATCATACAATCATAACTTTTATGCTCCAACTATCATGATTATTACTATAAAACATAACACTTATGCTCCCACTAGCTTCGACATGTATTCATAAACATCTTAACTTTCAGAAAGACAATACCTATTGAATTTCTTAAGTCCATGTTTCTAATACTTAGTGCTTTGATAATATTTTATCAAGGCTTCTTGAACTTATACACCTTTGCCTTAGATAGTTCAAATGTGTGTCTAAACTATTAAGACTAATTGCCAAACCTCACAATTCAAATCATGGAAAGGGATACTGTAACCATAATTGAATTCGAGAATGCAACTTTACAATCACCATCTTCTTAAAATCTTTCTTAGTGAAAGCATTTCCTCACAATCATTTTCATGAAGGAGTAAATCTTATGACACTTAGATTTTAATGGTGTATGTGTTTCTATCCATGTGAATTTGTTAAAACCAAAGTTTACGACAAATTCAAATTCAAATTCATATGGACCGAACTTTCTTAATCTTGATTTCTTGCCTTATGGTAGCACAGCTGCCCACCATGTCTTCCAAGTAGTTAAGCATCTCACCTTTTTCCTATCAATGTACCTTTCATTGATCAAGGTGCCTTGCCTTTTATACATTCAAAATGAGAACTCATAGGACTCATATGCATAATTAACTCAATTGGAACAACACAAAATCAAAATATTGTCAACACGATAGGTTGTAAACCTCAACTCGTGTGCTAGTGATGATCGATAAGGTTTATTTGATTTGTTCTTGAAACCTTTCAAGACCATTAAGACTCCCACTGACTCCTTGACATATAAGATTCTCTTGTCAATCAACATTTCTTGACAAACAAATATTCAAGAGTTAGTGTAGCTTTTATCAAAACACTTCATAAATTGGTCATAGTTGGTCTTTGTCTTATCCAAGACATCACAACTCTCCACATTTGATGAATGTTATAAACCTTTAATATTTTTTTACTCATTCTCACAATCTTAACTTTAAGACTTGTTATTGGAACGAAGTATGATAGACTTCTTGATTTAACCATTTCTTCAATCCTTGATTCCTCTTCTTAAACATACAATTGTACTAAGACATACTTAGAGGATCAATTGAGATATGGTTCTTAATCATTAAGACCCATTATAAAGCATAAAAGCTACTCTCCCTTCTTCTTAGAATGGAGAAAAATTTATCTTTCTACCTACTTGATTCTTCTTATTCGTTCTACTATTGATCTAAACCCTTTAATCAATTCAGAATTACACTTAATCTTGTAAGTGTAATCATATTTACTAAGCCTTTAGTAAATCATGACGAATATCTTTGTTACTCTTATGATGAACTTGATCAACACACAACTTTGTGTACTCGATCTCCTAGTCCTTCACTTGACACTTTGTCAACGAATTTGTCTAATTTCCAAATATGAAATTTCTCATTCATTGTGCAACCAAGTTGCATGATTCCAAGTTTCTGTCCAATTGAAACTTGGGCGATGAGAAACTCTCCCTATTTGGTAATTCTCGACATTTCCATAAATAACATAACTAAGAATCATATCCATTCGTTGTAGAAATATGCAAACATCAGTTTTCATAACGATTTCATTGCAAGGAAGTAAACAAATAAATAAATAAGTCAAACAAAATTTATTTTATTTATAAAAGCAGCGGAAAAACATTTGTCCTTACAATGCAAAATCTATTGAAAACTATGTAAAAGGAAAATTTCTAACAACTTTATCATAACTATCTAAGCTCAAAATCCAATCTTCAAGTCCATGCGATCAAGATCCATCTCTTGTGATTAGATTCATCTTGCTCTCTTATCAAGCTTCCTTTCTTTTCACCGATCCTGCAAAAAATTCAAATGCAATCTTATCACATCATGTATTAAGGATCAATGAATAGGAACTTAACGGAGTTAGATAGTGGATTTTACCTGAAGCGCAACCATACTCTTTGACTCTCCCATCTTCTGGACTCTTCACGCTCTTTGGGCAGACTTGTATCCAACGCCCTTTCTTTTGGCAGCAAACGCAGGTCGGTTCTCCTAGAACGTCCTCGGAAGCATGGTTGGTTGACTTTCCCAACAAATATGCTCCATTGCTTCGCCAAATCATTTCTGATTCAGCAGCAATGAGCATGTAAGTTAGGTCAATGAGGTTGTCGTCATGATCCATCATATAATACTTTCTTTTGAACTCATTAAATGATTCAGGGAGTGATTGCAGAACCCAGTTCACAGCCAACTCATCGGGAAATGACACACCCAACATAATCAACCTATCGATGTGTGATTTCATTCCTAGAACGTGGGCACACACGGATTTACCATCTTCATGTTTCATTTCCAATAGGGCCTTAGTGATATTGAACCTTTCAATTTTACAATCTTGTGTTTTAGGGAGAATAATTGGAGGAGGAGGAGGAAGTGAAGCATGATTTCTTGTTCCTCGATCGAATCGTGGAATATCATCTTCATGTGGAATGCTTGTTCCACTTGATTTGGGAAGACCATAGTTGTCGAACTTTGACATCTACAAAACGGGAGAAAAAAATTCAAGTTAGTTGATAGATTGAGTCCTTAGTAAATCACCCAAATGAGATACTAAGGCTAGGACCCAACACAATATTCTACAACTCAGGAGAGGGATGCCGTAACGCTAATTGCAGAATGTTTGAAGGTAAGTGAATGACGATTCACTAATTTCCACCACGAAAAACAAAAAAGAAATTTAAGTTTTTTAAATCTATGAAAACTCCTAGATCCTTTGAGATTCATTGAACTTTCAATGGCATGTTTAAATCTCGATATGCCCCTCTTGTTTGTGACTGGGATGCCGAGGATCACAAAGCGAGTGTGAATAACCATGCAAACTTACACGGTGCCCTTACATGTTACAGTCACCTATTCGATGTGCCGGTAAACCACACACGCTCCACCGAACTATGACAAACATTGAGTCACCCTTTCCTACCTTTGCTTAGAACCATTTAGTGTGCCGGTTAACCACACACGCTCCACTAACGTCTTCGCAAGGGCACACAGTGTAATTTCATGGAATTGCATCAATTCACTTTTCCTAAGTAACTAAGATTGGGAATTTTGAAAAACATTTAGTTACTTTTGTAATTCATTATACTTATAATGGAAGGTTTCGTCCTATCCTACCCGTTCGGCTAACGACCCTCCACTAATCAAGAGTGCGGTGGGTAAGAGTGGATACCCATTCAATCGCCATTTTATAGACAATTTCCTTAAACACCCCTTATAGACCAGCTTTGTTAATGAGGCCTACTAACGGTAAGACTGACTTTTAGTTATACATATATAATGTTAGACTTTTAATGTTATATATAGTATAGGGTGTATTTTATAACTTTTAAAATACTATGTGGTTAACTTTAACAATTACACTTTTAATTCAATTAATTGGTTAACCTAAACTTTTATGGATTTATTAAATCTCTTTTAACTATACACCTTAATTAATTAATAAAACCATAAGGGTGTATTTGAACTTTTCAAAACTAGGGTTTTAGAATTTAACATTCCTAATTAAACTTTTTAATCAACTTTTAAATTCCAAAACTTTAGGACAAGTTTTAAAACATTTCAAAACATTAGGGTTTAGAATTTAAATATACATCAAAATTAAACTATTTAATCAAAATTTAAATCCCAAAACTTGAGGGCAAGTTTTGAAACCTTTTTTAGAACATTAGGGTTTTAACTATTTAAATTTCAAAACAACAAAACTTTTGGGTTCAAATTTAAACTATAAAACCTAAAGGGGAAAATATGAAACTTTTCATAACAACAAGGATCAAATAACAAATAATTATAAATTAACATTTAATCACATAATTATCCATATTTGATTTATTTAATGACTTCTTGCAAAACAATTTATTAATTTACTCAAAATAATTAATCAATTATCTTATAAGGAAACAATTATCTTATTAATTGATAAATATCTTCATTTAGATAAAAAAAATATATATATATATAGTCAAATATATCATATAATCGGATTAATATTGATCTAACATGATAAGGTAACTATCCATATGCAAAAACAGCAAGAAATCCCGAGATAAGCATTATCTGATGAGTTGACTCGTCGAGTCAAGCCTGGACTCGTCGAGTCACCCTGGACTCGGCGAGTTCAGCTATGGACTCGGCGAGTCCAGCCTCTAGAACACCAAAAATCGAATTTTTTAGATATACAAAGCATCAATACAATTGAAACCATCCTAGTCTCTGATACCACTGATGGGTTTTGGTCATAAGACATCCTATGTGCTCATACAAACCCTAATGCTTGGATCTAGGTTTCTCTATTATACATGCTTTGAATCCAAGATTATAAACCCTGATTCTAGCATGCAAGTAATCATATTAACATGAGAATGAGTTTATAATGTTACCTTGATTGCTATGTAGCAATAACAATCCCAAATCTCCTTGATTTGACTTTGGAAGGCTTAGAGTCACAAGTGTCACTCCTCTAATGGCTTACAAACACCAAGAGCAAATGGAGAAGGTATAAAGAGAGAGGAGAGATGTTAGAATTCGTCCTTATGACTTCTTGGGAAGGGATACACGAATTCATGAGCCTTAGGGTCTTTATATAGGTGTAGAGATAGGGTTTCAGTCATTATCCTTATCTAGATGCTTATCCACAAAGCAACCTATAAGATAATCTTTTAATCCTTATCATAGTCGAATTCTAAGGCCTTATCACCTCAAATTCGTTCACCTTAATAATAAGATAATCCTTACCTTATTTTGTAACTATCACATAATTACAATTCAGCCCCTCTAGTTTAATTAATTACACTTGATCACAAAATTGATTCCCAATTAATTATTGACCAATATTAATTAAACAAATATGATTTCTCCTTTAATATATTATTCTTATAACATATTAATAAATCATAATAACCCCTCTCTCTATTTATTTCTCCAATCAAGTTGCTTTGGTGAAGGCAACCCAAAAGGACCATGCACCATCGGGTCAAGTACATTCCAAAATAGTTATGGAGTTAGACACTAATCCAACAGATTTGTCTTTGAGTGTTGCATTGGATTATGGCATATTCTTATCGCATTTTCTGAGTCACAATAGAGAGGTGTTTTCCTCATATGTAGCCCGTAGTCTCTTAGTTAGCTTTGTATCTATATCACTTGAGAGGTACATGATGTTGCAGCTATGTACTCAGCTTCGGCTGTTGAAAGAGACACACAGGTTTGCTTCTTGGACTGTCAGCTAACAAGTTTACCATCAATGAATTGGCATCCACCCGTGGTGCTCTTTCGGTCCAGACCACATCCTCCAAGATCGGCGTTAGAAAAGGCTTGAACAAAAAAAATCCAAATTTAGCAGGGTACCAAAGACCGAGAGAAGAGGTTCGCTTGAAATAACGGAAAATATTTTTCACTATCACCATGTGAGGCTCTCTTGGATTTGCTTGAAACCTGGCACAATAACAAACAGAAAACATAATTTCTGGTCTACTAGCCGTAAGATACATAAGAGACCCTATCATTTGACGATAAAGTGTTATGTCAACAGCCGGTTTTTCCAAAGACGATGTTAACTTTGTGCCAAACGCCAAAGGAACCTTCACTTTCGAATCTCCCGTCATACCAAACTTTGCCAACAAGTTCTTCATGTAGGCCTCCTGGTTGATAAAAATACCTTCTGGTCCCTGTCTTATATTTAAACCAAGGAAAAAATTAATCGGACCCATTGTGCTCATTTCAAATTTAGTCTCCATCAACTTCCTGAATTCAGCCGTTAAGCTAGGATTCGTAGAGCCAAAGATGATGTCATCGACATAAATCTGAACTATCATTAGATGTTCGCCTTCTTTCTTTCGGAAGAAGGTTGGGTCAACCGAACCTTTCTTGAATTTTGACATTTTAAGAAAGTGAGTTAAAGTTTCATACCAAGCCCTCGGTGCTTGCTTCAGACCATATACAGCTTTATCTAACACATAGCAATGATCATGGTATTTCTCCTTCATGAACCCAGGTGGTTGCTCAACATACACAATTTCTTCTAGTTCTCCATTCAAGAAAGCACATTTCACATCCATTTGGAAAACTTTGAAGTTTTTATGAGTGCCATATGCCAGAAAGATTCTAACTTATTCTAACCTTGCTACAGGAGGAAAGGTCTCCTCATAATCTATCCCTTCTTCTTGGCAATATCCCTTACCACCAACCGAGCCTTATTGCGTATAACGTTTCCTTCTTTGTCCAACTTATTTCTGAAGACCCATTTTAAGCCGACCATTGAAGCATCCTTTGGAGTAGGAATCAACCTCCAAACTCAATTACGTTCAAACTCATGGAGTTCATCTTGCATAGCCTGTACCCGATCAACATGATCAAGTGTAGCATAACCGTCTTCGGTTCGACTTTGGATACAAACGAATTAAACATACAGAATTCAACATTAGAGAATAATGTAGTTTGTTTCGCTTTCAATTGAGAATGTGTCAGAACCCGCTCAGATGATTCACCAATTATTTGTGCTTTTGGATGATCCTTAGTCCATTTCGTTAAAAGAGGGAAATTAGGGTCATAGGCTGGATCCAACTCTACATTTACTTCTTCTTTAAGTTCTGATTGATCATGTTCGTCATTTGGTTTCTCATTCTCCCCCTCAAATGGCGAAGCGTATCCCTTGTCAGGTTCAGATTTCTCCTCCTCTATTGGAGTTGGATGCTCCCCCTCGACTGCACTTTTATGGGTTGGGGATGGAATTGGATTCTCCCCCTCGAAAGACATATTGGGTGTTTTTTGGTGCAGATGAACCCTCCCCCTTGAACATTGAGATGTTGTTTGGAAGGTCAGTTGAGGGTTTACCTTTAGTCGGTTTAGGAGGTTCATTTTCCATTTCTTTTGCGGCTTCATCAATGATCTTTTTCAGATTGTCGATTTTGTTGTCTGCTGCTTTCGCCTCTGAGTGTGCAGCCTTTTTTGGTTCATCAAATAGCCTTATGTACTCTTCAAACAAGTTGGAAATGGGAACCGAGACTTGTCCTGATTCAGGAAATATTTCCCCCAAGGCACTTTCGCTTCTTTAAACTTTCTTCATATAGTTGTCATCAAAGGTTACGTAGTATGTTTCTTCAATATATTTGGAGCGTTTGTTCAAAACTCTGTATGGCTTTGAAGTGATTGAATAGCCAAGAAAAATTCCCTCATCGGCTTTGATGTCAAACTTGTTTCGGTTCTCTTTGGAATTGAAAATGAAGCACCTTGAACCAAACACGTAGAAAAATTTAACGTTGGGCTTTCGATTGTTCAAAATTTCATATGGAGTGATGGAGAATCGTTTGTTGAGTAAGGATCAGTTCTGAGTATAGCAAGCGGTTGCAACTGCATCAACCCAGAAGTATAACGGAAGATAAGCAAAGCTTAGCATGGTTCGGGCTGCCTCACATAAAGAACTGTTTTGTGTTTCAACAATCCCATTCTATTTTGGTGTGTAGGGGAGCGAGAAGTTGTGAGATATCCCCTTTTCAGCCAGAAAGTCCTCAAAATCTTTATTCTTGAATTCAAGCCCATTGTCGCTTCAGATATTCCTCACCAGCTTTCGCAGCTGCACTTCCACTTGCTTGATGAACGTCTTCAACTTGGGAGTTGCATCTGATTTCTGTTTAAGAAAGAAAACCCAGGTGAAGCGTGAAAATTCATCTACTTTGACAAGAATGAACTTAGTACCAATGAAGCTTTTGATAGCCGAAGGTCCACCTAAGACAATATGCAAAAGTTCAAGAGCTTTAACAATCTTTGTATTGAGACATGTAGGATGGCTCTTTCTGCTTAGTGTGCCCATCTCACACGCTGCACACAGATGTTCCTTATCAAACTTGAGAAGAGGAAGGCCTCGAACATGATCACCAAGCACCAACTTATTGATGCCTTTTAAGTTCAAGTGCGATAGACACCGATGCCATAACCATCTTTCATCAGAGTTCGCCTTTGTCAGCAGGCATATTGTTGGTTTTCCTTGAATTGGGTTGAGATTTAAAGGATAAATCTCTCCCTTGCCTTCAGACTTCAACAGAACCCTTTTAGATTGCTTCTCAATTATTTCTGATCCCTCATCATCAAATGAAACCTTCAAACCAGTTCCCACAACCAATTGTGATACACTGATGAGGTTATGCTGCAATCCATCTACATAAGCTACTTTTTGAATCGAGAAGTCTCTGTTGGTTATCATTCTATATCCGTTGATTGTGCCATAAGTGATATTTCCATACTTCACACATCAACGATCCTTAAAGGACCGAAACTCCCTCAGCTCTTCCCTCCTTCCTGTCACGTGACGCGAGTAGCCACTTTCTATATACCATTTGTCATCGAACTGCTCGTCACTTATAACCTGCAAATTCAAGCAGATTTAGGAACCCAAAGTTTCTTGGGACCTTGTGAGTCTTTTACAGAAAAAGGAATAGCATTAGAAATATCAACCAAATAAGTTCTTTTTATTAGATTTGTTTGGTCTTTTCTTTTGATGGTATACACCTTGTTTTTGTTTTTATCTTGTTTAAATTTTGGTGTATTAGATGGTGTGTTGTTAGATGGTTTTGGGATATTCTTTTTAATCCTAGGGTTAGCTGACTTTTTCTTATTATTGATATTAGAATCTGAATCAAGCTTTCCCTTTCCTTTGATGTCCTTCACTGAATTCGATTTTCTTTAGGAGTAGGAAGGACCAAAACTTGACTTTTGGTTGTTAGCCTTGGCGTTGTGACCGAAATTTGACATTTGGTTCTTAGCGCTGGTGTTGGAACTGAAACTTGTAACGCCCGTGTTTCTAGGCTTGCCATTTTTAGCAATGTAATAGTCTAGGTTAACCTTTGTAACTAAATTTTAAATAATAAAAATGTATTATTTGTGAATTATGTGATTTATGTGTGTGTTTTCTTAATTTTTATAATTTAATGAAAATTGGTGTTATTCTAGTCATTCAGCAGAGTATGGATGACGACCACGGACTATTCTAGACTGTCCTGTGGAACACTAGCAGGCTCATTACCTGTAGGTGTTGTGAACGACGTGTTCACCGGTGTACTCTATCCCCCACATGGTTGCCTTTAGGATACTTATTGTTGAGGAAGCCCCTCTGCAGTAATGTCCGTCCCGATGAAAAATCCTGAAATAGGTTCCTTATAATAGACGTTATTTTTAGGAACGTAAGGTGAGGATAACGGGAATGGGTAATCGGGTTTATTGTTGATTGTTGAAATTAAATATAATTATTGTGGGTTGAAAACCCTATATGCTCACCAGGCTCCCAAGCCTGACCCACTCAGTTGATTTATTTTACAGGAAGTGGCGCAAGAGCTTAAGATGGGCGAACATCAAGTTGTTTTGTTTACAAGTCTGTATATGTATATATTTGTTGAATGACTTGTAATGCTATCGTTTATGCTTTATGATCTGTATCGGAACATGACATCCCGACTTTTGATTATGAAATGAAATCATATTTCTTTATGAAATGTTTTGATAAATATCTATTTTATCATGTTTTGTTTTTGGGAACAAATTCCGCATCTCTTTTAAAATTAAAAGGATTTACTCTTAAAATTATTTTAAAAAGCATAAATGAAATCGGTCTTTTCTGGACGAGATTTTGGGGATGTCACAGTTGGTATCAGAGCATTAGTTTAAGCGAACTAGGAATTTGTAGGATTTCTAAACTTAAACTTAGTATGCTAAGTGGAGATTTTTAGGTGTGTGTCTGATAAATTTTAGACACGAGCACTAGTTTATTTTAGGAAAGTTGCCTAAAATGCTTTTATGTGCTAAATGTTATATGTTGCCATATATGATATTATTTGTTCGGATCTACGGTTTGTTGCCAACCGGATCTGAAGGTTTATGTGTTTAGGATTCTAAGCGTATATGTACGATATTAAAACTAGCATGTAATCGTTTGGAGTAATAATGTGAAATTATTCGGTGTATAGATCAAAATGGTGAGAACAAGAAGCGGAGTTGGAAATGCTAATGAAAACAGGAATCAACCGCCTGTAATCGAGCAAGTACCTGTCGTAGCTGCTGCACCTGAGCCGATAACAATGGTTGGTGTACAAATGATGATTCAAATGATGTTGGATCGTCAGATGGAAGAAACAAGACGCCTGCTTAGGCAGAATCGTGAAGAACCGTCAATTCAAGCGGAAGAGCCCGAGGAGAATGGAGGGCAGTCTGAAGGAGAAAACTTTAGTGGGATCATTGGTCAAGATGAACAACCAGTGGTTAGACGCGATAACCAGTATGGAGGAAATGATGGTCGTGGGTGCAAGTATAAGGATTTCATGGCATCCAAACCACCATGCCTATCCGGAAGCCCGACGCCGGTGCAAGTTATGGACTGGGTCTCTGAAATGGAGACTATGTTTGAAAGTTGTGAATGCAGCAACAGGCAGAAGACCGCTCTTGCGATCCCTCTGCTAAAATCTGGCGTGTTAAGTTGGTGGAAGCTATTAGCTGACTCTATGCCCAAGGGAGAAGTAAGCAAAATGTCTTGGGAAGACTTTCTGGAACAACTAAAACTGCAATACTGCTCCGAGCAGGACCTTCTGGAAATTAGTAATGAGTTTCAGAATTTGAAGAAAGGGAAATTGAGCGTTACTGAATACGCTACAAGTTTCACGGAAAAGATGAAGTTTATCCCATATTTGGTGCCTACAGAACTCTCTAAGGTCAACAAGTTTTCCCTTGGACTACCAGCGGACTATGGTCCAATGGTTAAGCAAGCAACCACATTGAAAGCCACCATCTGGGCTGCTAGAAATGTTGAGACCCAGATCAGGGAAAAAGGTCTAGAAAGGTCAGAGGTTGGTGAGAAAAGGAAAATCGATGGATTTTCAGGGTCCAGCAAGAAAAGTAAATTCTCGAAGTCTAGTTCGAGAGGAAGTGGAGGAAAGGTAGAGGCGAAATGGTGCGACAAGTGCAAGAAGAAGCATCATGGGAAGTGTGGCGGGGAAACCACATGCTTCAAATGTGGAAAGCTAGGGCATTATGCCAACGAATGCACTTTCACCAAGAATGTTTGTTATGGTTGCGGTGAGGAGGGGCACATCTCAAGAGATTGTATGAAAAAGAAGGAAGCAGCAAGACCAAACATTCCGCCGAAGCCAAAGGCGAGAGCATTCCAGATGACACTGGAAGCTGCTAAAGATGAAGCTGACGTCGCTTCAGGTACCTTTCTCGTTAACAATTTGCCTGCCCAAATTTTATTTGATTCTGGAGCCAACTACTCCTTTATATCGCATGAATTTGGTAGAAAACTAGCTTTGCCTATTGTGAGACTAGATAATGCTTTATTAGTCGAAGTTGCTAGTGGCAAGATTGTACCTGTTAGCCATCGTATGAAAAACATTTTAATTGATTTGAATGGGAATAAGTTCCACGAGGAATTATTACCGATAGAACTTAATGGTTTCAACATCGTTTTGGGAATGGATTGGCTTAGTGCCAATGATGCCGAAACTTTATGCAAGAAGAAAATAGTGAAAGTGAATTCGCCTAGAAAGGAATCGTTTATGGTGTATGGAGATAAACGCAGAGTAAATTCTGGAATCATTTCTCTAATGAAAGCCAGAAAGTGTTTGACCAAGGGATGTACATCATATTTAGCATTCGTGATCGATGCTAAGAAGGAAAAGAAGGTGATGCAAAATATTCCTGTTGTGTGTGATTATCCGGAAGTATTTCCCGAAGATCTTCCTGGATTACCGCCCGATCGACAAGTAGAATTTCGTATTGACTTGTTGCCCGGAACAACGCCAATTGCAAAAGCACCTTATCGATTAGCACCGACGGAGATGAAGGAGCTAATGATGCAACTTCAGGAATTATTGGACAAGGGTTTCATTAGACCTAGTTCATCACCCTGGGGAGCTCCGGTGTTATTCGTAAAGAAGAAAGATGGAAGCATGAGGATGTGCATTGATTACCGAGAGCTGAATAAGGCAACAATAAAGAATAGATATCCGTTGCCGAGGATTGATGACCTATTCGATCAGCTACAAGGTTCAAGTTATTTCTCAAAGATCGACTTGAGGTCAGGATATCATCAGCTAAAAGTAAGAGAGCAGGATATAGAGAAGACTGCATTCAGAACCCGATATGGACACTATGAGTTTTTGGTTATGTCGTTTGGACTAACCAATGCTCCAGCAGCATTCATGGATTTAATGAACAGGGTTTGTAATCCGTTCCTTGATAAATCTGTGATAGTGTTCATTGATGACATTCTGATTTATTCAAAAAGCCAAGAGGAGCATGGCAGACACTTGCGAGAAGTTTTAGAAGTATTAAAGAAGGAGAAGTTGTATGCGAAGTTCTCCAAATGTGATTTTTGGATTCAAGAAGTCCAATTCTTGGGTCACGTGGTCAACCAAGAAGGTATAATGGTTGATCCAGCAAAGATCGAAGCTGTGATGAAGTGGGAACAACCGAAAAGTCCCACGGAGATTCGAAGCATTTTAGGATTAGCCGGATATTACCGAAGGTTTATCCAAGGCTTTTCTTCGATCGCTAGTCCATTAACAGCTTTGACCCACAAAGGAGCTACTTATGCTTGGAGTGATAAGCATAAAGAAGCATTCGAGAAGCTAAAGAAGAAAGTATGCGAGGCACCGATACTTTCTCTACCCGATGGAGTTGAAGACTTCGCTGTTTATAGCGATGCGTCTGGTGTTGGATTGGGTTGTGTTTTGACCCAAAGAGAAAAGGTGATAGCATATGCATCTCGACAGCTGAAGGAGCATGAAAAGAACTACCCGACTCATGATTTGGAGTTGGCAGCGGTAGTTTTCGCTCTGAAAATATGGAGGCATTACCTCTATGGCACGAAGTGCAAACTTTTCACTGATCATAAGAGTCTCCAATATCTCTTCAATCAGAAGGAATTGAATATGAGGCAACGACGCTGGCTAGAATTACTTATAGACTACGACTGTGAGATACTTTACCACCCCGGTAAAGCCAATGTTGTTGCTGATGCTCTCAGTCGGAAAGTCAATCTTGAAAGGAGAAGGCCAAGAGTGTTGAGAATTGAAGTTGTCTCGACTATTTTGGAAAGTATAAAGAAAGCTCAAAGCGAAGCTTCTGAGAAGAATGACCGAAAGGAGGAACGTTTGGGCAAAACGTTGGTGTTCGGTGTAAACAGTCATGGACTGAAGGTGTTCCAAGATCGGATTTGGATACCTAAGACAGGAGGAGTCAGAGATCTTCTGATGGAAGAAGCTCACAAGACCATGTACTCAATTCATCCCGGTAGCACTAAAATGTATAGGACCTGAAACCCTACTACTGGTGGCTGAAGATGAAACTCGACATTGCGAAGTATGTGGCCGAGTGTGTGACTTGTGCAAGAGTCAAGGCACAACATCAGAAACCGTACGGGAGTTTAGAACCATTGCATGTGCCTATGGGTAAGTGGGAAGACATTACTATGGATTTTGTCACTAAACCGCCCAGAACAAAGAATGGTCATGACATGATTTGGGTGGTCGTTCATCGATTCACTAAGAGTGCGCATTTCATAGCAGCCAATGAGAAATGGTCTATGGAAAAGCTTGCGAATTCTTACGTGAAGGAAATTGTGAGACTTCACGGTGTTCCGCTAACAATTGTGTCGAATCGTGATAGTCGTTTCACCTCAAGATTTTGGAAAAGTCTACAAGAGGAATTGGGTACCAAGTTGTGTTTAAGTACAGCTTACCATCCGCAGACTGATGGTCAGAGCGAACGGACAATACAAACACTTGAAGATATGTTAAGAGCGTGTACCTTGGAATTCCTAGGTAATTGGGATGAACATTTACCTTTGGTAGAATTTTCCTATAATAATAGTTTTCACTCGAGCATAAAGATGGCACCTTATCAAGCTTTGTATGGACAGAAGTGTCGTACGCTGTCTTGTTGGCTTGAGGCTGGGGAAAAGCAGTTTATGGGGCCGGAGATAGTCCATCAAACTGCTGAAAAGTTGAAAATAATTAGGGAGAGAATGTTAGCAGCTCAGGATTGTCAAAAGAGTTATGCTGACAAAAAGCAAAGACCGATGACTTTTGAAGTTGGAGATTCGGTTTTGCTTAAAGTCTCGCCGTGGAAGGGACTTATAAGATTTGGGAAAAGGGGAAAGTTAAGTCCAAGGTTTATTGGACCGTTTAAAGTTCTTCAGAGGATTGGGAACCAAGCTTACAAGCTCGAACTACCAGAAGAACTGAATGGAATTCATAACACTTTCCATGTGTGTTATTTGAGGAAGTTCACGGGAGAAGTTCCCGACATAATTCCACTTTCGGAGTTGAGGATCGATGAGAACAAAAGGTTGATTGAGGAACCGGAGGCAATTATTGACCGAAAGACTAAGAAATTGCGACGTAAGATGGTGGAGTTAGTGCTTGTCCGATGGAAACACACGAATGGGCCAAATCTCACCTGGGAGACGGAGAGTGACATGATGAGTCGCTATCCGCATTTGTTTGCTGGTGTGTGATTCCGGGGACGGAATCATTCTAAGGTGGAGAGAATTGTAACGCCCGTGTTTCTAGGCTTGCCATTTTTAGCAATGTAATAGTCTAGGTTAACCTTTGTAACTAAATTTTAAATAATAAAAATGTATTATTTGTGAATTATGTGATTTATGTGTGTGTTTTCTTAATTTTTATAATTTAATGAATTAAGAATAAAATAAGCATCAAAATTAAAGTGTGAGATAAGCCCGACATCTTTGCATAAAGTTGTAGTGGTCGAAACAAGGATTCCGGAGATATAAGGAATGCCAAAATCCGAGTTATAACGAAGAAGTTATGACCTGTCGAAGTTTCGAGACAGAACCGGCACGACGCCGAGTGACGTAAAATATGAATTTAAGATAGACGATATTTAGCCTTAGCGATCTAAACGAAAGTCGTAGATTTCGTTAAACCGAGAGCGTGCATAAAAGGAACGCCCAAATCTGACTTCGTATGAGGAAGTTAAGATTTTCTGAAGTTTCGACGTGGCAGTATGCAGCCCGAATACTCAATTTGAGATCGAGCGGTTTTTAGCTGAAACAATCTAAATGAGAATCGAAGATCCTGCTGTTAGTAACGAAACAATGAAAAGTTAGGCGAGAACGGACGTCAGACGAAGAAGTTATGAATTTATAACGAAGTTTTTCTGTCCCGGCCTTCTAAAAATAAAAGTCAAAATTAGCCAATGGAGTCTAAATGAAAGTTGTAGAGTATGGTCTGACCTTCGCGTGGATATAAAGAACGTCGAAAACGGAGCTCGTATGCGAAAGTTACGCAATTTAGAAAATTGACAAGTCAATTACGCCCCGCGTACTCAGTCGGTTGCAACTTGTCTGACCAATACTCGAGTGCCACCAGTCAACGCACGCAGTGACGTCAAAGTACGCCCCGCGTAACCCGAGTACGCCCCGCGTACTGAGTACGCCCTGGGTAATTTGAGTACGCCCCGCGTAATCCCAGACCCAACAGCCTATAAATAGAACTCGAATTCAACCATTTTCTCTTGTTCAAACTCTTCCCTCTCTCTAAGTTTTGCCTCGTTTTGCGTGCTGTTTATACCCCGAAGCCTTGGTAATATTCCCGAGCCCGAAGCAAGATCCGAAGCCCCGAGGATCCCGAAGAGCGTTATTCCCAAGCCGAAACGCTGCCCGCGAGGAGCCCGGTTTTGTGAAGATCTTCCAGATCTACGGAGAAACACCTCTTCTACAAGCCGTAGTGCTGCCTGATCATCTTCTGATCAAGTGAGTGTGTAGTTATTTTCATTCCAACGCAATATTATGAAGTATTTCCTATAAAATACGTGTTATGTGTATATACTTGGTTGTTATACGTGTGAGTGTATATTCACTCTCTTCTATCTTATAGATCTGATGTATTCTCTATGAAATATGTGTTATGTGTGTATGCCTCATCTGTTATGTGGAATATTTATTGATTAAAACATGTTATACAGGTTTTTAAACTATGTATAAAAATGTATATTTTTATCTACTAATATGTTGGGTAGAATATGGGTAGATAATTGGTGTGTAGTAAACAGATGAGAGGCCTCGGTGTTATTGGTGTTATTCTAGTCATTCAGCAGAGTATGGATGACGACCACGGACTATTCTAGACTGTCCTGTGGAACACTAGCAGGCTCATTACCTGTAGGTGTTGTGAACGACGTGTTCACCGGTGTACTCTATCCCCCACATGGTTGCCTTTAGGATACTTATTGTTGAGGAAGCCCCTCTGCAGTAATGTCCGTCCCGATGAAAAATCCTGAAATAGGTTCCTTATAATAGACGTTATTTTTAGGAACGTAAGGTGAGGATAACGGGAATGGGTAATCGGGTTTATTGTTGATTGTTGAAATTAAATATAATTATTGTGGGTTGAAAACCCTATATGCTCACCAGGCTCCCAAGCCTGACCCACTCAGTTGATTTATTTTACAGGAAGTGGCGCAAGAGCTTAAGATGGGCGAACATCAAGTTGTTTTGTTTACAAGTCTGTATATGTATATATTTGTTGAATGACTTGTAATGCTATCGTTTATGCTTTATGATCTGTATCGGAACATGACATCCCGACTTTTGATTATGAAATGAAATCATATTTCTTTATGAAATGTTTTGATAAATATCTATTTTATCATGTTTTGTTTTTGGGAACAAATTCCGCATCTCTTTTAAAATTAAAAGGATTTACTCTTAAAATTATTTTAAAAAGCATAAATGAAATCGGTCTTTTCTGGCCGAGATTTTGGGGATGTCACAAAACTAGACGTTCAGTTCTGAGCGTTAGAATAGTAGGAGCTTGGACTAAAATTTTCTTTTAGCTTTTCCTTTTCTTTGGAAATTGACTCTTTCTTGGAAGGAACGTAGTTGGGGTTTTGAGATTGCCGATAATGTTTTCGCTCATCCATATTTTTCATGTATCTTTGATTTCTTTGGTATTTTTGTTCAGCTAACTCCTTCTGAGATTTATGAATATTGAAGCTTGATTTTGGCTTCACCTTTTGAGTTTCAGCATTCTAGGAAGGAACATTCGGTGTTTTCTTTGGTTCTTTAGGTATCTCTTTTGTTCCACTTGTGCTTGGTTTGTTAAAAATTAAGGGTTTGTTGATGGGTTCTACAACGTATCTACCTTTTACCCTCCATGAGGTTTGTTTCGATAAGCCGATGGTTTCGTCTGCGTTATCAATAGGGGCTGACCAGAAATAATCGTCGCACCCTTCAACATTGTCTTTGTCGACCAAGATTTTCAATTCTGTTGTTTGTTTTGTAGTGACCCCTATAACAGCATATACCTGATTTGGCACAGTTTGAACCTTTTGATAAACCATTGCTTTCGATTTGAGTTTCTATGGCTTGTCCTTTGACAGGCGAGCATATTCAACCGATTTTTCAGATATGAGGGGTTTCTCATTCTCAGTTTCGCTTTTCATAACTCAGAACAATCAACCACATCTTCCACCGAGATTTCGCTCATCTCACTTTCCTCATCAAATTCAGAGGTATTTTCTATATTCATTTTATGTTCTGAAATTAATTTGGCATTAGACGATTCAAATGATTGAATAGTCTCGGTCTTCATTTTTAACCTATCATTTTCATCTAAAAGATTTTTGAGGATACACTTATGTTCCTTAGAGTCAATGAAGGTTTCTATATTGTCCAATCCGATTTTATAAGTGATGGATGTCTCTTTTGAGGACATTATGGATTCACATTCAGTGATGACCTCATCCTCCGTAAATTCAAGGAAGGGTAAGATCATCTTATGAATCTTTTTCCTTATTTCACAACTTAAGTGCAACTGAGCAATATTTGTATATAAGCGTTTAGAAATTAAACAGAAAACATTCCTTTGTTTCAAAAACTTTAAATTGTCTTGTTGCAAATAAATAATTTCCTCCCTAGCCCTATTTAACTTTGTCTCCTTCAGCTCAATCCACATCCTTCTCTCCTCACTCTTTAAGACACCCTGCTGAGTTGGTCAGTTAGGTTAGAGTTCACTAAGCGAGTTTGAATGAGACTACCACTTAAGTTAGAAAATTTAAATTTTAATTCATTTAATTCTTCTTCATAAATTGTTACTGGAAGTTTAAGTGATTCAAGGATGGATTGTACCTTTTTGATCAACCGATCACAGTTGTTGATCTTCTCACTCATAGGCTTGGCTGCAAAGCACTTATCCTCGGTCAGGTTCGACTCCTTACGCTCACTTTCGGTTGGTCTTCCAGCTGTAACCATCAAACACTTTCCAGCCAAACCGGTATCCTTCACCACATAAGCTCTTCCATGTGTGGGCTTTCTCACTTCTTCATCCTCAAAATCGGTTGACCAGACTTCAACTCCACCGAACTCATCTTCATCCGCATTTTCCTGCACAATCAAGGCATTCATTGAACTGTTAGTTGCCTACTTTTTCTTGATCTCTTCAAACTTTCGCATGTAATACGCCTCATCATCTTCACCATCTCTCTTCTCATCCATCTTCCTCAGCATGGAATCTTTGGAGAAGTGGTTCTTGCCATGACAGTAATTGCAGTCGAATCCAGAGTCTCCTGCAAGCTTGCTCTCCTTCTTGTCGTCATCCTTTTGAGAAGTATTCTTCGCTTCATCTTTAACCTTCTCAGAACTATAACTTCCCTACCAGTTTTGGTTCTTATTGATAGGGAACTTCTTTCGTGCAAACCTTTTTGGATTGGTGACCATCACTACATACTCTTCGCTTGTAAGGTCACATTCAAACATATCTGACTCCTCCTTTTCTTCTGCAACACTTTTTCCTTTTGAGACAAGGGCTAACGATCCCACACCCGAAACTACCTTCGCCTCCTTGGTTACCACACTCTCATGGGATTTAAGTATGCCCACAAGTTTCGCTAGTGAATAAAATTTGAATGGTTCGTGAGCTTTCACTGTTGAAACCACTGTCATCCATTCTGGTCTCAAACCATTCATGAAGGTTACCTTTTGCTCGATTAGTTTTCTTTCTATACCATGCTTGATCATATTTCTAAGGAGATGATTGAAGCGGTCGAAGGTTTGTATCAGTTTCTTGTGACAACCCGAAATTTTCATTTGTATAATTTCCACAGTCAAACACTTCAAATATTAGTCAAAAATATTTAGTACATTTTTGGTCGGATTTAAGTCCGTTTGGTGTTTTATTTTATTTTTCGTCAAACGATTATATAAAAGGAAGTGTCGTTATTAGTGAGGTGTAACGAGCAAAACAATCCCACACCTTAGCTAGGTGTTCACGGCCAAACAAGATGTGTTTGGGCCGTAAACACCATTTTTCCATGAATTCATGCTTATAGCATAAGTTTACCCACCATTCCTCACTTTACACTTCCCACCTTCAAGTTCAAGAACACCCACCACTTTTTCTCTCAAGTATCATAAGTTCATATCTTCAAATCCGCCAAAATGTAAGTGTTTCCTTCCTAGATTCTTCCCTACAACACTTAATCTAGTGTTTATACATCATCTCATCCATGGATTTTCGGTTTTACATAGATCTTCAAGTGATCTTCAAAACACCAAGAACACACTAGTGTTTTTGGGTCCTAAACTCTCTTACAAGCTTCATATAGGTAAGTATACTCCTCCTAGCTAGTTGTTTGCTTAGTATACTCGATAATCCATGGACTAAACACCAAAAACCCCCAAGAACATGAGTTTATGTTTTGGGGATCTCCCAAAACCGTAAACACCCCCAAAGGGTGTTTTGATGCCCCTAACACCTTCTATAGCTTGGGTAAGAGGCTAGAACCTTGCATGCATAAACTAGAAACACCAAAGCACGAAATGGTTGGAGTAACCATGAGTTTATGGCCGTAAACTCATGGGTTTATGACCATAAACTCTCAAAGGTGGTCCAAGGACCGTGAACTCCAAGAAGTGTGCCATTTCAAGCCCTAACCACTTCCAAAGCCTTTAAATCAACCCTAGGACACTTCTTTGTGAAACATGAGACCTTAAAACACACAAACACACCATTCCCATGAGTTTACGGCCATAAACTCATGGGGGAATGGTTCGAAAACCGTAAACACCTCTAAGGGAAACCATTTGAGGAGTAAACTCCATTGTAAGGCCATACACTCCTTAGTTACAACCCTTAACACTCCTAGCACTTGAAACAAAGTGTTTTCATGCATTATCGTGTCTTTACTTACTTAATTAGAGATTAAATAACTAATAAGATACATTTATGTGTCACTACATGTTACATAGGATCCGTGTGTGTGTGCAAGTCCTCACTTGACACCTAGCATCCTACCCGGCACTTCCATCAAATCAACTCACTGCAGGTGAGTTCATACCCCTTAATCAACCTTCTAAATGCTTTAAATGCTTTTATGGGGGGATACAAGTTGAATCAAACAAGTTATAGTATCAATTACATGTGATTTATAACTTGCAACCAAGAGGATTTTCTATACTTTTAACTGCTTTGCCAACAAAACTGCTTTAAATGTTTGTCAAACTCATTTTTCATGTTAAATTGTTATAAAACTATTTCCGAACTCTTTTAAACCACTTTTTTCCCAAACCATATCTACACCAATATATTTATATAATTAAAACTTGAAGGACTTAGGACTGATAGCTCACCTTACTTCCTGTTCTTGTTTGATGTGGACTTAGGGTATATTGATATCTGTCCGACTATCGTTGAATTCTTAGTTATATATTATATATTTTTGTTAGATATAAAAGTCTTCACATCAGTCAATACCTTTGTGTATCAAAGGCATGCAACTAACATTTCCATTTAACTATAATAGGTATAGTTAAGGACTACCATTTATTTCTACTATTACCATGACTCATACTATAGTTAGTACTGTTATGAGTCAATACACGTTAAATACTATGTAAAGAGAATACTATATACTATACGAAATAACACTCTATACATTATACCAAGAAAATACATTATACACTAATACAAGAGAATATACTAAAACAAAATGTGGCATACTACTTCTCGATGCGACACTTCATTGTGCTATCACTTCGTAACCAGAGTCTCCTGGAGGGAGAGTGGGCATAATGTGTATAGATCTATACGGGACAAACACTCCCACATCCCGACTGCTAGCTAAAGTCCGAGCCGACTAGGCCCAGGGGTGACAAAATGTCACCATACTACGTGTGACCTGGAGGGTCATATGTTATTCGATCGTCAATCAGCATGGTTACATACGAGTTCACATTCAGACCTTTAGTTAACACATTAAGAATTAAAGGCAAAACAGACTCCCCGAGGTGTATTGTACATTTAATACTACTTGGAGTCTGCATTTTTATTACATTCAGCCGGCAGTGACACTGCTGGGGTAAAACATTATTCTCCAGATTACTTTACATGAATGAAGTCTAAAACTATATTTTCATACTAATAGTTTCACTAGGAAAACTTTTATATTTTCAAAGGATCAAACATACAAATAACCGAGTCTTTGTAGAAGACTACTTTTGCTGGAAAATATAGGATTTTCTAAGGATCATATTATTTTCAAACATTGATAACAGCTATTATATTACATGATTGTAAACACTTTTATACAAGCAATGACACTAAATACTTATGAACTCACCAGCTTTATGCTAATACTCGTTTTCAAAATAACTTGTATTCTTAGGTCATCAGTAGACAGGTACAGATGTAGCTTTTGAGAAGATGGAGTACATACAACACTCATCTTTTATTTTGATTATACTTTTGGTGTCTAACAAACTGTACAGAACATGCTTGTATTACAATTATTATATTAATGCAATGGATGTTGTTGCTTGTCTTTACTATTATGCATTGTTATGATATTGTACATGACGTCCTCCACCCCAAAACGTTTCTGCCGTTCTCGATTTTGGGGTGTGACAGAAAAGACTCATCTTTTATTTTGATTATACTTTTGGTGTCTAACAAACTGTACAAAACACGCTTGTATTACAATTATTATATAATGCAATGGATGTTGTTGCTTGTCTTTACTGGTATGCATTGTTATGATACTGTACATAACATCCTCCACCCCATAATGTTTCTGCCATTCTCGGTTTTAGGGTGTGACATTTCTCTTCAGGTTTCTGTACGAAAACTCCAAATTCTGAGAGCCGTAAGGTTTGAATAGAGTGTTCTAGATCTTCATCGGTTGAGTAGAGTTCTTTCAACCTATCCCAGATTTCTTTAGCCGTCGTGCATGAACCAACTAACCGAAAAGTGTCAGAGTGTAGAGCAAATCTGATCATTCTCATGGCTTTCACATTACATAACAACTTGTCCTTTTCATCCTTTGGCATCTTATCTACGTCCGCCACAAGCTTATTATATTCTTTTTGAGTCTTCACAGTCGTGTTCGTTCCAGAGTGAACAAACGACCCTAGTGTGATTGCTTCCCAGATGAGATAACCATTATCTTTAGATCCAACCACGTAATCTTCAAAGTGATGCGCCTGTACTTCATAGTCGTGATTGTAAAGAATGGGAACCATTGTAGTGGATCCAATGCTATTAGAGATGTTGATGGGATTAGTTTGAGAATCTTCGTGAGACATGGTGAGCCTTTCCTTAGAACCGCTAGAAACTGACCTGTAAACTTGAGATTAGGGATTTATCAAACACAAGAGTTACCGTCGACAGGAAGAAGACGGCTTCTTTATATTCGATAAAAGTAGAAACCCTAAAGAATTCTTAATACAGAAGCAATGTGTATTGATCACACAGTCTCCTTCTCTGATACCAATATATATATATATATATATATATATATATATATATATATATATATATATATAGGAAAATCTTTAGAAAAGTCTCAATATTTACGGAAAAGTTACACTTTAGTCCCAAGACTTTTTTTTGAACGAAAAAGTCCTGAAAACCGGCAAAAATTTTCAATTTGACCCTCTTTGACCGGATAAAACCAGTACCAAATTAATTTGGGACTATTTCGTAAACTAATCCAAAATATTGAGACTTTTATGTAAACAAAAAATATTATGAATTTTCTGTAAACAAAAATATTAGGACTTTTCTACAAACACAACCCTTATTATTATTATTATTATTATTATTATTATTATTATTATTATTATTATTATTATTATTAAAAATATAAATAAGAATACTATTTTTTGAACTTGTTATTATTAATATTGTTACTAATACATATAAATGCATTAAATGAAAAAAAATATATTAATGACATTGTTTAAGGGTGGAGGTGGAGGAGATGGTGATGCTTTTAGCATTGAAATCGTGAATATCTGCTTGAATAGTTTTACTTTGTATATGGTCATTTCATATTTGTTATAATTGTTTTCAATTCAAAATATTAATACTTAACAATTTGAAAGAAGTTGCATATTAATAGTTTAAGGTAGTAGAGTTTCTCACTTTGTACGTAAAATTGTTTAAGGTAGAAGAGTTACTTTCCAAATCCAACAAATTCACTATAAACATTTACATAGGTAACCCATATCAAAATTCAAAAGTATTTATTACAATATTTTGTCTAATAAAAATTAATAGGAATAATTCAAAAGTATTAATCAAAATTCAAAAGTATTAATCCAAAAAACATGTCCTATTGCTTTTTATTAAACAACATATTGTAATTAATATTTTTGAATTTTGATATGGGTTACCTATGTAGATATTTGTAGTGGATCTTTTGGATTTGAAAAATAATCATTCCAACTTAAACATTTTTATATACAAAGTGAGAAATCATTCTAGCTTAAACTATTTATAAACAATTTTACAAATATGCAACTTCTTTTAAATTGTTAAGTATTATTATTCTGAATTGAAAACAATAACAACAAATGTCAAATGACCATATACAAAGTAAAAATATAGAAGCAAACATTCATGATTTCAACGCTAAAAGCATCAACATCTCCTCCACCTCCACCTTTAAACAATGTCATTAATATTATTTTTTCATTTAATGTATTTATATGTATTAGTAACAATATTAATAATAACAAGTTCAAAAAATAGTATTCTTATTTATATTTTTAATAATAATAATAATAATAATAATAATAATAAGGGTTCTGTTTGTAGAAAGTCATAATATTTTTGTTTACAGAAAAGTCATAATATGTTTTGTTTACAGAAAAGTCCCAATATTGTGGATTAGTTTACGAAATAGTCCAAAATTAATTTGGTACCGGTTTCAACCGGTCAAAAATGGTCAAACCGCAAATTTTTTCCGATTTTCGGGACTTTTCGCTCAAAAAAAAATCTTTTGACTAAAGTGTAACTTTTTCGTAAATATTAGAACTTTTCTAAAGATTTCTCATATATATATATATATAAAAAGCATATATAATCAATATCTTAAGTACAAATTGTAAAGTATAAAGCACAAAAAATTAAGCATCTTATCTTAAAAAACAAGGAGAGCTAATCTGTACCGTTGAATAATATTTGAATGGTAGGGATTTAAAAAGAAGGGACTCACACGCATTGCCATCATGTTATAATCGAAGGCGGGCAATTCAAATCTTTTTGAAATCGATTTTTCACACATCTGGAACCAAAAAGGCATTTATTTCTCTTTCTTGCTCGCTCCTTTGTTCATTGGTCATGGCTGGTTCTTAGAACTTCCGATTCAGGTAAGAATCCTCTTCTTTATTTCCTCTCTCTCTCTCTCTCTCTCTCTCTCTCTCTCAACACCGATTATCTCGAATCGGTAAGGTTATCTTCTAAATCCCACCCCACCTATGCAACGATTATAGTGGATTAATAGATATCTTGGATCCCAACAACGATTAAACATCACTCAGTCGACTCCTTCTTCTTACTTCTTATTTGTTCGTATCCTCAGCTGGAATCGCAAATCAAAGCTTCCAAGTCTAAGCTGGAATCCCCTGTATTCTTCCATGAACCTCCACCTTCCGCCGCCATACAAATTTCTCACTTCCATCTTCACCATATATTCCAATAATCTCCCTTCAATAAACCTCTAGCTATCGCCACCCTCACTCACATATTATTTCTAAAATCCCTAAATCTAATATCAGCCCTAGACATCATTATTTCATCAAAAGGATCGAAAGAGAAATAGCTGAAAATTCAGAGTGGCATTTTCCTATCCCTAATTTTTAAATCACACACAAACACCTTCATCGTTTTGAATATGGGATGAAGATTATAGGAAATTGAATGAACCGAGGTTGAAGAACGAGACCAAGAACACAACTGAATTTGGTGTTTCAAGTTTAGTACACCATCATGTTTCTCCACTGTGTCGATTAGTGGATCTGGATCTATATCCAAACACTAGCATCATCGATTCTCTCTCTCTCTCTCTCTCTCTCTCTCTCTCTCATTTAAATTTTAATTTGGCTTGCAGGTACAGTTACCAAGAGATTTTATCGGCACCACATACATGGTCATGGTGATGGTCTTCTTTGACTCCGGTCACCATATTCACCACTAGGCACATTTTTTATGATTTTCCAAGCAACAATCTCGACTCTCTTCAACTCTTCCTCTTTCCACTCTCTTCAACTCTTCCTCTTTCCATTACAGTTGTTTGTTTTTGTTACTCAAAATCTCATGATCTAATCTATTTATGTTTTAAATGCACGGTTTGTTTTAAAATCATGTAGTCTATGATTCTTCATTTAGTAGTGTTCATAATCATCTCCACCTGATCTTTTGCTATTTACAGGTGCATTCATGGTGAACGGGAATAGAATGCAAAAAGTTTAATCAATGTGACCTTCTTTTTTACTTCGTTTTTTTCAGGCCTCCGGAAAATGAATCCCATCATGTAATGTTTGTATTTTTTTTTCATCTTATGTGTATATGCATCTTGACGGACCATAGACGCACAAAGAAATCTTGAGTTTTTCATCTATGCTTAAGTATGATTGGTGTCCATTTTTTGTGTAAACATGTTTTATGTTTTTTAATTTTAACAAATTGGAATACATATGAAGTTTTATGACTTTCTTTCTATTTTACTTTGAAACCCTAGAGAGGGTCACGATTATAGCAAACCTTCATAAATTGTTTCTTTTATTAATTTTTGGCAGATATGGTTTTCTAGAAACAAATTTTTTCATATGTGTTTTTTATTTGGTTTTCTTTTCGACTCTACTCTATTTGATTTCAATTTTTTCTTAATGAACTTAAGTTTCTTAATATATTAGGCGGTTTTAAGGTTTACTCTGCTCCTGAGTCAAGAAGAGTGGGGTTTGTGGCTTTGTGCAACAATAACCAAGCAAATCAAATCTGGATTCAGAAACCCTTTACTCACAAATATTCTCCTTGGGGTAAATTTATAATCTGTCTATGGTTTATCTATTTATTTTGTGTTTTAGTTCTGATTTTGTGAAAATTTCACCTTTTGCTGGGTTCTTAAGACTTTGTGCTATGTCGTTATTCTACACCTTTTGGGGGGTTTTCTACATTTCCATTTTACTGAAACTAAAGCTTCTTTCCCCCTTTCAAATCCCTCTTTCTACTCCTTATTTATTTGTTAATTATTGTATTGTTTTTTATCATTTTCTAATTTCTTCTCTTTAAGGTTATCTGTTTATGTTATATTCATATTAATGTAATGACAACAATGACATTTGGAGACTGACCAATGAGATGTGTGTCCTACTTTAGCCTTGGCAATGTCTGCATCTGCACCAGAAAAAAAAAGAGGAAGTGGATGCTTCGAACACTGAGTATTACGAATGGAAAGCTTTTGCTTTGGCAACAACATCAGGATATATGTTTTAGTCCATTACTCATATTTTTCAAATCACGGAAAAACACAAGAAGAAAAAAACTTGAAGAGATTATGTCAGCAACTTAATTTTATGGATTACTCTTGTGTTTTTTTTAGAATTTTACTTTTATATCAAATATTTAGCTTTGAAAAATAATTTTGTTTATTTATCATGTATAATTTTGTTTATTTATCATGTATAATTTTGTTTATTTATCATGTATGGATATTTGTAGTATAATTTTGTTTATTTATCATGTATAAGTTTATAACTTTGTTTATTTATCATGTATGGATATTTGGAGTTTATTTAATATTTATACGGTGTTTTATAATAAAGTATATATGTGCTTTTTACATTTATGGGTTTCTAGAATTTGAATTACTGTTTGATTTTCAGGTGAGAACTTGAGTTAGTGTTTGATTTCCATTAGGTATTTCATAGGTTCACATCAAGATGTTTCTTACTTGTTCTTTAATTTATTGTAATCATTATTATGTCAATAAATTAAAATAATAATTGATATTTTAAAAATGAAGCTACGTCAAATGTGTAAGCAATTTATATTTATTTTTAAAACCTAAACAAATCTTTGGTTAGATTCTTTTGGCCATGCATGTCAATATACAGTGTATGATTTTTTTGGTAGTAGAACATGTAAAAAATCAAATGTAAGATCTGGCTTTTTGTTGGTCTAATAGATATATGTATTTGATATTTTCATATGAATAAAAAGGTAGGAAATATGTATGTCAAACCCAAATTATATAAGTGTATATATTCTAAAGAACTTTTTGGGTCATAAGTTTAAGCTTTTAGTGAAAATTTATTTTAATATTTCATTTTTTGTGACTATAATAAAAACAATTACGTGAGAGATTGGGGAATATGATAATATTGAAGGATGATTATAATATTAATAAGTAGCATGCTTCCTTAGCGATAATAAACCTTATATCGAAACAAAAATATCCCCTCCTCTTTAAACCGTAAACCTTATGTCCAAAGAAAAATATCCATCCAACCCTCACCTCCACCTCACCGATAATAATTCCCGAAAATAAATTATTCTTCAAAGGGTTTTTTAGTGTACTTTTGTTTTTAGCATAAAGACAATGTATTTTTAATTTTATCCCAAAGTCGCATTATATTTATATTGTTTAAACAAAAAATAACATATTTACATTTGTTACCTTCATTCTAAACCATTATCATCAAAATGAAACTATTCGCTGAAAAGAACAATTCACCACCTTCAAACGATGCATATCAACTTTGCAGTTAGCAACATGCTTTTCCTTTTATCCAGAAACAACGTCCTACAAAAAGAAAACTAATTACCGAAAAAAATAATCATTCAAAAGGATGAAACGAATTATCAAAGACGAAAATGAAACTAATCGCGGCATGAAAAACATACATTGAAAGGAATTATCTCGCGTCGCCGCATTGCGCGGGTATCCTACTAGTGTGTGTGTGTGTGTGTGTGTATATATATATATATATATATATATATATATATATATATATATATATATATCAAGTACAAGGTTGAATTTTAAACTAGTAAAATTCTAGGGTTTGAAATTTAAATAGTTCAAGTTAAACTTTTAATCAAAATTTTAAATTTCAAAACTTGAGGGCAAGTTTTAAACTTTTCAAAACATAAAGGATCAAATAGCAAATAATTTAAATTAAAAATTTAATTTAATGATTATCTAAATTTGACCTAATTAATTTTATTCACAAGATAATTCATCAAATAATTTAAATAATCAAATATTATCATATAAGGAATTTATTATTCAAATAAATGGTAATTATCTTTTGTTTTGGAAAGGATAAACATATAGCAACAATGAAATTCGGATTTTATTAGTCAAAAACAATTTTGGCAAATATCCTTAAGCAAAACAGCAAGAAATCCCAAAAATCTCTCTGTCTGACGCTCCGACTCGCTAAGTCCCCTTATGGACTCATCGAGTTCATCCTACTCGTCGAGACCACATTGGGACTCACCGAGTCCACCAGGCAGAAGACTCAAAAACTCGATTTTCAAGAAAGAATGAAACACAAAGCATCAAATACAATAGAAGCCAATCAAGGCTCTGATACCACTGATGGGTTTGTCACAAAATAACATCCTATGTGTTCATGCAAACCCTAATGCTTGGATCTAGGCTTCTGTATTGTACATGCAATTGATCCAAGACTTGCAAACCCTAGATCTAGTGTATATAATTCGAAATTAGCATAAGAAAAAAGATCTCGATGATTACCTCTTCTTGAAAGCTTGAATCTTCTTGTCCTTGGAGCTTAGAGTCACAAATGTCACTCCTCTAATAGCTTACAAACACCACAAGCAAGGAGATGATCTTGGAGAGAGGTTGGAAGCTCTTGAAGTCGGCTTTTTTACTCTTAGAAGTAGGGTTAGCCGATTTCTGAAGCCTTAGGGGTCTATTTCTACTTGTGCTGCTAGGGTTTTAGTCAAAACCCTAATTGGATAACTTAGGTCTTAAGTAGTCCAATGAACCTTCCAGAATAAAGGCCTTGAAAGAAATTAGATGGGTCTGACTATAATTTTCATCCACCCCTTAAATCCAAAAGGATTCTCAGCCCAAATCAATTATCACACAATTGACAGTTTCACTCCCCTTTATTTAATTAATCTCTTTTAGCCACATAATTAACTCTTAATTAATTCTTGTCTAATATTAATTAAACTATATGATTTCACCCTTAATATATTATTCATATAATATATTAATAAATCATAATAAACTCTTTATTCATAAATCATCCTATCATGTTGCTTTGGTGAAGGCAACCCAAAAGGACCATGCACAACCGGGTCAAATACTTACCAAATATAGTTACGGGGCTAGACACTAATCCAATGTTAACTTGTATTCAGTATTTAGCATGCGTTTTCCCCCGAAAACATTAAAAATTGGGGCCATGAAACTCACCCTATTAGCATGATCTATAAAATTTAAACGGTCAGTGGCTCATCGTTGTTAGGCTCGCGAAGGGAAACAACCTTCGAAAACGAGAGAGAATGAAAGGAGAAGGTGTAAGGATTGAATGATATTTGATCGCTATTTATAGACTATTTTGAGCCCATTCACATCGTAAACATGATAGGTTCACGTTGTGAACTTCCATGAGTCATCCTGTAGCCTTAACATGTGTTTTCTAGCCTCGATTAGTGTCCTGGAGCGTCTTGACGTCGTGAAAAATCCTTGATCATATCGTGAGCTTTTTATTTGTTGTTATGTAGACTTCTAGCTTCGAAATGTGGCGTTTTGACTCCTCACGTCGTGAGAAATTAAGCTCACGTCGTGAGTCCAATTAGAATAGGGTTTCTAACAGCTGTATATTCGGAAGGTCATAACTTTTGCATACGAACTTCGTTTTTGACGTTCTTTATATCCATGTGTAAGTATTTACGAGTACTACAACTCTCTTTTAGACTCCAATAAGTAATTCTAAGTCTATTTTAAATTCCTTTTATTATAGAGATTTATAGTGTTAGGGTTTATCAGAACTTCTTCACGCGAAGTCAGATTTAGACGTTCTCTATATTTTTGGAATCGCATGGATGTATAATTTGAGTTGTATCATAAAGTATGTATGAAAGTTCATATTTGTATTAGAATTTATCATGAACGACATAGTAAGTTTATCACATTACTAGTTTAAAAAAAATCACATTGCACAATTGGCATAATCACATGTGATTGTTATTGACCTATTTTGACTGGTGTTATATATATATATATATATATATATATATATATATATATATATATATATATATATATATATATGTTAATATCATATAACTAAAATATATAATTGATTAGATTGAGATTTTTAATAATTTATCTAAATAAAATATCAAAAAACCTTTTAACGAAAAAAAAAAACTCTTTTTGAGGCTCTAAAAGTCTTTAATGGCAAAAAACACCTTATGTTATGGTGATGCTATGAGTTTTTGTATATCGCACCAATTTCCATGTAACATGCAGATTTCATCAAAATTTGAGACTAAACATCATTCTGGTACTAAGTTTTTATTCCTACTAGTGATGACATCATCATGACTTGTTACTTTTAAGTACATATGAATAAATAGGAAACTAGATGTACTAGATTTTGAATAATTTTATATTCATTTAACAATAGGATGTAACAAAAATAGTTGTCTTATTTTCCTTGTGAATGCAAGAATGTATATTGACATATCAACTCACTTTTCTTGTTATATTATTCGCACTTGAATACATACATTATTTACATATGAATAAATAATATAACACATGAATTGGTTTAGGAATCAAGTTTGTTTATGCATACCAACATGTAAATTCAACATTATACTACGATGGACTACATGTATTGGCTTCTAATATGTTTAACCATTCACATGTGACTTTAACATGATAAAAAAATACTGAATATATTGAATTATACAACATTTACATGTGAGTATAAGAACTATATTGTCTTCATCAATGTGTTTTCTTTTGTGGGCTAACTAATCATTTATTATATTTTAATTAATGTGTCTTCTTTTCCTGTTTAACATGTGAATTCATATAAAAATTGTTTATAATTATTTCATATTACCTTATTCACATATGAATGCAACTTTTAATCACATATGTTTGCTTTGGACTATTAAAAGCATATATTAATTTCCATATAACATCACATATTTTCTTTGTGCTCTTAATAACTACATATTGATTCATGTGAGAAGGTATAATCACATGTGAATATTATAGAGTATATTTAGTTTGAGTTTTATTCATATGTGAGTAGTATTGTTTTGTATTTTTTTTTTGTTATTATTTTTATTCACAACTTTTATGTTTTGATGATCTCGTTTGTAAGTGATGATATAAATTCCATTACATATTAAAGATGATAATAATGTTTTTGCTTCAATATTTTAAGATTATGATGAATATGATGAAATTTTAAGTCATCAGAACCAAAATTACAATGTTTTAGGTAAATAATATTTTAATATTGCTTTATTCATATATGAATAGGTAAAAAATCAATATTTTATTGTATTCAGATAAGTAAAGCTATATTTATTCACATGTGAATAAACAGTGAGTTTTGTTGTCTAATATATGAAATTCAATGATTATTTACATGTAAATATACATGTTCTTGTGATGAAAGCATATTGATATGTGTATGTTTTTATATATATATATATATATATATATATATATATATATATATATATATATATATATATATATATATATTGTAACAGCCCGAAATCTCAAGTATTGTTAAAATTACACTTTGGGGTGTTTTAAAGGGGGGACTCGGCGAGTTGGAGACAGACTCGCCGAGTGGGATCGCAGACCTGGTCGCGGGTTCGCGACTGGACTCGACGAGTCCAGATAGGGACTCGGCGAGTCTGCGCTGTTTAGCGAAAACCCTAGCCGTTCAGGTTGGGACGTATAAAAGGGGATCATTGGCCGTCATTGTTCCCTTTTAGCCTTCTGAGAGGAGCCCTAAACCGATTGTGTGCATCTGGAGCAAGGTTAGAGGCCATGGGTGATTGTGAAGGAGTTGTTGTGCAAGGAGGAGAAGAGTCTTGGCTAAAGGAACTGCAAGAGATTCGAGTTCTGAGGTTTGGGGACACAGAGAGTGCGTTATTCAGGTAATATTTCGGATCATTTCTGTTATATTGATGTGTGCATGGATTTAGGGTTTATGGAACCCATTTGGTGATTAGGTGGATTATTACCTTGTTACCCAAACGAATATAACCCTGTATTAGGACCTTTAGAGGACCAGAAGGTCCCATGCTTGTGTATTTCGGAACCATAGTTATCTCAGGAAGCAGTTTGATCGACTGCATGGCATGGACTCGCCGAGTCCAATGAACAGACTCGGCGAGTAGCTTGGAGATTAACTGGGGCTCGTCGAGCTGTTCTTCAGACTCGGCGAGTGGAGTCGGGGTGGCCCCGCGATTCTTCCAGGAGTAACTCGTCGGGTCAAGGAGAATACTCGACGAGTAGAAGGGAAACTTTAGAGGATTGGAGGATGACTAGACTCGCCGAGTCGCCAGGGTACTCGCCGAGTCCGGTCGAGTTGACCGTGGATTGTTGACCAGAGTTGACCTATGTGTGATTTCTTGGGGTCAGTTGTCTTGAAAGATAAAAGTGTTAATAAGGGACGTACGATATTACAGGGAGTCTGTAGCTCGGTGGATCGAGTACGAGGGATTTCAGGAGTGGCTAGCTTTCAGTATCCACGAGGTGAGTATTCTCACTATACTGTACCCGGAAGGGTTTGACTGTGTGACCGGAAGGTCGGATTTGATATGTGTTATACGTGCCATAAATGGTAAGGTAATTTGCTATGCGTACTATGTATGTTTATATGGGCCGGAAGGCAATATGTTATGTGACCGTAAGGTCGGATATGATCTATGATATATGTGTTATATGTGATAAGTTAAATGTATTATGTACTGTGTATGTTTATGGGCCGGAAGGCAATATGCTATGGGCCGGAAGGCAATATGCTATGTGACCGGAAGGTCGGGTGTGTTATGTGAAATAGATGCTATATGTGGTAAGTTGTTGGTTATGCGTGCTGTGTGTGTTTATCTGGGCCGGAAGGCAATATGTTATGGGCTGGAAGGCAATGTATTATGGGCCGGAAGGCAACACGTTATGGGCCGGAAGGCGATTATCTCATGGGCCGGAAGGCATTGTGCAGTGGACCGGAAGGTCAGGGCCTGGAAAGGCGTATGTGCGTAAGGTGTATATTGGGGAACTCACTAAGCTTCGTGCTTACAGTGTTTTATGTTATGTTGTTTCAGGTTCTTTCAGTAACATGGGATGGCACCGGCTCGATTGTACACACCAAAGAAAGAGTTGTATTTGGAGGATCCTGGTTTTCTAATCAACTGAAAATGGAGCTATGTTTTGTAATTCATTTATGAATGAGATTTTAAACAAGTGTTTTAATATTAAATTGATTATTTAAATGAAAATTTTGCCTTGAAAATCACGGTGTTACAAATTGGTATCAGAGCCTTGGTTTGAGGGATTCGGATGCACCTTCGGGTAAATCTGGACTCAAACTGAGGAAGTAAGAAAAAAAGTTTTCAAATAAATAGTTTTCTAAAAGTGAATAAGAGTTCAAAGAGAAAGCAAGAAAGAGCAGTGTGTACAATCAGCCAGAGCCAAACGGTGATTTCCCAAAATACCCTTACTTTTGTGTTATGAAATATCTATGATGCACTTTATGAGATATTATTGCATGCTAGAGACAGGCTAGGTATTTCATATCTTAGGACTAGAGTGGCCTGATTTGTGATGCCTTAGCCTAGGGTTTGTTGTTATATGTGCGTTATGCTTTTGAGTATGTGATGAGTGAGAGTATCCAGTTAGAACGCACGAGGGGTAGAGCTACAGAGTCCAGTGGTACTTCCGAGGATGAGCCGAGAAGGTGGAGCTATCACAGATAGAGAGTCCTATGTATTCTTCGATGCTCGAATGCTGCTTGCTCTGTGCTTTGTAGAACTCTCGATGATGGGAGTCAGCTACTAAGTGAGTATGACGATATTCAGGAGGTAGATGGCTGGCATCATTAGGAGCTCTTCAGCAGCTGATAGCAAAGAAGTGGGAGGACGGCGGAAGGGACTAGGGAGTAAACCTAGCCAGATGAGTGCGCTGGTAGAGTAGAGGATTTCGCTGGGGAGCGAGCACGCGCGATGGGATCGGTGAAAGAGCAGGTTGAGCAGCTACTTAGGAGCTCTGGGATGGTCCGTGTGGAAAGTATGGGTAGATGTGGCAGGTAGTATGGGCCCGTACTACTGAAAGCAGAGGACCCATACTTGATACAGGGAGCATTCTGAAGGTCCTAAGGAGCAGATTGAGGAGTGATGCTATGGTTCGAGTACCATACATCGGAACAGATTGAGGAGTGATGTTATGGTTCGAGTACCATACACCGGAGCAGATTGAGAAGGGAAGTCATGGGATGAGCACCATGGTTCGTAGTGAATGATGCTTGTGATTGTCTTGTTATCCGGTCATGATCGATGAGGTAGAGATCGGACGCTATGGGTTTTAGGCCTGTAGACCATGATTGAGTATGGAGAGGCGTCCTCGAGAGGAAAGGCGAGTGCCTATCAGAGTATTTTGGTAAGGAGTTAAAGGCAGAGGAAAATTTCGGTCTGAGTTGAGCAATCAGTCGAGTTTTGCAGTGCAGAGAGTTTTCGTCTATGTTGGGAGTGGGTCCCTATCCTTGGGACAATTCCGGTGTTGGAACATTGGTTGATGTGTTGAGGTGAGAGGAACGATGATTTTGCGGTGCAGTCTATGAGCCAGGGATGTTATTGAGCAGTTGAGATGCTTAGTGTTAGATTGGTTTGGGATTTGGAACGATTAGAGGCAGTCGTGATGAGAAGTTCTTGGAGAGTTAATCAGAGGTTCAGAGTACAGAGGGTTGATTGATTTCCTTTAGGGGGGGGGGGAATTATCGGGCGTTGCGTAGCACTTTCCTGGAGCAGGTGCGATTTCACTGGTGAAAAATAGTCGTGGGTTGGTTGTGTGCTAATTGGTGATGGTTCGAACCCTAAGTGGGGGAGAACCGGGTGCAGTATGTAAGAAAGCAAAGATTTGTCAAGAGTGGTTATAAGTGAAGTATAGAGATATGCTGTAAGAAATCATGAGACCAGAGGTGTCGGTGATCGAGGGAAAGGGTCTGAGTGAGTTAATGCGGGAAGTACTTGAGGAGGAGAACGAATGTATCCATGACAGGTGCTTGGTGTTGTTGCAAGTAGATAAAGAATGATTGGGTCGATATGCGTATCCTTGTTTGGATTTTGAGTGTCAGGAAAAAGGGTTTCGGAGAATTATCAGCATATGTTGTAACGTCAGCGCTTTCTCGTATTCCAATTGAGAAATTAGATGCACCGAAGTTGTAAGGTGGGAAAAAATATAGATCTAATCATGGGGTTCCGAAGAAATGTATTATTGTGTCTACATGATGCTTGGGGCAGGAGATCAGTGGTTGTGGCAGTATTCTGGAATATTCGGGTATGATATCTTTATTACGAAGTTATTCGTGAATCCTGAATTGAATCGATGTGTGGCATATCAAGTATCTACGGATCTAGTGGGAGCCTTCGAGTATGGGCACCCAGGAAGATTATTTGAGAGAGTGGATTTTCGCAAGATGGGCGTTTGTTATGTTGATTGCCTCCATAGTCTGTGATGGATATTCGAGTCGCAGTACTCACTAGACAGAGGGTGTTGTGATACTGCGGGGAGCCGAAGTACTCACTATTCAGAAGGTGTTGTGATGCAGCGTGGAGTCGCAGTACTCACTAAATGGCAAGAGAATTTCGATGTTGGAATGTTTTCGAGCAGTGTATGAGGTGGAAGAGTTTTGAGTTTGGGTAGCCCTGGTATTGAGTCTTTGGAGATTGGATGTTGAGTCGGGGGCAAGACGGGGGTCTCCGTCTCTGTCGGGAGATGCGGGGAGATACGCAAGGAAGAGGCGCAGCAGAAACCAGAGATTAGAGTTGAGACGATCCTCGGTGGGATTGTATTTTTCTCGCATGAGGAAAAGAGAATTTCGTGACTTGCGTGTCACTGGGCCGGGATAGTGGTCACGGGGAGGAAGTTAGTAGGATATTTGGATCACGATATGGGTGACCTTTGGGGGGCTCAAATGTGGAGCCAAAAACTGATCTGGTACTCAGTCTTGAAGAGGAATATGGGAAATGAGCTTATCATGATGACATCTGAGGACACTTTAGAGAGGGTGAACGATTCGGACGCTCGAAGACACGCTTCGGGCATGTGTATTAGATTCGGAGGAAGTCGCGGTACGTATTTATCATTGGTTGAGTTGTCCCATATCAACAACCATCATTAGTGCATTGGTATGCCGCCCTTTGAGCTGTTGCATAGGAGGTGATGTCGGACCCTCATTCGCTGAGGAAAGGTAATGCATGGACCCGAGAGTCCTTGCGAGGTCGTCAAGCGGATTTCCCTAGGTAAGGGAAGAGAAAGGTATGTTGGGGATAGTGCAGTATGTGTATGTGTTTGTAAGAGGAGAACTCGTGAGAATTGCTCTGAGAGTGAGAATGGATCTCTCAGTCGTTCCGAAATGGATAAGGTGGGCTTTGGATCGGGGATTCGGTGATTCATGGTTTCCTAACCCTTATGGGCCGAGTGATCGTTGAAATTTGGAGCAGAGTTGCATCTTGGGTAATTCTCGGTTACAGGGAGTGGTGGACAGTACAGTGATCGTGCTTCAGTCGACAGAGCAGATTCAACAGGTTAAACAGGGGTTATTGATCGCCTAGAGCTGACAGAAAAGTTATGCAGACAGACGCCGTTACGAGCATGAGTTTCAGGTCGGCGACTTCGTACTCCTGAAGGCCTCTCCTTGGGAAAGGGTGATTCGATTCAGGAGGAGGGGCAAGTTGGGGCCCCGGTATGATGGGCCTTTTCGTGAAGTTGCGAGGGTAGGACGGGTGGCCTACCGTTTGGAGCTGCCAACGGAATTGGGATAGATCCATGACACTTTCATGTGTCGCAATTGAAGAAGTGTATAGCCGATGAATCAGCAGTGGTTCCACTAGAGAACAATTAGGTGGATGCGAGCCTGAGTTACGCTGAGAGGCCAGTGGCCATCAGGGATCGGAAGATCAAGGTTCTGAGGAGCAAGGAGGTACCTCTGGTATTGGTTCAGTGGCAACCTCGGAGGGGATCGGAAGTGACTGGGGAGCCGGAACGTGGGATGCGGGAGCAGCATCCGAGACCATTTTTAGAGTGAGACTTCGAGGGCGAAGTCTGATTCTAGTGGGGGAGAATTGTAACAGCCCGAAATCTCAAGTATTGTTAAAATTACACTTTGGGGTGTTTTAAAGGGGGGACTCGGCGAGTTGGAGACAGACTCGTCGAGTGGGATCGCAGACCTGGTCGCGGGTTCGCGACTGGACTCGACGAGTCCAGATAGGGACTCGGCGAGTCTGCGCTGTTTAGCGAAAACCCTAGCCGTTCAGGTTGGGACGTATAAAAGGGGATCATTGGCCGTCATTGTTCCCTTTTAGCTTTCTGAGAGGAGCCCTAAACCGATTGTGTGCATCTGGAGCAAGGTTAGAGGCCATGGGTGATTGTGAAGGAGTTGTTGTGCAAGGAGGAGAAGAGTCTTGGCTAAAGGAACTGCAAGAGATTCGAGTTCTGAGGTTTGGGGACACAGAGAGTGCGTTATTCAGGTAATATTTCAGATCATTTCTGTTATATTGATGTGTGCATGGATTTAGGGTTTATGGAACCCATTTGGTGATTAGATGGATTATTACCTTGTTACCCAAACGAATATAACCCTGTATTAGGACCTTTAGAGGACCAGAAGGTCCCATGCTTGTGTATTTCGGAACCATAGTTATCTCAGGAAGCAGTTTGATCGACTGCATGGCATGGACTCGCCGAGTCCAATGAACAGACTCGGCGAGTAGCTTGGAGATTAACTGGGACTCGTCGAGCTGTTCTTCAGACTCGGCGAGTGGAGTCGGGGTGGCCCCGCGATTCTTCCAGGAGTAACTCGTCGGGTCAAGGAGAATACTCGACGAGTAGAAGGGAAACTTTAGAGGATTGGAGGATGACTAGACTCGCCGAGTCGCCAAGGTACTCGCCGAGTCCGGTCGAGTTGACCGTGGACTGTTGACCAGAGTTGACCTATGTGTGATTTCTTGGGATAAAAGTGTTAATAAGGGACGTATGATATTACAGGGAGTCTGTAGCTCGGCGGATCGAGTACGAGGGATTTCAGGAGTGGCTAGCTTTCAGTATCCACGAGGTGAGTCTTCTCACTATACTGTACCCGGAAGGGTTTGACTGTGTGACCGGAAGGTCGGATTTGATATGTGTTATACGTGCCATAAATGGTAAGGTAATTTGCTATGCGTACTATGTATGTTTATATGGGCCGGAAGGCAATATGTTATGTGACCGTAAGGTCGGATATGATCTATGATATATGTGTTATATGTGATAAGTTAAATGTATTATGTACTGTGTATGTTTATGGGCCGGAAGGCAATATGCTATGGGCCGGAAGGCAATATGCTATGTGACCGGAAGGTCGGGTGTGTTATGTGAAATAGATGCTATATGTGGTAAGTTGTTGGTTATGCGTGCTGTGTGTGTTTATCTGGGCCGGAAGGCAATATGTTATGGGCCGGAAGGCAATGTATTATGGGCCGGAAGGCAACACGTTATGGGCCGGAAGGCGATTATCTCATGGGCCGGAAGGCATTGTGCAGTGGACCGGAAGGTCAGGGCCTGGAAAGGCGTATGTGCGTAAGGTGTATATTGGGGAACTCACTAAGTTTCGTGCTTACAGTGTTTTATGTTATGTTGTTTCAGGTTCTTTCAGTAACACGGGATGACACCGGCTCGATTGTACACACCAAAGAAAGAGTTGTATTTGGAGGATCCTGGTTTTCTAATCAACTGAAAATGGAGCTATGTTTTGTAATTCATTTATGAATGAGATTTTAAACAAGTGTTTTAATATTAAATTGATTATTTAAATGAAAATTTTGCCTTGAAAATCACGGTGTTACATATATATATATATATATATATATATATATATATATATATTATCAAAATCACATATGGAATATAGAAGTAATTATTTATATAGATGTTAATGATGTTGTTTGTAAGTGATAATGTAATTTCCATTACATATTCAAGATGATAATAATGTTTTTTCATCTACATTTGAAGATTATGATGAATATGATGACATTTCAAGTCACTAGAACCAAAATTAAAGTGTTCCAGGTAAATAATATTTTAATCATACTTAGGTAAAAAATCAATATTTTATTGTATTCACAGAAGTAAATCTATATTTATTTACATTTGAATAAACATTGAATTTTGTTGTTTAATAAATGAAAATCCATAATTATTTACATGTAAATATACATGTTCTTGTGGTGAATGCATATTGATATGTGTATGTGTTTATATATATATATATATATATATATATATATATATATATATATTGTCAAAATTAAATATGAATATATAAAATATTTGAGGATTCACATGTTATTCTAGTTATATATGTAAATTCACATGTTATTCTAGTGATATATGAGTATAGAAGTAATTATTTATCTACATGTCAATGAATATGTTCTCAAAATCATATATAAATATATAAAATACTTATTTCATTTGAATATATATGTTTTGATGTTGAATATATATATATATATATATATATATATATATATATATATATATAGAGAGAGAGAGAGAGAGAGAGAGAGACTTTGGTTATTATATTCTAACTAACTATTATATGGATATAGGAATGATTGTGAACCAATCATTTTGGTTAATTTAAGAAAGACATTTATTCCTATTATTAAATTAAAAAAATAGAATAATATCATTTAATTAAAAGAAGGGTAAAATGTACATTTTCATTACATTCAAGTTAGGAAACACAAATTTAAAAAGGAATTTTTCAGATTTTAAGAGATTTTTTATTATCTTAATTTGAATTCATATTTTTTTAATTAATTTAATTTTAATTCTGTCAGAATATTATTCCGTCAGAATGAATGTTCTACGATATTGTTTTGTTAGACTATTTTTCTATTAGAATAGTAATAAGGAATAAAAAAATTATTGAACATGAAATTGAATACCAACAACATTCTAATACATTTATACACAACGGAACATAAATACAAATTCATAAATATTCTTACACACCAATACATTTTAATTTAATTGTACATATTCTAACCGAATATCATCAAAATACATAAAATTCTTAAGAATAGCATTCTCAAATATACAATTATTGAAAAAATACACTTAATCTTCTTCAGTGGACCAAATAATCACATTTAATGCTCTTCAATGTAACTTGTTATTGAGCTCAATTCCAAGTCTTCCTACTGTATGATCAATCATTGATTCCTTCTTCAAGCCATTCTGAAAGAACAGTTCATTACCAAATGAAAAAGAAAAAACTAAAGTCTTCTGTATAAATTTGCATACGTGTGAATTGCACCAAAACTCAGTGCCAACATTGTAGAAAATGCACAAATCACGAAGAAAATATCGAGATTCAATTCCGATAGAATTGGAATTCGAGATTCTATTCCGACATAATTGAAATTCAAGATTCAGTTCTGGCAAAATTACCCTCACCATTATTCCATATGAATGAAAAATGGAAATTTAGAACACGCATTTGAATAAAAAAATAAAATATACCTCCATGGTTTCTCTTCGACAAGTTTGGATAAATCTCCAAGTCACCTTCTCCCACAAAATCCTTACTTTTTATCGCATCTCTTCCCTCCCATAACCGTGCCAACATCGTCCAACAAAAGTTCCTTCTTCTTCCCTCTGTTTGATATCGGCCGGTTTATAGCAAATGCCTCATCTGATCATAATCGAAATAAATTAATTAATTAATTAACATTTAATGGATTACTATGAAAAGGATTAGTAGGGATTTTGTACCAGATGATAGCCTTGAATCTTGATGAGGGTTTTGGAATCTGATATTCATGGTGATAGTGGTGGTGGTCGCTACAGAAACTATAGGCTCCAACTCGTGGTCTCGAGGGTCAAAAAGGACATCTCACAATGTAGGAACATTAAAGCAACTTATACCTGATTTTGCAAATTTACGATATCTGGCAAGTGTCCTCCTTCCAAATGCCAATGCAACTTACTTTGGGACTTTGGGAATCCCAATTCTTGAAGCTCCTCTAGTAGCCTTTTTTATATATGCAACAAAATTTGGTTAAATATTTACAAAAAAGTAGGATTAAGAACTGGAGTATTTTTTCTTAAATAGTAAGAAGTTACCAGAAGTTTCCTGTGAGCAAGCTCCACCAATCTATTAATTGCAACCTGCTCAAGATCTTTGCATAACAATTAACAATTAACAATAAGATGATGTTTTAACCTTTTAAACTTCTGGCCTAATTTGACTTTTAAGATATAAAAATATATAAACTTCTTACCTCCCTACAAAGCTACCTCCGACGCCTTTACATACTTTCTACAAGCATGCCTTCTTTTTACCATTCTATATAATAAATAAATAAATAAAACCACATCAAAAACTTGAAATCATATTAGGTCAAATGTAACACAAAATTAACCTGTTGTCTGAGTCTTATCTTCAGCTGGTTAATTTCATGTTTGATTGCTTCATCTTCTTTGTCATCCAAGTTAGGCTGTGTCATTAGTAGAAAAAATGGCATTTTTTTTACAAATTATGAATCAAGGGATAGTGAGCCTACCACTAACTCAGGATATATAGACCAATGCTTTGAATCTTTAAAAGAAGTTTGTCATCTACATGTATTTGTTCATACTTATTATCAAATGAATAAATGTTAAAACTTTCCATATGTAACTCCTTTGAAGTCCCAGCTAAAAGCTCAACATCTGAATGCACATCTTCACATGGGGAATCATTGATGCTAGGGCTTCTAAAGGAGTTGGAATCCACTTATTGAAAAAGACACCTTCACAGAATGAGGACTTTGAGCATGGACACCAAACAGTGTGTCACATTCAAATTCCCTTCTTGCCCTCTTTCTGGACGATGTTGGCATGGTTATGAAGCAGAAGGAACCTTGCTACAACATGGAGTATACAACCGAGACCAACAATTCTGGGGTTAATGGTGGAGTAAAAATCGAGAATAGATGACCTGCTGGTGGAGGCGGTGACTTGCTAGTGATGGAGTGGTGGCAATATCGATCATTTGAGCATTGGATTCGGGAATCGACCGATGATAGGGATTAGTGGATGTACTGAGATGATTGTGAGGGATGAGTCAGCGAGTGGGCCGATGTTGATGTATTATAGGGTTTTAAAATAAAATCCCTAATTAAAAGGGGATATTAAATGTTTTCAAAATTTACTAAAATTAAAAAATTAAATATTATTGTTACACCCTTTAAACAATTTATTAATTATTTAATATTTTTTAAAAATTTATTGGTTCACAATTAATCATATATCGACACAATAATTAGTTAGAACATTTGAACCTCTCTCTCTACATATATATATATATATATATATATATATATATATATATGTTTTTCTATATTCATATGTAAATATAACAACATATCAATATGTACTCACTTGTGAATATATATTATTAGGGATGAGCAAAAGGATCGGGGAACCGGCCGGAACCGGTCCCGGAACCGGCACCCGATGGAACCGGTCGGGCCGGGACCTATACCATAAATTTGTGATTATTTGGAACCGGGACCCGGAAAGAACCGGCTATTGGAACCGGCCCAAAACCGGGAACCGGCCCGACTTAAAACCCCATATCCATACTGTCGCATCTCGCAGCTTCTTTGTACACGCATGCGGCAATCTTCTAGTCGCAATGCCGCAAGTCGCTATCTTCACGTAACACAAAAAAAAAAAACACGCAATCGAGTCGGCCACGATCGCAACTCCCCCACTGCCGAACCCTACTCGCTATCATCTTCATCAATTGGCAATCGACATCTCTTCATTCATCATCATTCAATTGAATCAATTCTTCATCTCCAAGTTTCCATCGATTACAAGTTTCCATCTCCAATTTTAAACCGATCTTCAATTCTTTATCATCCTTCAATTCTTCATTGATTTTCATCTTCAATGATTCAAACTATGGATGTCCATGAAGATCAAGTAAGAGCATATATTTATATTTCATGTTTTAAGATTATATATTTCAATATTTGTTTCAATGCTTCAATGATTCTCCAAATAATGGCATGCATGCAAGCTTTTTTTCTTTGCTTTTGTTGTATCCATTCCAAATATATGCATTGTTATCCCTAGTTAATTAAAAGATCTTGATTTTTGATCATACTCTCATAGTGGAGTACTCCTTTACGGATGAAAGGTTGTACATATAATATATGTTTCATGTTTTAAGCTCCATTTAACAATGTACTTTGTAGACATACATGCAAGATTTTTGTTAGATTAGTTTATTGTTTATAGTATGAATGTAATTATGTAAGATTGTCAAAACTATAAATTTGTTTAGTACTTTTGTTATATAATTAATGTGTAAAATTGACAATGTAGGATTTAGATGGGTTACCAAATGTACCATCATCAAGATACCGAAACTTGGATGTTCATGATGCCAATATTGAAGATGGTAATCCGGCTAATTGGATTGGAAAAGACTTTGATGATCAAGTAAGATTAGCATTTAACTCATTAGCAATATTTACTTTTTTAGCAATCTGTCCAAATTTTGAATTGTTGATAAGTCATTCAATTTAACTTGTTTTGACCTGAATCTTTTTTCTACATGTAGATTAGAATTTGTAGTTGAGTTTAGACTATAAAAACGCTTAATTTGGTTAAAAATTGAATGAGTTACAAGCCCCGCAAAGAAGGGTGTTAAATATGATTTTTTTTTTCTAACAGCAATAAAACGTGATCTGATTTTGTTGTTCAATTGTGCATAACTCATTCAATTTAACTTTTTTTTGACCTGAATCTTTTTCCTACATGTAGATTAGGATTTGTAGTTGATTTTAGACTATAAAAACGCTTGATTTGGTTAAAAATTGAATGAGTTACAAGCCCCGCAAGGAAGGGTGTCAAATCTGATTTTTTTTTTCCTAACAGCAATAAAACGTGATGTGATTTTGTTGTTCAATTGTGCATAACTCATTCAATTTAACTTGTTTTGACCTGAATCTTTTTCCTACATGTAGATTAGGATTGTAGTTGAGTTTAGACTATAAAAACGCTTAGTTTGGTTAAAAATTGAGTGAGTTACAAGCCTCGCAAAACCAAAACCCAAAAACAAAACCAAAACCTATCAACACAAATCAATAAACATTTTTTTTTTTGCCTAAAGTCACTTTTAGAATTAAATAATTAATCCCAAACACCCTTTAAATTTCAGGATATTGTATCAAAAACAAATTTCAACCAAGAATGTAAAAATCGTTAGGCGGTACCAAGTTAGTTGACTAGCAACTAAAGATTAGTCGGTCTAGTCGGAGATTAGTCGACGACTAGTCGAAGACCTTATTGTAAATTCATTAATTTTTTTTAAAAAAATATGCCTAATATAGTAATATCATAACAATATTTATAAAAAGTGTTAATATCATAACAAAATAAATTAAAATCATTAACATAATACTATCACTTCTCAAAGAGTTTCTATTAAAAAAGTTTCTTCAAAGTATTAAAAATTCACCGATTTCTATAGTTATAGTCATTGTCTAGGTGGTGATTAATCGTTAGATACTTTCTAATTGGTTAGATAACGACTTAGATACTTTCTAATTGGTTAATTGAAGCCTAGTCGATATTTTTACAACACTGTTGTGAACTATCTTGGATTTAGTTTTTAACCAATTCTTATTTTTTACAAATATTGTTTCTATAAAAGTGTAGTCTTTCAATTCCTTTATTCCAGAATGCGTAATCTAATTACAAAAAACGATCATGCATCTCGTGGATTCAAGTGTAATACGTGTTAGCCAACTCAAGTGGGTGATTAAAATCGTAATAGTTCGAGACTGTTGTCCAACCCCCGATCCACCCGCTGGTTAAAATGGCAAAAGTAAAGCGTACACATAATCATAAATCATAATATCTTTACAATTCTATATATATGTGCCTTGTACGATATAAAATGGAGGTAGGCCAAGGCCAATCTGGGTATATAGTGATAAGTCATCGTCAAGCCATAAACAACATTATCTTACTTTGTTTTTCACGGCAATCCATTGTCTTTTAATTCCAATGTTGTACTTTTTTTAACGTCATTACATCCCATGTTGCATTAATAACTCCAATTATCTTACCCCACATCACCCTATGAATTATCTTCTTTGTCCTCTCACACACACCAAAACACTAAAAATTAACTGAATCGAATCTCTATAACTTCTATCTAAACTTGCATATAGATACACACACACATACCCACGCACGCGATTTTCTCAACACAATAGTTAATCCGTTCTCTTTCTCTTCCTGTGCAGCTTTATTTGAGTGAAGACATGGGGTTGCACCTAGTGGCTCTGGCGAAGGTGAAACTCCTAGGGGTTTCTAAGCTCCATGGTGCACCATTTGTAGCCATCTTGGCATGGCCATTCTTTCTAAAAGTAGTATTGAGTTTGAGACCTTTTCAAAATCTTATCATGTCTGTGGCACAAGAGTCGAGGCTTTTTGTGTTTCAGTTGAACCAGATAATCGGTTTTCAAGCTGCTGGTAGATCTAGAGCTGATCATGGATTTGATGGAAATAGGACAAGATGGGAGCGAGTTATCCGATTAGTGCAGGAAAGGTTGCCGAATGTTGGCCGGTCGATGCCGTTTGAAGATTATGACCAAAGCTTGCAAGTTCTCTCGATTGTAGCCTTTTGAGGTGCCCTATTCATTTCATTCTAGTAATAGTTAATTAATTTATCACGTTTATCATTTAATTAGTACATTATACATACATATACATCGGATTTTAATAATATATTTTGAACTTTACTGAATACTGATGTACCTTGTTTTTTACGTACATAAGAGAATGAGAACAAAGTTCATGGCTTTTCCCAATGCAAAATAAGAGGACAGCAAGGGTGCATTGATTTTGTTTTTTTTCTTTATTATTTGTTATCCCTTGTATCAGTTTTATATATGTGAAGCTAGCAACAAGAGATTACTTCATCGGACAAGAAACCTTTTTGATAATCGACCTCACAAAAAATGTTTTCAGACAGATTCATTTATAGAGCTTAAACAAACTAGTGATATATATAGATCGGTCAAACGAGAGCAAATTGTATTCAAAAGCTTACAATCTTTTAAAAAAAGAACATGAGTATGTTACGAGATAATTACAAAAATGGCCAAATATATGCGCATTAGCTGCGCTTTTCAAAATTATTATAAAATAACCATATAATTCTTGAAAATCAAATTCTCTGAGTTTATTATTTACTAGTTTTTTATAACCCGTGATAACCACGGTTATAAAATTAATTAAGCTTTTTTATTAAAAAATCAAAATTATTAATCGATTATTTTAAATAAATTATTACTTAAAAGATATTTTTTTAGTTATATAAAATTATAATCGTTGATTTAAATAAATACGTGGAGTTATATCATTTTATAATTTATATTAATTTTATTTTATTTTTTAATTTAATGTTATTAATTTAATATAATTAAAGGAAGAAATTTTAAAATTTGAAATTTAAAATGAAGAATCAATTATTAATTTAATAAAGAGTAAATTACACGAATGGTCCCTATGGTTTAGGGTAATTTGCGCGTTTGGTCCCTAACTTATTTTTTTAACTCGGAAGGTCCCTACTGTTTGTTTTTGTTACGCGGTTGGTCCCTATCTTACATAAAAAGACTATTATGCCCTTGATTTTTTTAATTTATCTAAATAAACACACCCCTAATCCTACCCCATCACCTTACCTCACCTACCCCATCATTTTTTCCTCTTTAAATAATAGTCTTTTTAGATAAGATAGGGACCAAACGCGTAACAAAAATAAACATTAGGGACCAAATGTGTAACAAAAACAAACCATAGGGACCTTCCGAGTTAAAAAAATAAGTTAGGGACCAAGCACGCAAATTACCCCAAACCATAGGGACCATTCGTGTAATTTACTCTTTAATAAAATTAGAGTGACAAATTTAAAATTTGAAATTTGAAATGAATAATTAATAGGTTGATAAGTGGTATGATAAATGATATATAACATTAATGAAGGGTTCTAATTGCATGACACTTGTCAATATGAGATTAAACCTATTCTTTTATTAAAATAGGGATTTATGGAAAATGTTTTCATGTGGGGGTACACAAAACACACCATCGTACTTTCACACTGGTTATTGAGATTTTACATCATTCATTCAGTGACGTTTATTGTGGTGGTGCTGTTGAATACACGGATAAAGTGCTTAAGTGTGATCAATAATTACAACTTTCATCATTCAAGAAAAAAGAATTTATTCCAAATATTGTTAGACATATAATCCTCACTTATTACATAAGAGAGATTTTAGAGTTAACCTTTTCTGTTGACGCGGAAGATGAAGATATTTCGGCTCAAATTAAAGTTGATATGATGGAAAGATCAAAGATATAGGGGTAAGTATGTGAAACAATTGACACAGGAGAAGATTGAAGACTCAAAATCTGATCTCTTTATTAAACGCTATATATGTATATATACACATCTGTGAGTCCTTATCAGAAACCAAAACAAACTAATAAGATAAGACTAATCTAAACATTTAACATACATTTATCTATCATATAACACCCAATTCTGGATAACCCCAATTCGGGATAACTCCAACACCCCCCCTCAGGTTCGAGCATGGGGATCAAAAATGCCCAACTTGTCAATAATGCGATCAAACTATGTTTTTCCAAGAGCCTTGGTTATAACATCCGCCAGTTGTTCCGAAGTATGCACATACGTAGGAGACACCAGTCCATCAGTAATCGCATCACGCACAAAATGACAATCGACTTCAATATGTTTTGTTCGTTCATAAAAGACAGGATTGTCTGCCAAATGTAAAGCAACTTGATTATCACAATGAAGCTTAATAGGTTGAGAATGTCAAACTCCCAAACTTAAGAGAAGACTTTTAAGCCATTTAAATTCACATGTAATAGCTGCCATAGATCGATACTCGGTTTCTACGGAAGAGCGTGAAACAGTATGTTGCATCTTAGTTTTCCACGCTATAGGCGAGTACCCAAGATAGACAATCCATCCAGTCAAAGAACGACGAGTAATAGGACAAGCAGCCCAATCGGAGTCACACCATCCTTCTAAAACTAGTTTACTATCAGAACTTAAGAGTATGTCACGTCCTGGAGTTCCTTTGAGATACTTAACCACACGACGTGCCGCTTTCCAATGTTCTGTACGGGGAACTTGCATAAACTGGGAAAGTATATGAACCGAATAACCAAGATCAGGCCGTGTAACAGCTAAATAAATAAGTCTTCCCACCAACCGACGATAGGCTTCTGGATCAGATAACAATGCTCCACCAGGAAGCCCAAGTTTGTGATTTTGTTCCATCGGGAATCCAGCGGGTTTGGCACCCATTACACCAGCTTCTTTTATGATATCAAGTGTGTACTTGCGTTGACAAAGAAATAACCCTTTAGGGCTTCTTGCCACTTCAATTCCCAAGAAATACTTCAACGCTCCAAGATATTTCATGTGAAAACACTTATGAAGATATGTTTTGAAAGATATGATGGTATTAGAGTCATTGCCTGAAATAATTAAATCATCAACATAAGCCAAGACATTAATTTGAATATAGCCACGTGTGTAGGTAAACAAAGAGTAATTTAAATATGATTGGCGGAAACCATAATGTTTAAGAGATCGAACAAGTTTAGCAAACCAGCAGCGCAGAGCTTGTTTGAGCCCACAAAGAGACTTACGTAATCGACACACAAGATTAGGGTTAGAACATCGGAATCCAGGTGGAAGTCGCATGTATACCTCTTCAGTCAAATCACCGTGTAAGAAAGCGTTATGGACATCCATTTGATGTAGCTCCAAGTTTTTGGCGGCTGCTACAGCAAGAAACACGCGCACGTGGTCATTTTAGCCACAGGTGCAAATGTCTCATTATAATCGATTCCTGCCTTTTGATGATTCCCAAACATTACCAGTCGTGATATATACCTCTCAATTTCACATGTAGAGAGATATTTGATTTTGTAGACCCATTGACTGCCAAGAGCTTTCTTTCCTGGGGGTAAAGTGGTCAAGGTCCAAGTACCATTGTCTTGAAGTGCTCGTATTTCCTCTTGCATTGATTTTTTCCAAACATCAGATTTCATTGCTTCTTTAAAGGAATGGGGTTCATGACCAGCAACAATGGTGGCTAAAAAATGCTGATATTTGGGAGAAAAATTATCACAAGTAATGTAATGAGCTATAGGATAGGGATTACCTGAGGAAACTGATGAAGCCGAGTGCGAGTGAGACGGGACAGTACGCGTATGAGAGATGAAGTCGCGAAGGAGAACCGATGGAAAGTTTTCACGATGGCCCCTACCAAGTTGATCTTCGGTTGCAGCAGTAGAGGATGGAAGTGATGATGCATTGTGAGGGTGTTTTGGGATTGGTTATCCAGGAGAAGATTGTTCCGAATTGGGCTGTGACTCAACAGTGGGCTGATTGGAAATTGGGTCCTTTGGTTAGAAATAATTAGGTAACTCATTTAGTGTAGGTGCGATTGGTTGAGTTTGTATATTAATGTCAACATATGGAAAAATGTCTTCAAAAAATTTGACATCTCTTGAAACAAAGAATGTTTTGGTATCAAGATCGTATAGCTTCCACCCTTTCTTACCAAATGGATATCCCACAAACATGAATTTACGACTTCGACTGGCAAATTTATCACCCTTAGCTTTTTGATTGTGTGCAAAGCAAAGACACCCAAATGTTTTTATTGTAGAATAGGACGGAGCGTTACCATATAAAATTTCAAATGGAGTTTTATTATCCAATAGAGGAGACGGTGTACGATTGATCAAATGAGAAGCAGTGAGCACACATTCTCCCCAAAAAGTGACTGGCAACTGAGCTTGAAACATTAGGGCACGACCAACATTTAAAAGATGTTTGTGTTTTCTTTCAACACGACCATTTTGTTGGGGGGTACCAACACACGAGGTTTGAAAAATAATCCCTTTAGTAGTAAAATAATCAAGTAAACAATTGAATTTACTTCCATTGTCACTTTGAACAATATTAATCTTTTTAGAAAATTGTCTATCAATCATAGCAACAAAGGACATGAACATTTGAAAAACTTTAGTTTTATCAACCATAAGATAAATCCAAATAGCCCGAGAGTAATCGTCTACTAAGGTTAAGAAATATCGCGCTCCACAACTAGAAGGGTATTTATAAGGACCCAACAAATCACAATGTATTTTCTCAAAAATTCGACTAATTTTATTATTACTTAAAGAAAATTTATCTCTAGAATGTTTAGCCTGAAAGCACACTTCAGAGGATTTATTCAAACTACCCCTTATATCACTAGTAGGAAGGAGGGATTTCACCACTTCTTCTGAAGGATGCCCCATTTATTTGTGCCACAATTCCAATATTGATGAAGCTCCATTGACCGCAACACGATGAATAGATTATCCTTTCCCAAAGTAGTACAATCCGTCCCATCTAACACCCACTCCAATCAGCTTCCTCGACCGGTCCTGTATAACACACATATGAGAATCAAATTGAGTAATACATCTCATATCATCATTTAATTGTGACACCGAAATCAAGTTACAATTCAAACGAGGAACTAAGAGCACACTTTTGAGTGTGATTTTGTCAAACAAATTGACACTACCCTCACGGGTAGCTATGACTTTCATTCCATTAGGCAATCCGACAAGAGTTTTTGGAACTTGTCGTATATTATGTAACCAAGCAACATCACCAGTGACATGATGGGTTGCCCCAGAATCAGTAATCCAAAGCTGTTTTTGAAACGTACCGTTCAATTTTTCTTCAGGAATTTTAGACGTACTCATTAAATCTGTTAGAGCCTTCCACTGTTCAACAGTGAACAGTAAAGGTGTTCCTGTTGAATGCGCCTAACCCGACCCAATATTCTGAGTAGGCCCAAGTTGTTGTCCAGTAGAGATGGAGTGGGCCCGATGAGAACCCCTTCCTCGTCCTCCTGAACCACCGCCACCTCTACTCCTTCCATCATTTTTACTTCTGTCCTCCCACCACTCTGGATATCCAACCAATTCGAAACAGGAACTCGAATCATGACTAGATCTCTTACAATGGGAGCAATGCAAGGATGATTTGTCCACTTTCTCTACGCGATCTCCTCTTCCTTTGTTTGAGGTTGCTCGAACGCTAAACCCTAGCACATCCGCAGGTTTATCTTCTACCACTACATGAGAAGTCCTCAACCTCTCATCTTGAATCACAAGATGATAAGCCTTATCAAGAGATGGAAGTGGATCCTGTGACAAGATACTAGTACGTAGAGTGGAGAAAATGTCAGTGTTCAAACCCATAAGAAACTTGTGAAGCATATCAGTTTCTCTTCTTTCTTCATGTTTAGATCCGGCTGTACATTCTTTACAACAGGAGCAGTCAATAAGAGGTTCATGTTTATGCAATTCTTCCCACAATCCAGTCAATTTTCCGAAATACTCAGAAACTGGCATATTTTTGCCCTGTTCACATTTGGCGATCAATGACTTCACCTGTTGAATTCGTGGTCCATTGACCACAACATATCGCGATTTCAAAGTCTTCCATAATTTCTTTGCATCACGATGTTTGGACAAGGAACACTTAACCTCCGGATCAATTGTGTTCATAATCTAGGATACTAACATCGCATTAATCGTATTCCAATCAGCTTCTGTAACAGGTGGCACCCTTTCAGTAATCGTCCCATCAAGAAACCCGAACTTTCTTCGTGTTTCAAAGGCCATCTGGATATCACCAGCCCAGTGATTGTAATTGTCTCCTCGGAGCCTAGTCGGTGCGATAAAATCCCCTGGTCGATCTTGGGGACCAAGGTAAAACGCCGAGTTGGCTTCGATTTTCTGAGAAGCATTCGCTCCAGAGGGTTGTTCTCCCGATTTTGTCATGGCGCAAGGTTATATTTCAAAACCACGCTCTGATACCATGAAACAATTGACACATGAGAAGATTGAAGAATCAAAATTCGATCTCTTTATTAAACGCTATATATGTATATATACACATCTGTGAGTCCTTATCAGAAACCAAAGCAAACTAATAAGATAAGACTAATCTAAACATTCAAAATACATTTATCTATCAGATAACACCCAATTCTGGATAACTTCAATTCGGGATAACTCCAACAGTGTGTTGTTGCAATCCATCCATCATAGTGAACTTACTTTCATCACGAAACACTTTATATCATTCTTTATTTTCGGTTTAATGTTGTTCCTAGATGATGAATTATTTATATAACCTTTGATTTGGTATGTTCACCTGCAGGTGCATTATGATTTAAAAACAATAGCTTTTTTATTGTTTCCACATCCTCAAGTTACACTTATTTTTCCTATAGATCCTCTAGAATGGACTCTTATTTATTTTTATTTATTTTTATAATTTAATAAACAAGGTTTTTTTTTTTGCCACATGTCACACTTTTGTTCAACTTGTCAAATGTTATTTATGGTTATTTTGAATTACTTTATTTTCTACATGTCATTTTATGAGTTTTTTTCTATTTCAATAAATTCCAAATAATATTTTAATGTAATAATTAAAATAAATGTAGTAATAAATGAATATCAATTTTATTAATTGACTTATCTTTTTATTTTAAAACTCATAAATTAAAATTCATTAGTTTATTTTGCTTGTTTATTTAAATTTAAAAGTAATCAATTTTGAGAATCGATTATTTTTCTTATTTTCTTATAAATCCAAAGTTCTTAAATATTTACACCTTATATTTAATTTTTTTTAATTAAGTCATGTAATATATGAGTCTTACACCTAGTGATGCCATATTTCACACCATTTAAACTAAAATTTGCTTTGTTTATACTAAACTAGGCGAATGCTCGCGCGTTGCACAAAAACACCTATATAGTTGAAGTCTTTACAAATATATGATTTTTTTAAATATAACAATAACGTTGTTGTTAAATTTGATATAATAATTTGTTTATACTAAATTGATATAATATATTGATTATTTTGAATTATATGATAATATATACATTTATTATAACTTCATAATTTCAATTGTTTGAATGACTTCTACCTGCGAGTTACACATAAATAAAATTAAATATAATATATGATTTGATGTTATTTATAGTTGTTTTTATTGTTAATTAATTTTTTAAAATTTATTTGCTTAATGTTTTAATTTCTATCATTATAATCATTTAAAACATCAAACATTATTTTTTTATTTTAAAGCTAACAATATAATCATTTATATAAAGTTGTTTTTAACTATTGTTATTGTAAGTTATTTTAAGCTAGTTATTTGTAAACTTTTAACGATTATAAAAATATATTTCAGAATTATTTTAGTTAAATTGAGATTACAATTTAGTTTTTGCTTTTATCACTACAATTTATCATTTTTAACTATTTACAAAATATTCTTTAGTTTTTTTAAATGAAACTGAAATTTATATTTGAGTTGATATTGTAATACGCAGAAACACCTATATAGTTGAAGTCTTTACAAATATATATTTTTTAAAATATAACACTAACATTATTGTTAAATTTGATATAATAATTCGTATGTTAATTTGATATAATATATTGATTATTTTGAATTATATGATAATATATAAATCTATTATAACATCATAATCTCAATCGTTTAAATAACTTTTACTCACGAGTTACACATCAATAAAATTAAATATTATATATGGTTTAATATTATTTATAGTTGTTATTTTTAATTAATTTTTTAAAATTTATTTGCTTAATGTTTTAATTTCTATCATTATAATTATTTAAAACATCAAACATTATTTTTTGATTTTAAAGGTAACAATATAATCATTTATATAGAGTTATTTTTAACTATTGTTATTATAAATTATTTTAAACTACTTATTTGAAAATGTTTAATGATTATATAAATATATTTAGGAAATATTTTAGTTAAACTCATATTACAATTTAGCTTTTTTATTTATCACTATAATTTATCACTTTTAACTATTTACAAAATATTATTTGGTTTTTTTAGTGGAACTGATATGAAATTTATATTTAAGTTGACACTGTAATGTTATATTTAAATTAACAATTTAAGTATTTTGTCCAAACTATTCAAAAATTATAGCTTTAAAATGATAATGGTTTACATGCAACAACATTTTAAATCTAATAAATTAAGTATAATATGTTAAAATTTAAAAACATAACTTTATAAATAGAAGTAAAGATATTATTTTAAAATTGAAATTTAGTCTATTTATGATTACAATTAGGTTTGATATTTATTTAACCTTATTAACCAACTTACAATCATTATTAGAAAGACACTATAATTTATCACTTTTAACTATTTATAAAATCATCTTTGGGTTGTTTAAGTTAAATAAAATTTATATTCAAGTTGAGCTTATAATGTTATATTTTAATTAATAATTTAAGTATTTTATACAAATTGTTCAAAAATTATACCTTTAAAATGATAATGGTTTACATCTAACAATATATTAAAAATAATAAATTAAGTATAATATGTTAAAAGTTAAAAAAATATAAATTTATAAGTAGAATTAAAGATATTATTTTAATATTAAAATTTAGTTTATATATGAATACACTTTAAATTTGATATTTATTTAACCTAATTACAAAATTATAATTATTATTATTATAAAGAAATTGAAAAGTCATGAGAGTTTCAAATGAATGTGGTGAAAGGAAAAAAGAATGGGGGTTTCAAATGCATGATATTCAAGAAAAAATGTTAGATTTATAAGTATGTATGATAATAAGATTCTTCCTTTAATTATTATAGAATGGACTTTAATGATTTCCTCTTCACGATCTGCCAATTTATATTTGCTATGTTCATGTTTATATATAGTTATAGAATGACAAAATTGCAAGAATGGTCCTTGTGGTATGTCAAAACTAGCAATTTTGGTCCAAAATGGGTTTGACTCACAAGGATGGTCCAATAGTTTCATTTTATTGCGAGTTTAGTCCAAAAAAAAATTAAACTTTTTGTAATGACGAATTTGCCCTTGGTATTTTTCCTTTTTCATTTTTTTTATTACAAAAATAAAAAAAAAGAAAAAGAAAAAAAAGAAAATCTCTCTCTCTCTCTCTCTCTCTCTCTCTATATATATATATATATATATATATATATATATATATATATATATATATATATATATATATATATATATATATATATATATATATATATCTCCCATTCGTCTCCAACTCGTCTATCTCCCTCGTTTCTCACTTCTCCGGCGAAGAGAGCCACCACAGTCGACTGTGGCAAATCCTCCGCCTCCCCCTGTCGTGACCCACCACCATCCAACATCCCAAATCCAAATGCACAATGGGTGTTCTTCGTTCTTGATTTTGGATCTGAAATAAAACACAAACAAATTTAACACATCCTCGAAGTGGATTTGCACAACGAAGAACCTTCACTTTATCGATTTTGTTCAATTTATTAGATTAAGTTTACAAATGTTCCAGACTCTTAACACACACATACATAGTTACACATACATCAAGATTAATTTGATTTAAACAACGGAAACAAAGCTCAATATTATTAGTTGTGAAGTCGATTACAACTAAAAACATACACACACAAATATAAATATGAATCTTAAGAACACTCATTTTTCCTGAGTTTAAGAACAAGAACATCACATTCACAAACCCATAAATCATTTTTGTTGATCTGATGAACTGCCCTTCACCACCACCTGAATCGAAATCAAGATAATTTTCAAACAAACCCAACAACAACAATCTAGACAAAAGAAGAAGAAGGAAAGAAACATAACAAACATATCAATAACAAATCTCAACCTTAGATCACGATTTTAGTTGTTTTCTGCGACACATTCACTCAAGATAGCCACTGGACAAACAAAGTTGGTGATTTCCGACCCTCTTAGAACAAGAAAGCTTAGGAGAGAGATGAACAGTCAATGAAATCCATAAGGAGAGTTATGGCTCTAGAAACCGCCGCCTGAAGCATAACCACCACCACCACCTGAAGTCGGTAGAGGGATTTGACGAGACACAAGAGAAGATGAAAAGAGACAGAAACGTAGATCGGATATTGGAGCTACAACCCTTCATAAATGTAGATCGAAAAAATATGGCGCAATCAGAAAAACCTTCTTCGGAGAAGGAGGAGGGACGTCTCTAGTGGTGGAGAGCGCCATCGTCTTCGTCGGATGAACAAATCTGGATTTCACCTTGGTCGTTTAGGAAAGCTTCGATAGAGATGACAGATTTGAAGGTAATGAGTGCTTGGTGGTCAACTGAGAAGATGGAAATGGCAGATTTGAGGGTAAGAGACGTGTCTCCGGTGGATGTGCAATTTTCCGGTGAATAAAGATTAAGCACATCTGAGAGAAAATGGAAGTGTGGGAAGAAGATGAATAGGTCAATTCTTGGAGAGAGAGAGAGAGAGAGAGAGAGAGAGAGAGAGAGGGTATTTTATTTTTGTTATATTTTTAATTGTCTTTTAATTACATGTAATAAAAAAAAATTGAAAAATTAAACAATAAGGGCAAAATCATCTTTACAAAAAAATTCAAATCAAATTGGACCAAACTTGCAAGGAAATAAAACTATTGGACCATCCTTGCGAGCCGAACCCATTTTAGACCAAAGTTGCTAGTTTTGACATACCAGAGGGAACATTCTTGCAATTTTGTCTTATAGAATTATGAAAATCAACCACACAATTTATGAAGGATCAGTATTCAATATATGATAATGTATACAACATTAATTTAGAATAATTACAAAAATTAGGATAATTACAACATTAATTTAGGATAATTACAAAAATTAACTAGATATACATAATCTTTTACTAAATACAAATATTCATCTAATACTCCCCTCAATAGGGATGACAAAAAAGCCCGAACCTAACGGGGGAAACCTGAAACTTGATCATTTCGGGTCGGGTAACAGGTCGTTATCAAGTTCGGGGGAAAGGATTGGGTTATCCTCTCCCCAATCCGCTCCGCCCCGATTATATATATATATATATATTATGTTCGAAACCTTTTGATGTTAATTGCACACGTTCAAAGATAAAATACTTATTGTGGGCAATCTTTTTAGTTATTAACAATTTGGTATGAATGATCATTTTTTTATGTTTTGACCTTTACACTAAACTTAAATCAAATAATTTTTAATATAACGTCTAGTTTATTTTATTAGAGTGATGCATCATATTTTTAATTTAAAAGAGATGATAGAACATGTATTTTTTTTAAGAGACATCGAGACACCCTAAAATAGAATAATGATTTTGTTATAAATTGTTGTAAACCCGATAAGATACACGAAACCCGATGGAAAAACCAGAAACCCAATGGGGCACCCCGATAAGATACCCAGAAGATATCGGGGTGTGTTTGGGAAACCATGCCCCACCCTAAACCCGCCCCGTTGAAATTCCTACCCTCAATCAAAAGGGAGATGTGCCAAGACGAAACATTGTACAAAATGTTTCAAATTGAGTTGTTGGCAAACTCTTAGTGAAGATGTCAACGACCTAAATATTGGTACGAACAAACTTGGTATATAATTTTCCTAATGCATAACAAGAAATATACGTTTTAGGGATGACACCATTAGAGACGATAGGCAGTTTTTGGGACGACAATAGACTATACACGTTTTATCATCGCTAAAGAGTAATGTCGTAACTAATGAGGGCGTTGCTAAAGTTTTTTATTGGCGATCTGTTTAATTGTCTCTGGATCAGTTTATTCCCATACGATTGCATCCCGATCCAAGGGATGGGATTAGCTATGTTCAAAGAAATAGCGACGACGCTATTTGTGACGACAATATCGCCTTTAAAGGTTGTGAAAAATGGGTACATAAATTTCCCTCCAAATCGTTGTCTATAAAAATCAAACGGCGTTGCTAAAGGCATCGTCCCTGAAGGGCTGTCACACCCCCGAACCATCAGGAAAACAACGGCGGAAACGTTCGGGGGCGGCGACATCATACGTAGTATCACAACAATCATATCATAGCAATCAAGGTAAAAACAACCATTACATTATAATATGAATATTTACATCGGTTTTGAGAACATAGTCTATACATATCATTATATAACAATAGATAAAGACGTGACTCCAAAAATGTTCCGTCTTCTCCAAAAGCTGGTAAGGTACCTGTCTATCGTTGCCTTGAGAATACAAGCAATTTTAAAAACGTATCAGCATAAACCTAGTGAGTTCATAGGCATGTTTTTGTATTGAAAACTAGTCACTGAGTTTGTATGAATAGTTTCTTTCCATTATAAGTAAATATCATTTGTATCAAAAACCGTTGTTATCCTATTCTGAAATACGTGTGCATGTTTTCCAAGAAAATCCAATATTTTCTCACATGTTTGTTGGTTCTTGTATGAAAAGTACGTTATGTTTGAAATTCCTGGCTACCACCAATATTTAATGTATGATCGTTTGGAAACCCTGGTTACTACCATTATGTATAGTAGTTTTATTACTTAAAATAAAACTATAGATTTTGTACCTGGAATATCCTCCAGTAAGTAGATAAGTAGTTTTATTATTTAAAATAAAACTATAGAAGAAACAAATCCCGTAAACAATGATTAGTTTATACTTATTGTGAGTCATATAACCATACTAATTTGACGTGTGACCTCCTTGACGTTCTTCAGGGGTCGTACGATTACAAAATTTGTCACCCCAGGCGTGCCCGCCTAACTGTAGCTAACAGTTCAAGTGCGGGATTGTCGGTCCCGAATAAATCTATTCACAAATTCCACGCTCTCCCTCTAGGAGACTCTGGTTATACTACTGGTGAGGATTTATTGGTACCTCGAGGGGCAAAACGAAGATAGTCTCACAATCCTGTATTAACTTGTTTATGTGTTGTTCGGTTGTTCTCGAGTTTGAAATCGTTTGTAACGGTTTAGAGTATAAATAATTATACATAAAACAATCATTTAGCATGATACTCTAGTTTTGGTATTCGTAGTAATTAATAAACTAATTATGACATAGTTGATATGTTTGACTTTGCATGAAGTTTGAATATGTAAGACTGGTAATGAAATCCCAAACTATACCTATTATAGTTTTAATGGTTGTTACATTCGTGTATGATTTTGAAAACTATGCAATTATAATTTGAAAGCATCCCTTATGATCCGCATATTACAAAAGGGATAATTGTATCTAAATGTTTGATAGAAACAGTTGTAATTGCATCAGTTTTTAAGTTATTAAAACCTTTATGTTTAGCTGGTATTACCCCCTGAAAACATGAAAAACTCAGAAAAGTGTAGGGGTATGAACTCACAATTTATCGTAGGATTCCGAATGTTTAATTGGTTATGAGCGTCGAGTGTCAACTGATGTTTTGTACGCGAGTGGACCCTATTAACATATATTGCTCATATATGTATTAGATTGAGTATTCCATGACAAACCATGATGGAAAACCACCCTAAAGACTTGGAATCACTAGAACTAAGCGTTCTATGTCACATATTAAGTGATCTTTGCAAGTTTAAGGCCAAATATGAGCATTAGGGTGGGTGTATGGCCATAAAGGTGAGTGTGCGGCCAGGGTGTGCAGCCAGACTGTGTGTGCGACTGCACACAGGAGTGTGCGGCCGTACAGAGGGTGTGTGCGGCCGTACATAGGAGTTTACGGCTGTACACTCCTCATTTGTGCCCAAAATGTCGATTTTTGAGGTGTTCAAGTGCTAAAACCAAGTCTAAGTAGTAAATGGAGGCCAGACTCTTCACTTTGGAGAGTTTTAGTGTGTGTGCAGCCAACTTATGAAGGTGTGCGACTGCACTCCTTTGAAGGATGAAGAACACGAAGAACATGCAGAGTTTTAGGCTTAGATTTAGGTGTTTTACCTGTATAACAAGCTAGATTATGGAGTTATTCACGTTTTTGAAGCCTTAGAGTGTTCTTGGATGAGAGTTTTAGAGAGAGAAAGTAGATAGAGAAAGTAGTGTGCAGCCAAAGAAGAAAACGTGAATTAAAGGGGGTCCTCCCCTATATATAGGGTCGAGTATATGGTTGGGGGTGTGTGTGCGGCTGGGTGTGCGAATGGCTGGCCGCACACTCGGATGTGCGGCCGGACAGACCTTCTTTGGTGTGTTTGGCATGATTTTGTGATGCTACACACTTTCTAATCCTTCTTAAGACTCATATCTAGGTTATACTAAGCCTAGAGTACTCGTGATGGAACTTGAGCTGCCCCAACCATTAAGTGTGGGCAATATGCCCTGATATGACTAGGCTGATGACAAAAATATCATAATTCTACCTCCAGTGTGCAATCTTGTCAGAGGTGGCCCTTCTGTACGTACCTATCGTGCACATGCTCATGTGCCCCTTCATCCTTCGTACAACTAGCACGGTGCCTTAGGTCTCTAACACTAGCTATTACAACGTCCAACTGCTCAGATTGTTGAGTGAGACCATGAGCCTGCTTCCTCTTCCCTAATTTCCCGAAATCAATCTTCTGCTCCTAGGTAACCCCGACCATCCCATCGTCCGTCTGAACAGCCAAGGCCTAGCCCTTGAACCTGGCAACCAATCTATTAGTGACACACCCAATGATGTTGGGTAACTCCTTGAAAAATGCTTGCGAAGCCTCCGCGACAATCCAATCATGAGATAGAACCCCTTAAAAACATGGTGCATAACCCACCTCTTATCCCAAATGACCAGAACTAGCAACAGGATCCTCCTTCTTGAAGGATTATAGGGCTCCATAAGCTCTAGGCTCTAGATGAGCCCCCAACTAACCCACTACAATCTCGGCCTGAAAAGCCCCAAGAAGACCATCCAAGATCTCCAAAATCACTTCGTTGATCGAACCAAATATCACAGGAGTCCATTCTAAAATATTGCATGTAATCCCCGATGAGATGAACTCTCGAATGCGCTCATTGATCAGCTCAACACCTGCACCTAAGCCTAAATCTGAGCCCGAACCTCCTTCCCGAGTGCTAATCACCATACTGAAAAACAACATGCAAATGATCAGAACATACCCAAGAATCCTCATCCTATAGGCTTCCAAGATTTCTTCAAAACATTCCCCAATTCGAGTATGGATCATGTTCTTTCAGTAGTACGGGCCCAATAATACCTTCCAAACCTATCCATACTTTCCTCAAGAATCATCCCAAATCCTTTAAGCCACCTTCTCAAACTGATACCCAAATACTTGCTACGCAGCGCAACCAAACCCACTGAAGCACTACCTAGACTTTCCTAGGTTCCCAACCTCACCCTGCAATCAACTACTAACGAACTCCCCATAATGTCAGTTACCCACCTCATGAATATAATCACATGTAACAAAGCTTACATAATCCTTCGAGTAACAGACTCATTCCTAAAATGTTTAGACTTAGATGAGAGCTGCGCAATATGGTCAAATTCGTCACTCTGAGATTATCCAACCTTTGCCACATGTGACTTGACATATTCACTTAATAGCTAACTCACATCACTTATGAGTTCCACAAATCATAAAGCAAGCAGCATTCGAGTAGTAACATTCCAATCCATAGAATAGCCAAGAACACCCAATTCCACATACTACAACTCATGCTAGGAACTCCCACTCTCACTGTTGATTGCCTTACGCATACAAATTATACCCAATCTAGCATCACATGCTTCCTTGGCCAGAAGGCAACACATATTAGGCCAGTCTATCACTGACTAATCAGAACTAGCATGAAAGGCTACAAGCTCATACAATAGGCATACAATGCATATCTCTAGCATTCTATCATGCAAACACTAAGTAGATCCTTATCCCCAACTTCTAACACCCTAAATCTAGAAGGTTAACTGTGGAATGATGCCAAATTTAAGTTAAACTCGACGATTTGGAGGAGCTAACAAGGCGTTTTGAAGATGAAGAATCATGGGGATTTAAAGGGTCTACTCGATGAGTTGAGGAGCCTCAACTTGATGAGCTCACTTTGGGTGTGTTTCGGTGTGTTTGAAGCTCTTTGAAGGAAGGTAAGCTTGGTACAAGGTGGTGGTTCAAGTAGGAGCTTTCATATCTAGGTTATATGTTCCATTTTCAACATATTTCAGGTATAAAGCTCTAACCTTGCTTATTATTGGCTTAGATATCTTCTTGGGTTTATTTGTATGCCTTTATCCGTTGATAGGTGGTTGTTGGGGATTTAGAAGTCCCAAGTGTTTATCCTTTTTGGATCTATGATCTTCATGATCTCTTTTGGCATAATGGTGCCAATTTTATGGTCTCAAGGGCTTCATGTATTCATTAAGTCCATCTTTTGGCCTCTTTTGAGCTTTGAGCTTCTTTCAGTAATGAATTAGTGTAAAGTTGGAAATTTACATGGCCATCTTGCCTCATGTGGCTATATCTGCATTTTAGAGTTGTGTCCTTGTTGAATAAGTGCTTAATGATTAAGTCGTCACCCTTTTAAGTTTGGTGTTTTGGGTTTAAACTAATTTTGGAGGTTCTTAGGGTTAAAATTGGAAACTTTACCCTTCTTGAGGCCATTTCAGGTAAGATCTGGGTTGAGAAGCCCTTAGTTTCGAAAAGGTCAGCTTAATGAATTAAGAGGTTGGATTTCTGGTGAACTCGGCAAGTTCATGGGTGAACTCGACGAGTTGATAGGGTTTTGCCTGATCTTTCCTGACTAATGAAGAAACTCGACGAGTTGAAGGACAACTCAGCGCGTTGGGTCAACTTGGACCACTAACTTTGACTTTTGATATATGACTTTGAGCAAGTTTTTCCCAAGGGGTACTTGAGGTAATCTGAATTGTAATTAAGGGAAGTATGGGCTTAGGATAAATACTATATGGTATTGGGCCCAATTTGTAAATTTGGTCTATTAGTAGGTCTTTTTGGATCTTTTGGTTTTGGGCCTTATTGGTTTTTGAAGTTGGGCCATTTTTGGTTCTTGTTTGGTTCAGGGGTAAAATGCTTATTTTACCCCAAGTATGGTTAGTGGGCCTTGTAATGGAATCCATTTGTTGATTTGGTGTTATTTTGATCTTTTAGTTCGGAGTTGTCGTCAGGGCAGCAACTAGGAAATTCTTTCAGTGAGCTTCAGCCTTCGAGGTGAGTCTCCTCACTATTGTATGGGTCAAAAGCACCAATGCCAGCCCATTTGGTTTATGTATTGTAGGAAGACTCAAGGGTTCGCCTTTGGCATTATGTATGAAATACCAGGAGATAGCTCCTGGCACACTGTATGTAAGACCATAGTCTGAACTCTGGCAAGTAATTAGTTAAGTAGTATAGTTTGTATGCTAGTTGTCTTTGTGATGCTTGCATGGAAGACCATAAGGTAGCTCTTGGCACTTATCTATTAGACCCAGGGTTGTGGCCCCTGGCCTGGCAAGAAAGACCACGAGGCTGCTTGTGGCATAATGACACGACTATGGTTGGTACATAACACTCTTATTGATTATGGTATATGAATTATATGTATGACATTTATGGTTTGTTGGATATGTATGGTATATGGTATTTGGGGAACTCACTAACCTTTGTGCTTACAATTTTCAGTTTATGTTTCAGGTACTCCAATTTTCAAATGAGAGAGCTCGAGACGATCGCAGCGCATACACCCGTGTTTTCCGCAATTTGTCGTCTTTGGCAATGACTCTGATAATTTTGTATTTGAAATGCTTTTTCAATGTTTGGATAAGTTTACAATAGTGTTTTGATTATATCAAAAATGAAATTTTCAACCTTGATTCTTGGGATGTCACAAGTTGGTATCAGAGCCTTGGTTTGATGGATTCGGGCATACTCTCGGGTGTTCCTGAACTCAAACTGAGGGTTTTGTGAAATTTTTCAGAAAATAACCATTTCATTAAAAAGGAATTTCTAATCAAAGAAAGGGGTGTGATGCGTTCAATCGGATAAGCTCAAGAAAGTGATTCCCAAAATACCAATACATGATTATTATGTGATATGATATGATTATATAAATCGCATGCTTGATTAGGGCTAAGGATCTGCTCATTCCTATATGCTAGGATAGATGGCTTTATATGCATGATTGTATGAGCTTTAGTATTGCATGCTAGTCTATATATCTGATAAGTAGATAGATTATCTTGATTAGAGTATGTTGGTTAAATATTTCGTGCCTGACTGTTGCTTGCTTTGTGCTTTGTGGGACTCTTAGTGATGTGAACTGACTGCTAAGTGAATGTTAAGTCACATTTTGCACGCGTTAAATGACCTCGGAGTGACGGACTTGATCCTATTTCACAGGTCTTGTTTGAGTCCAACCGTTCTAAGATTGAGTCTTTTACTCGAAGGATTATCTAATCCCTGTTTCATGTGATATATTCATGAGAAAGCTAGTTGACATTGGAGGGAGTCCTTCAGCAGCTGATGGATGGGTGTGGTTAGGAACCTAGGAGAGCCTAAGATATGCTTTAGTAGGTTAGTGATGAGGTTTAGTGAGTTTTGTGCATTGGTTTAAGGAAGTAACTTAGAGAATTCGCGAGGATTGCTGAGGAAAGCATGGATATGTGTGGAAGGTAGTATTAAGCCCATACTACTGAAAGCACATGATCCATACTCGAATCAGCAAGAGCCTTAGAGAATCTAAGGAGCTTGTGTGAAGGGATTTTCGAGCATATTTTGATCGTTGGCTTGTGCTATTTTAGTTTAGGGATAAGCTCTCAGGGAGGCGGTTCAGGTTTTGGTTCGGGTTTTGGCTCAGGTGTAGGTATTGAGCCGATTAGCGAGCAGTTGTGGGAGTTCATATCATCGGAGATTTATCGTAGTATTTCGGAGATATTGGATGAGTATTTGGGTGTGTTCCACGTGAAGGTTATGGCTATTGTTGGATCTTACACTCTTTCTTTTCAGGAGTTTCGTGCTTATGGATCTCCTACGTTCCATGGGGAGAGGGAACCCATTGTCAGTAGGAGGTGGTTAGTGGATGTGGCTAACACATTCAAGACAAGTTTCTACGCCGAGGAGGTGAAGGTCAGATATGCTTCCTGCCTATTGAAGGACAGGGCACGAGATTGGTGGTAAGAGGTTAGTTGTGAGTTGGGTAATGATGTTGTTGATGCTATGACATGGGATGACTTCTCGATCCAGTACCAAGCTGAGTTTGCACCTGCAATTGAGGTGCAACAGGTGGCGCAAGAGTTTCTGGATCTCCGCCAGACTACTGAGACTCTGGCAGAGATCACTGCCAAGTTCCGGGAGAGGGCTTTATTGGTACTGCAGTATGCCACAGATGTGGAAATGAAGAAAGTGAGGTGTCATGATATGCCGCGAGATGATATCATGGAGTTCATGAGTATTTCGGGGTGCGAGACCCTATATGATAAGATTTATAGAGTGGGAGATTGATTTTGGAGTACATTGGGAAGAGGGGGTCAGATCAGGTGCATATATTGGAGAGCCCCGCGAAGAGACCCAAGACTTCTGACCAACTTTTGATAGGCCAACAGGACAGGGTTAAGTGTAGCAAGTGCGGGAAACTGCAGGATGGAGTTTTTCATTCCAAGGGTTTGGGGCTGCTACAAGTCTGGCAAGGTTGCTCACATCAGCAGGGATTGTCCTCCGTGAGCAATCCCGTTATGTTTTCACTGCTCTCAGGTGGGCCATAAGAAGGCCGTTTATCCGATGTTGAGGAGGGGAGCAATGAGTACGCTTGATCCGGCTACTTTGAGGATCACTGATGGATGTGAGGGTAGGGCAGGAGCCCCAGCGGAAGGGATTCAGGCTTTGCAGTGTCAGACAGGGGAGGTCAGGTCTCCAGCTGGTGATGTTGCAGGTATGTACCTTTTGCTTTCTTTTTAGTTTTATCTGCATTTTTTGTGGGAGTCTTGCATTGATTTGGAAAATTGTATCGGGTTGGGTAAGTGTATCTCTGGTTTATTTCTCTGCTTATGTTTGGGTTGTATCTTGAAGAAATGTTATATTCCATTTGCATGCCATGAATCGCTAATGGATTAGTAAGGGTTGTTTATTGTATAACGGGTTTCAAGTGTTCGGGTGTTATTCTAGTTTTTGGTCTGGCTTGGTCAGAGGCATTGTCTGGAAGGCTTATCGTCCAGGTTCAGCAGGGCGATTCTCCAACACCGCCAGGATTCAATGGATTTAGCATTGGTGCATGAATTGGCTTCTTGGATGTGCTAAAGGAAGTGGTCTATTGTGGAGGTTTTGTTCTGAGCATCTGTTCCTTGGATTTTAGTGTGGTATCATGTTATACTATTCAGGGTTATCAGTACTGTTAGGATTCGGGAAGTGTTCAGTTGGTCTTTAAGGGACTGTGTGGTATTTGGATAGTGATGAAACACTAGCTTTAGTAAGTTTCGGTTGTTGGCAGATCACTCATTGGAGGGTAAGAATGATTGAGAATCTTTCAATTCTCAAGTATTGCGAGGGCTTAGTTGAATCAAAGCGAGGAAGAACCGTTTAGGTATTCAGGAAGGAAGTGGGTGTGAAACTCGGACAAGTTTTTCATCTCCATCGGGGGGTGGCATCTCATTTGGCGGTCTGGATTGAGGATTTTGAGTTGGGAGTTCTGGAAACTTCCCAACATTAAGTTAGTGTCTTCTTGGTATTGATGGCAGGCTTTGGGGGACCCAGGTTGGGGTTCCAGGTATGACTCATGTTCAGCTCATTTATTATGTCAAGTGTATGCTCGACTTTGGATGTGTTCGAATTAATAGATCAGCAGTAAGGCTTTAGGAGGCAGTTGTGGCAAGGTGGAAGTGATGTAAGATTGCGGGGTGGCGCGTAGCATTCACTAGTTAGCAGTTAGAATGGGAGTGTTGTAAGCTGTTAATGGAGCAGCTATTGAAGAAAAGCCTTGGATAAATCGTCGATAATATCCGGCTAATCCTAGAAAGCTTCGAATCTCCGTGGGATTCTTCGGATGTTCCCACTTCATTACGGCTTCGATCTTGGCGGGGTCAACCATTATTCCTTCTTGGTTAAGAACATGACCCAAGAATTGGACTTCCCGTATCCAAAAGTCGCATTTGGAGAACTTTGCAAAAAGCTTCTCCTTCTTTAACACCTCCAATACTTCTCGTAGATGCTTGCCGTGCTCCTCCTGGCTTTTTGAGTAGATGAGAATGTCATCGATGAACACTATCACGGATTTATCGAGGAATGGTTTACAAACCCTGTTCATCAAATCCATGAATGCTGCGGGAGCATTGGTTAGTCCGAATGACATAACCAAGAACTCGTAGTGTCCATATCTTGTTCTGAATGCAGTCTTCTCAATATCCTGCTCTCTCACCTTCAGCTGATGATATCCTGACCTAAGATCGATCTTTGAGAAGTAGCTTGAACCTTGCAGCTGATCGAATAGGTCATCAATCCTTGGCAATGGATACTTGTTCTTCACCGTTGCCTTATTCAACTCTCGGTAGTCTATGCACATCCTCATTCTTCCGTCCTTCTTCTTCACGAATAACATCGGAGCTCCCCAGGGTGATGAACTAGGTCGAATGAAACCGCTGTCCAACAGCTCCTGAAGTTGCGTCATGAGCTCCTTCATCTCCGTCGGTGCTAATCGGTAAGGTGCCTTTGCTATCGGTGTTGTTCCTGGTAACAAGTCTATACGAAACTCCACTTGTCTATCAGGTGGTAATCCGGGAAGATCTTCGGGAAAGACTTCCGGATAATCTCACACAACCGGTATATTCTGCACCTCTTTCTTCTCCTTCTTAGCATCGATTACGAATGCCAAGTATGATGCACATCCTTTGGACAAACATTTCCTGGCTTTCATCAAGGAGATGATTCCAGAACTCACTCTGCGTTTGTCCCCGTATACCATAAATGATTCCTTTCCGGGTGGGTTTATCCTAACTATCTTCTTTCGGCATAATATCTCGGCATCGTTGGCGCTAAGCCAATCCATACCCAAAACGATGTCGAAACCGTTTAGCTCTATGGGTAATAGTTCCTCATGGAATTCGTTTCCGTTTAGGTCAATGACGATGTTCCTAATACGATTACTAACAGGTACGAATTTGCCACTGGCAACTTCTACAATCAGGGCATTATCTAGTTTTTCTACAGGTAATGCTAATTTCGCACTAAATTTATGCGACACAAAGGAGTAGTTGGCTCCGGAATCAAACAGTATATTTGCAGGCAAACCATTTACAAGAAAGGTACCTGAAGCGACGTCTACTGCCTCCTTTGCAGCCTCGAGCGTCATCTGGAAGGCTCTCGCCTTCGGCTTTGGTGGTATGTTGGGTCTTCCTGCCTCCTTCTTCTTCGGGCAGTCCTTCAAAATGTGCCCTTCTTCATTACACCCATAACAGGCCTTCTGGTTGAGGGTGCATTCGTTGGCATAGTGCCCAGGCTTTCCGCATTTGTAACAAGTGACCCCTCCATCACACTTCCCAGAGTGCTTCTTCTTGCACTTGTCACACCACTTGGTTTCTGATCCTCCTCCTCTCGAACCAGGTTTCGAGAATCTACTCTTCTTGTTGGACTTCGAGGATCCATTGAACTTCCGTTTCTCACCGACCTCAGCCCTTTCCAGACCCCTTTCCTTTTGTTGGGTCTCCACATTCTTAGCTGCTCGAACAGCTGATTTCAGAGTGGTTGCCATCTTGACTGTTGGGCCAAAGTCAGCCGACAGTCCGTTTGCGAATTTCTCAATTTTAGAAAGTTCGGTTGGCACTAGGTATGGAAACAACTTCATCTTTTCCGTAAATGCAGCAGCATAGTCATCGATGCTCATTCTCCCCTTCTTCAAATTTTGGAATTCATTGTTCAGATCAATCAGGTCTATCTCTGAACAGTACTGTGCCTTCAGTTGTTCCAAGAACTCATCCCATGACATTTTCAGGGCTTCTCCTCATGGCATCGTATCTTCCAATAGCTTCCACCAACTCAAGACTCCAGTTTTCAATTGTCTCACAGCGAAGACAGTCTTCTGCTTCTCGTTGCAGTCACAGCTCTCAAACACCATCTCCATCTCGGAGATCCAGTCCATAATCTCAACAGGCTTTGGGCTTCCTGAGAGACTTGGTGGTTTTGCACCCAAGAAATTTTTGTACATCCGCCCATCCTTGTTGTTTCTCCCTTCTGGGCCATCCCTTTGCTCACCTTGAGTCCCTATTTGACTCACTTGACGGCTATAGTTTCCTTCCTCAGATGGCTCGGGAACTGGCTCCGTTGGTTCAACATGTATGGTAGGTTCGTCCCTATTCTCGCGGAGCATCCGTCTCATTTCTTCCCTTTGTTCAGCTAGCATAGCCTAAATCATACTTACAGCGAATTTTATCGAAAACCGGGACTTAATTGGAGCAGCGTTTCGAAACCGAAAAACTCCTTTTTCTCGCGACTCCGGGAGCCTCGGGGCTTCCTTAGGGTGCTAGGGGTTCACCTAGACTTTAGGGAGGGTTCAAAACCCTAGAGAGAGAAAGATTTTAGAGAGAGGATGATAAATGGTGTGAAAAATCCGGAGACCCTCGCCCCTTTTTATAGCCTGCGAGCCTCAGACTACGCGGGGCGTAATCCTCGGCTACGCGGCGCGTTCTCGCGGATGAGGATGCCAGCTCGCAGCCAGCTGTTTCGCACACTGGTCGGATGGGAAGCGAAGGTACGTGGGGCGTACTGGACCTCGTACGCGGGGCGTAATGCGAGTCATCATGGCGCGATCCGGAGCGAAGCCTTGGTCAGCAAGCAACGGTTCAGAAGCGGCCACGTCATCAGCTTCGCAACAGTGTTCGCATTTTCGAGTTCTAACTTCAAAAATTCGTAACTTTCGCATACGAGCTCAGTTTTTGAGGTTCTTTATATCCACGCGAAGGTGGGAACATACTCTACAACTTTCGTTTAGACTTCGTTGGCTAATTTTGACTCGATTTTAAATTTTATTTTATCAACGGGTCGGGATAGGATTGGTCTGTTAAATCCTCATAACTTCTTCATCCGACATCCGTTTTCGCCCATATTTTTCTCGTTACGTTACTCTTAATGAGATCTTCGATTCTCGTTTAGGTCGTGTCGGCTAAAAACCGCTCGATCAAACATTTGATTTTCGAGCAGTACACTGCTAGTCCGAAACTTCGAAAAATCGTAACTTCTTCATACGAAGTCAGATTTGGGCGTTCTTTTTATCGATGTTCTTAGTTTAACATATTCTACGACTTTTGTTTATATTTCTAAGGCTAAAAAGTCTTCTATCGTAAATTCACTATTTACGTCTTCCGGTGTCGTGCCGGTTTTGCCGTAAAACTTCGGCGGGTCATAACTTCTTCGTTATAGCTCGGATTTCGGCATTCTTTATATGTACGGAAACCTTGAGACATATTCTACAACTTTATGTAGAGATATCAGGATTATCTCATACTTTAATTTTGAGGTTCATTTTTTTATTCTTTATTAATTATACATTTATAATAAACACATAAACACACATAATTCACATAATACTCAAATATTTCATATTTATTACTTCAAAAAGAGTTACAATAGTTGACCTAGACTATTACATTGACAAAAATGCTTAGCCCTGAAACCCGGGCGTTACAATTCTCTCCCCCTTAGGATGATTCCGTCCCGGAATCATGCATCAGCAAACAGATGTGGATAACGACTCATCATGTCATCCTCTGTTTCCCAAGTGAGATTCGGCCCATTCGAATGTTTCCATTGGACTAGCATTAAGTCGACCATCTTGCGTCGTAACTCCTTAGTCTTACGGTCAACTATTGCCTCGGGCTCTTCGATCAACCTTTTATTTTCATCCATCCTTAACTCTGAGATTGGAATTATGTCGGGAACATCTCCAATGAATTTCCTCAAATAACACACATGGAAGGTGTTATGAATACCATTGAGTTCTTTGGGCAATTCCAGCTTGTAAGCTTGGTTCCCAATCCTCTGAAGAACTTTGAACGGTCCAATAAACCTTGGATTCAACTTTCCTCGTTTCCCAAATCGTATAAGTCCCTTCCACGGTGAGACTTTAAGTAAAACGGAATCCCCAACTTCGAAGGTTACCGGTCGTCTTTTCTTGTCAGCATAGCTCTTCTGACGATCCTGAGCTGCTAACATTCTTTCCCGAATCACCTTCAATTTCTCAGCAGTCTCATGGACTATCTCGGGGCCCATAAACTGCTTCTCTCCGGCTTCAAGCCAACAAGACGGCGTACGACACTTTTGTCCATACAAGGCTTGGTAAGGTGCCATCTTGATGCACAAGTGAAAACTATTATTGTAGGAAAATTCTACTAGAGGTAAGTGTTCGTCCCAATTCCCTTGGAATTCGAGGGTACATGCTCTCAGCATATCTTCCAACGTCTGAATCGTTCTTTCGCTTTGACCATCAGTTTGCGGATGGTAAGCAGTACTCAAACACAACTTTGTACCCAACTCCTCTTGTAGACTCCTCCAAAACCTCGACGTGAAACGACTATCACGATCTGACACAATCGTAAGAGGGACACCGTGAAGTCTTACAATTTCCTTCACGTAAGCATTTGCGAGCTTATCCATAGACCACTTCTCGTTGGCTGCTATGAAGTGTGCACTCTTGGTGAAACGATCCACGACTACCCAAATCATGTCGTGTCCGTTCTTCGTTCTGGGCAGTTTAGTCACAAAATCCATGGTGATGTCTTCCCATTTACCCATGGGTACCGGTAAAGGTTCTAAACTCCCATACGGTTTCTGATGTTGTGCCTTAACCCTCGCACATGTTACGCACTCAGCCACATACTTCGCAACATCGAGCTTCATCGTCGGCCACCAGTAGTAGGGTTTTAGGTCCCTATACATTTTAGTGCTACCGGGATGAATCGAGTACATGGTCTTGTGTGCTTCTTCCATTAGAAGATCTCTTATTCCTCCCGTCTTAGGTACCCAAATTCGATCTTGGAATACCTTCAGTCCTCGACTGTTCGTACCGAACACTAACGTTTTTCCCAAACGTTCTTCCTTTCGGTCATTCTTTTCTAAGGCTTCCTCTTGAGCTTTTCTGATACTTTCCACAATCGTCGAGACGGCTTCAATTCTTAACGCTCTTGGCCTTTTTCTTTCAAGATTGACTTTCCGACTGAGAGCATCAGCAACAATATTTGCTTTACCTGGGTGGTAAAGTATCTCACAGTCGTAGTCCTTGAGAAGTTCTAGCCAGCGTCGTTGCCTCATGTTCAACTCCTTCTGATTAAAGAGATACTGGAGACTCTTATGATCAGTGAAGAGCTTGCACTTCGTGCCGTAGAGGTAATGCCTCCATATCTTTAAGGCAAATACTACCGCTGCCAACTCCAGATCATGAGTGGGGTAGTTCTTTTCGTGCTCTTTCAATTGTCGAGATGCGTATGCTATCACCTTTTCTCTTTGGGTCAGAACACAACCCAACCCGACTCCAGATGCATCACTATAAACTGCGAAATCTTCGACTCCATCGGGTAGAGAAAGTATCGGTGCTTCACATAACTTCTTCTTTAGCTTCTCGAATGCCTCATCGTGTTTCTCATTCCATGTATACGTAGCTCCTTTATGGGTCAAAGCTGTTAATGGAGCAGCTATCGAAGAAAAGCCTTGGATAAATCGTCGATAATATCCGGCTAATCCTAGAAAGCTTCGAATCTCCGTGGGATTCTTCGGATGTTCCCACTTCATTACGGCTTCGATCTTGGCGGGGTCAACCATTATTCCTTCTTGGTTAACAACATGACCCAAGAATTGGACTTCCCGTATCCAAAAGTCGCATTTGGAGAACTTTGCAAAAAGCTTCTCCTTCTTTAACACCTCCAATACTTCTCGTAGATGCTTGCCGTGCTCCTCCTGGATTTTTGAGTAGATGAGAATGTCGTCGATGAACACTATCACGGATTTATCGAGGAATGGTTTACAAACCCTGTTCATCAAATCCATGAATGCTGCGGGAGCATTGGTTAGTCCGTATGACATAACCAAGAACTCGTAGTGTCCATATCTTGTTCTGAATGCAGTCTTCTCAATATCCTGCTCTCTCACCTTCAGCTGATGATATCCTGACCTAAGATCGATCTTTGAGAAGTAGCTTGAACCTTGCAGCTGATCGAATAGGTCATCAATCCTTGGCAATGGATACTTGTTCTTCACCGTTGCCTTATTCAACTCTCGGTAGTCTATGCACATCCTCATTCTTCCGTCCTTCTTCTTCACGAATAACATCGGAGCTCCCCAGGGTGATGAACTAGGTCGAATGAAACCGCTGTCCAACAGCTCCTGAAGTTGCGTCATGAGCTCCTTCATCTCCGTCGGTGCTAATCGGTAAGGTGCCTTTGCTATCGGTGTTGTTCCTGGTAACAAGTCTATACGAAACTCCACTTGTCTATCAGGTGGTAATCCGGGAAGATCTTCGGGAAAGACTTCCGGATAATCTCACACAACCGGTATATTCTGCACCTCTTTCTTCTCCTTCTTAGCATCGATTACGAATGCCAAGTATGATGCACATCCTTTGGACAAACATTTCCTGGCTTTCATCAAGGAGATGATTCCAGAACTCACTCTGCGTTTGTCCCCGTATACCATAAATGATTCCTTTCCGGGTGGGTTTATCCTAACTATCTTCTTTCGGCATAATATCTCGGCATCGTTGGCGCTAAGCCAATCCATACCCAAAACGATGTCGAAACCGTTTAGCTCTATGGGTAATAGTTCCTCATGGAATTCGTTTCCGTTTAGGTCAATGACGATGTTCCTAATACGATTACTAACAGGTACGAATTTGCCACTGGCAACTTCTACAATCAGGGCATTATCTAGTTTTTCTACAGGTAATGCTAATTTCGCACTAAATTTATGCGACACAAAGGAGTAGTTGGCTCCGGAATCAAACAGTATATTTGCAGGCAAACCATTTACAAGAAAGGTACCTGAAGCGACGTCTACTGCCTCCTTTGCAGCCTCGAGCGTCATCTGGAAGGCTCTCGCCTTCGGCTTTGGTGGTATGTTGGGTCTTCCTGCCTCCTTCTTCTTCGGGCAGTCCTTCAAAATGTGCCCTTCTTCATTACACCCATAACAGGCCTTCTGGTTGAGGGTGCATTCGTTGGCATAGTGCCCAGGCTTTCCGCATTTGTAACAAGTGACCCCTCCATCACACTTCCCAGAGTGCTTCTTCTTGCACTTGTCACACCACTTGGTTTCTGATCCTCCTCCTCTCGAACCAGGTTTCGAGAATCTACTCTTCTTGTTGGACTTCGAGGATCCATTGAACTTCCGTTTCTCACCGACCTCAGCCCTTTCCAGACCCCTTTCCTTTTGTTGGGTCTCCACATTCTTAGCTGCTCGAACAGCTGATTTCAGAGTGGTTGCCATCTTGACTGTTGGGCCAAAGTCAGCCGGCAGTCCGTTTGCGAATTTCTCAATTTTAGAAAGTTCGGTTGGCACTAGGTATGGAAACAACTTCATCTTTTCTGTAAATGCAGCAGCATAGTCATCGATGCTCATTCTCCCCTTCTTCAAATTTTGGAATTCATTGTTCAGATCAATCAGGTCTATCTATGAACAGTACTGTGCCTTCAGTTGTTCCAAGAACTCATCCCATGACATTTTCAGGGCTTCTCCTCGTGGCATCGTATCTTCCAATAGCTTCCACCAACTCAAGACTCCAGTTTTCAATTGTCTCACAGCGAAGACAGTCTTCTGCTTCTCGTTGCAGTCACAGCTCTCAAACACCATCTCCATCTCGGAGATCCAGTCCATAATCTCAACAGGCTTTGGGCTTCCTGAGAGACTTGGTGGTTTTGCACCCAAGAAATTTTTGTACATCCGCCCATCCTTGTTGTTTCTCCCTTCTGGGCCATCCCTTTGCTCACCTTGAGTCCCTATTTGACTCACTTGACGGCTATAGTTTCCTTCCTCAGATGGCTCGGGAACTGGCTCCGTTGGTTCAACATGTATGGTAGGTTCGTCCCTATTCTCGCAGAGCATCCGTCTCATTTCTTCCCTTTGTTCAACTAGCATAGCCTGAATCATGGCTTGAACTCCAGCCATGGTAACTGGCTCAGGTGCAACTTCTTCAACAATAGGTATTCGCTGAACCACTGGGGGTTGGTGTCCGTTCCCATTTGCGTTTACATTTCCGCTACGGGTCCTTACCATCTTGATCTATACACCGAATAAGGTGAATTCAGATCTTTATTTAGGAGAGACGTTTTAAATCGTCCTTATCACTCCGAAACGTTTACATGCTAGTTCTAATAGCGTAGTCGTACGTTTAGAATCCTAAACACATAAGGTTTCCAGATCCGGTCGGCAACAGACCATAGATCCGAACAAAATAACAGCATATCATGCATAAAGCATTTAGCACATAAAAAGCATTTTAGGCACAATTCTTAAAATAAGCTAGTGCTCACACCTCACAATCATCGCTTAGCATTCTAAGTTTAAGTCTAGAAATCCTACAAATTCCTAGCTCGCTTAAACTAATGCTCTGATACCAACTGTGACATCCCCAAAAATCACGGCCAGAAAAGACCGGTTTTGTTTATACTTTATTTCAAAATCAGAGTTATCTTTTAATAAAAGGATTGCGGAATTTGTCCCAAAACAATAATATGATAAAGATTTATCAAAAGCATTTCCATAGAAATGTATTTCATTAAAAGACTCGGGATGTCATGTTCGTACAGATCAAAAGTATAAACAGTACAATATAAGCCTTACTACATTATTTAATATCTACAGGCCTATATCCGTAATCCCTCGTCCAAAACATCACACCTATGCTCATGCGCCACTGCCTGTAATACATAAAACTGAGTGGGTCAGGCTTGGGAGCCTGGTGAGCACATAGGGTTTTCAACCCACAATAAATAAGTTTATTAATTTCATCAATCAACAATTACCCGATTACCCGTTCCCGTTATCCTCACTTTACGTCCCTAAACACCTATCATAAGGGACCTAGCCTAAGGATCATCATCAGGACGGACACTACTGCTAAGGGGATTCCTCAAAAATAAATGTCCTAATAGGCAACCATGTGGGGGATGGAGTACACCGGTGAACACATCGTTCACAACACTTACAGGTTGCGAGCCTGCTAGTGTTCCACTGGACTGTCTAGAAGAGTCCGTGGTCGTCATCTATACTCCGCTAGATGACTGGATCAACAACAACAACATCGAGACCTCTCATCATTTTATCACACATCACCTATTACATCTACCCATGTTTTACCCCAACATTTTCGTAGATATAAAATACATATACAGTTTAAATCATTGAAAACATGTATAACAACGTTTATCTAGCATAGATAGCAAGTATTCAGATAATATGCACAAATAGCACGTAAAATACTTCATATCTATGTGTAAGTTGAAGGTAACTATGCACTCACCTGATTAGGTGGTGACTCAGCACTCGGACAGCGCTTCGATACTCTCAAAATGATATTCCTTCGATAAAACCTAGTATCGATACCACTAGGGTTTAGTTTAATGATAACCGCGACAAATTAATTAGTCTGAGTATTATTAAGCATTAATAATACTTGATATATCTCATAATAATAGGCCAAATAATTATTTTAAGGACCTAATAACATTCCTATAATTATTTGAAAGCTATATTAAAAATTGCATAAGCGTAGCATACTTACAGCGAATTTTATCGAAAACCGGGACTTAATTGGAGCAGCGTTTCGAAACCGAAAAACTCCTTTTTCTCGCGACTCCGGGAGCCTCGGGGCTTCCTTAGGGTGCTAGGGGTTCACCTAGACTTTAGGGAGGGTTCAAAACCCTAGAGAGAGAAAGATTTTAGAGAGAGGATGAGAAATGGTGTGAAAAATCCGAAGACCCTCGCCCCTTTTTATAGCCTGCGAGCCTCAGACTACGCGGGGCGTAATCCTCGGCTACGCGGCGCGTTCTCGCGGATGAGGATGCCAGCTCGCAGCCAGCTGTTTCGCACACTGGTCGGATGGGAAGCGAAGGTACGCGGGGCGTACTGGACCTCGTACGCGGGGCGTAATGCGAGTCGTCGTGGCGCGATCCGGAGCGAAGCCTTGGTCAGCTAGCAATGGTTCAGAAGCGGCCACATCATCAGCTTCGCAACAGTTTTCGCATTTTCGATTTCTAACTTCAAAAATTCGTAACTTTTGCATACGAGCTCCGTTTTTGAGGTTCTTTATATCCACGCGAAGGTGGGAACATACTCTACAACTTTCGTTTAGACTTCGTTGGCTAATTTTGATTCGATTTTAAATTTTATTTTATCAACGGGTCGGGATAGGATTGGTCTGTTAAATCCTCATAACTTCTTCATCCGACATCCGTTTTCGCCCATCTTTTTCTCGTTACGTTACTCTTAACGAGATCTTCGATTCTCGTTTAGGTCGTGTCGGCTAAAAACCGCTCGATCAAACATTTGATTTTCGGGCAGTACACTGCTAGTCCGAAACTTCGAAAAATCGTAACTTCTTCATACGAAGTCAGATTTGGGCGTTCTTTTTATCGATGTTCTTAGTTTAACATATTCTATGACTTTTGTTTATATTTCTAAGGCTCAAAAGTCTTCTATCGTAAATTCACTATTTACGTCTTCCGGTGTCGTGCCTGTTTTGTCGTAAAACTTCGGCGGGTCATAACTTCTTCGTTATAGCTCGGATTTCGGCATTCTTTATATGTACGGAAACCTTGAGACATATTCTACAACTTTTTGTAGAGATATCGGGATTATCTCATACTTTAATTTTGACGCTCATTTTTTTTATTCTTTATTAATTATACATTTATAATAAACACATAAACACACATAATTCACATAATACTCAAATATTTCATATTTATTACTTCAAAAAGAGTTACAATAGTTGACCTAGACTATTACATTGATAAAAATGCTTAGCCCTGAAACCCGGGCGTTACATATATGGTCGGTGACTTTGTCCCCTTTGGAGCATTTTGTTGGTTCAAAACTTTATGAGGTTGGCTTGGAGGCGGTTCGGTATGGCAGGTATGACGGGGATTCAGACCACTGAGACTATAGGTTTCGAAATTCTGGCGAGGTAGGATTGAGTTTTATTCAAAAGATTGAGGATTCATTCTTCACCGGGCTTGAAGAACTATTTTAAGGATGGTTTCAATATAGCTGGATAGGATGTAGTATGATCAGAGTTGGAATGGTTATGATTGGTTTGTTATTCGTTGATCGGTCTATCGGGAAGTCAGATCATCATAGATTTCAAGTCTCAGAAAGGTAGAGGTGGTTTGAAAGGGATGAAGGTTTGATTAATGTCTTCGGGATGGAAGTTTCGGTTTGGGTATTGGTTGTTTTGAGAAGATTGTTCTATGTACATTATTTTCATTTATGTTCCTCAGGTTTTTTCATTTGAGATGAGTGTTTGTAAGGAGCGATTTCGAGTACGAAATCTGATTTAAGTGGGGGAGAGTTGTAACACCTGGAGTCTAGAATGTTAATTGTGGAATTATGCCAAATTCAAGTTGAACTTGATGAATTGGAGGTGCCAACTCGGCGTCTTGAAGATGAAGAATTGTGGGCATTTAATGGGTCTACTCGACAAGTTGAGGAGTCTCAACTCGAAAAGTAGAAGTTGGCTTGACCGCGAAGTTTAGTGAGGCAACTCGACGAGTTGAAGAGCCTCAACTCGGCGAGTTGGCCACTCAGAAGGAAAGCCTAATTTTAGGGTTTTGCACCCTATTTAAACACTTTAAGTTCCATGTTTTGGCTTCATTCCTAGCCCCCATAGCCCCTAACCTCAATCTTGAAACCCTAGATCTTCCTTAAGTGTTGTGAGCTCATCATGGGTGTGTTTTAGTATGCCTGAAGCTCTTTTCAGTAAGAGAACCTTGGTGCAAGGTGGTGGTTCAAGTAGGAGCTTTCAGATCTTGGTTCTCTGCTCCATTTTCAGCACATTTGGGGCATAAAGCTCTAACCTTGCTTAGTATTGGCTTAGATATCTTCTTGGGTTTATTTGTATGCTTTTACCCATGGATGGGTGGTTGTTGGGGAAGTAGATCTCTTATTGGGTTTATTTGTGTCCTTTTTAGATCTATGATCTACATGAGCTCTTTTAGCATAAAGGTGCCAACTTTGTGGTTTTAAGGGCTTCATGCATTCATTAAGTCCTTCTTTTGGCCTCTTTTGAGCTTCTTATAGTCATGAATAAGTGTAAAGTTTGAAACTTTACATGGCTATCTAGCCTCATATGGTTAGATCTTCATTTTGGAGTTATGTCCTTGTTAAATAAGTGTTTATTGATTCAGTCCTTACAATTTTAAGTTTAGGGTTTGGGATTTGAACCCATTTTGGTGGTTCTGAGGGGTAAAGTTGGAAACTTTACCCTTCTTGTGGTCATTTCAGTTAATATATAGGTTGAGAAGCCCAGATTTCGAAAAGGTGGCTTAATGAATTAAGAGGTTAGGCTTCTAACGAATTCGGCAAGTTCATGGGTGAGCTCGATGATTTGATAAGGTTTTGCTCGATCTTTGCAAACTAATGAAGGAACTAGATGAGTTGAAGGATAACTTGGTGAGTTGGGTCAGGTTGGACCATTGACTTTGAATTTTGATTTATGACTTTGAGAAAGTTTGTCCCAAGGGGTATTTGAGGTAATCTGAATTGTAATTAAAAAAAGTATGGGCTTTGGATAAGGCCTATATGGGATTGGGCCCAATTTGGAAAATTCAGCCATTAGTGGGCATTTGTGGATCTTTTGGTTTTGGGCCTTTTTGGTTATTGAAGTTGGGCCTCAGTTTTGGTTCTTGTTTGGATCAGGGGGAAAGTGGTCATTTTACCCCGAGTATGGTTAGTGGGCCTTGGAATGGAATTCAATTGTTGATTTGGTGTTATTTTGATTTGTTAGTTCGGAGTTGTCATCAGGGCAACAACTAGGGAATTCTTTCAGCGAGCTTCAACATTTGAGGTGAGTCTCCTTACTGTTGTATGGGGAAAAAGTACCAATGTCGGCCCATTTGGTTTGTGTATTGTAGGAAGACCAGGGGGCTAGCCTTTGGCATTATGTATAATTGACCAGGAGGCGGCTCCTGGCACACTGTATGCAAGACCAGAGTCTAAACTTTGGAAAGTAATTAGTTAAGTAGTATAGTTTGTATGCTATTTGTCTTTGTGATGCTTTCATGGAAGACCAGGAGGTGGATCTTGGCACTTGTCTATAAGACCCAGGGTTGTGGCCCCTGGTCTGGCAAGAAAGACCACGAGGCGGCTCATGGCATAACGGAAACACTATGGTTGGCACATAGAACTCTTATTGATTATGGTATTTGAATGATTTGTATGACTCACGGTTATGTATGACATGTATGGTTTGTTGGCTATGTATGGTATGTGGTATTAAGGGAAATCACTAAGCTTTGTGCTTATGGTTTTCAGTTTATGTTTCAGGTACTCCAGTTTTCAAATGAGAGAGCTTGAGACGATCGCAATGCATACACCCGTGTTTTCTGTAATTTGTGATCTTTAGTAAAGGCTATGATAGTTATGTATTTGAAATACTTCTTCAATGTTTGGATAAGTTTACAATAGTGTTTCGATTATAACAAAAATGAAATTTTTAACCTTGATTTTTAGGATGTTACATAACTAGCATTCGATTCATATAAATCAAATCATATCATATAACATGGATGGGTATTTTGGGAAAAACTTACTTGAACTCGGTTGATTGCACGTACCACACCCTTTCTTATCTTGGAAAACTCGTTTCTTAAAAATACTTTTCTTTTTGAAAACTGTTAAAAATTCTCAGTTTGAATTCAGACACACCCGAGAGTATGTTTGAATCCTTCAAACCAAGGCTCTGATACTAACTTGTAACGACCCATAAATAAGACTCGATTATATTTCAGTTTAAAATTAATAAAAAAGTAAACCATATCGTTGATATAAAACCTAGGTAATAAAATTTTATCAATACATCATAATAATCAGAGTGAATCACAAAATGCGGAATCGAGTGGTGTGTACTCTACAATCATCCTGGGCTATTCCCTTTGAAAATAGAAGTAACTGAAACATAAACTGAAAACCATAAGCACAAAGCTTAGTGAGTTCCCCAAAATACCACATACCATACATAACAGAACACATAATGGGCCCCGCCCAATGAGTGTAACGGGCACCACCCACACTCGCATAACGATCCCCAACCACTGAATATAACGGGCCCTGCCCACTGAGTGCAACGGTCCCCTCCTGAACTCGCATAACGGGCCCCGCCCACTGAGTATAACGAGCCCCGCCCAAACTCGCACAACGGGCCCCATCCACATACAAATCATATAAGCGTAACAAGATAATAACATACAGAATAACCATTGGGCCCCGCCCAGTAAGCATACAAGCACATACACATACAAGATTCACACAGACATCTAGTATTCCAACATAACAGATCATGGGATGACATTGGTTCCTTAGACCCACTAAACCCCATGAAGAGACTCACCTTGCACTGCCGAATCTAACAGAAATAATATTTGGTTGCTGGCCCGCTAAAATCCCCGCTCTATCAATCACAAAATAATCATCCAATCAATAATTGGATCCTCACCTACACTAAGAGTCCAAACTAGGATAAAAGACCTTTTTACCCTTTCCATAACTTGGCCCAATCCAAATAACTAAAGGCCCAAATTCCATATTAATCACTCAAAGCCCAATATAGCCTAATTTTCCAAATTAGGCCCAAATCCCTTTCATTGGCCCACAACCAAGGGTTCCAAAAAATTCTAACAGCCCAACAAGAGAATTTTGATGGCCCAACAAGGCCAAGACATCACAAAGCCAACCTAGCCCAACACCGAGAAGCCCTTATGTCCAAAGCCCAACTTTCCGAGTACGTGGGGCGTACCCAACACGTACGCATGATGTACTCGCCTTAGGGCTGGCATGCTAAGCGTACCTGCTTGTACGCCCAACATACTCCCTCATTCAGCCAACTTTCATTTCCAGCACATAACTAATTAAGACATCACTCCAAAACTTAGACCTAAATTCCTTGTGCTGACTTATCATGTAAAGTTGTTAACTTTGTGTGCATGCATGACTTAATGCATGCATGAGACCATAAACAACAAATTTTTTTGTAACATCCCAAAAACCAAAAAAAAAATTTCATATTTAAAAAGTAGGAATTATAATCATAACTTGTTTCCAAAAATCCATTACATCATAACATGTCAAATTATCAGAGTATCAATATCAAGTGAGTGCAGAAAATGTTGGAGAGTGAATGATGCTCAATCAAGTCGGGCCTTTCCCTTTAGTACCAGAAGTACCTAAAACCACCAGATAAACTCTAGCAAAAAGTTTAGTAAGTTCCTAAAATATCACATAACATATAATCACCGAATACCATGCAACATACAAACAATTTCCATGGGATACCCCCATGGTCTTTTCCTGGAATGCCATGGGCTACCCCATGGTCTGATATCCAAGTGCCATGGGCTACCCCATGGTCTTCCATAAAAGTGCCACGGGCTATCCCCAGGGTCTTCAAACAATTAAATACATAAGCAACTGTCAAACCAGATGTCAAGTAATAGGTTGGTAATGGTGCCTTCGACACAATGATATAGTGAGAAGACTCACCTATGTTAGTTGATAAATAATAACTGCTCTTCTACCAATCCGTAAATCTCACACTGTCCAATTCTTTAGTTAAGGTCTAAAGGTCTTTCTCCTTTAATGGGCCCAACTATCCTTGGTCCAAAATCAATAATGGACCATAAGGCTCAAAAGGCCTAACAATGCCACCTAATGTCCATTAGAAAGTTCAAAGGCCCATTCCATGACACACAAGGCCCATGAAAGAAAACTGATCCCACCTATCCTAAATGGTCCAAGGCCTAAAACTAGATAAGGTCTAAGAGTCAAAAATTCCAAACTCGCCCACAAGCCCAGTGGACGTACACGTAGCGTACATCATCAGTACGCTTAGCGTACTTGGTCTTCAAGTAGTACATGTATCATACATATTATCATGCCTAGCGTACTACACTACTAAGAACATATAGCCATTAAGTGCTTAATCCATGCAGCCACTTTGTCAACTTCCATATCTTGGTCATTTTAAGTGTCCTATGGCATAAAGTTAGCAAATTTATTCCTTTGCATGCATTACCGGAGCCCAACATCGCATTAATCCATTAAGACTCACTTTAAGAACTTAAATCCACACATGGTGCCATAACAACCATCAATATAGCATTTTTATTCTTCTAACATGCCAAAGATACTCAGATCTAACATTTCTAACCTTTGGAGTTCCTCAAACTCACAAAATAGTATCTATGGACCAAAAATGAACGCATTACCAAACCCTAACTCAAACCAGCAAAAGGAGTACCAAGGTATAAACTTTTTACCTCCAAAATCTTCTCAAGGTAAAGTAGATGCAGGATCTAGAAGCTCAACCACGTCCAATACTTGCGTACAAGCTTTTTTTACCTCCAAAAGCTTCTCAAGGTGATGTAGATGTAGGATCTAGAAGCTCAACCATGTCCAATACTTGCTCACCACCTTCTTCTTCTTACATACACAAACACACCAAAAAGGGCTACTTTTGTTACTTCAAGCTTAAAGATCACCTCTAATGGAAAATTAGGGTTTTTAGGGACGTTTAGAGGCAGTAGAGGTTGTAAGGAGTGAGGTCCAAAAGTCATAAATGAGCTTAAATATGGATTAAGTCCGAAGATTAGGGTTTTAGTCCTTAGGCCATGTTTGTCCCACGTACCTCTTCATACGCCCTGCGTATGAGGCTCAGTTGTTCGATCAGACACGCCCATATACTCTAAGAGTACATGCACGTACACCCAACGTATGGAGGGTCTCCTTGACAACTTAAATTATATCATAGACTTAGAAATGGGCATACCTGGATTCGGATGTTATAACTCTCCCCCACTTGAACTAGACTTCGTCCCCGAAGTCTGCTGATGCAAATAAATCTGGGTAATGATCTCTCATCTCATCCTCTGGCTCCCATCTCCACTCGGAGCCTCTTCGGTGCTACCATTGCACCATTACCAAAATCACCACCTTATTACGCAGAGTTTTAGTCTTTTTTTCAAGGATCATAATGGGCTTCTCAACATAGCTTAGACACTTGTCCACTTGAATATCATCTAAAGAGATCATTGTATAATCATTGATTACACATATCTGCAACTGAGATACGTGGCAAGTGTTATGGATGTGATTAAGCTCATCAGGGAGATCCATCTGGTATGCTACCCTGCCAACACGGGTAGAAATCCTGAAAGGACCAATGAATCGAGAATCCAACTTGCCCCTCTTCCGAAACTGGATGACACCATTCCAAGGTGATACCTTTAGCAACACAAAGTCTCCCAGCTAAAACTCGAGGTCCGAACGACATCGATCAACATAACCCTTCTGACAACTCTGCGCAACCCACAACCTGTCACGTACCTGCTGAATCAACTCAGTGATCTTAAGCACTACCTCAGTGCTTCCCATGGCCCGATGTTCGATCTCACCCTAGCAAACCGGGGTCCTACACCTTCCTCCATACATCATCTCGAACAGTGGCCGATCAATACTAGCATGATAATTGTTTTTGTAGGAGAACTTTGCTAGTGGAAGGTAAGTATCCCAACTCCCTCCTAAATCCAGCACATAAGCACTAAGCATATCCTCGAGTTTATAAATCTGCCGCTCGCGCTGACTGTCGGTATGGGGGTGATATCTTGTACTGAAATGCAATTGAGTACCTAAATCCTCATAGAACTTACTCCCAAACCTGGAGGTGAAACGAACATCGCAGTCCGAGACCATAGATACCAGAAACCCATGTTTAACTACCACCTCCCAAACATAGATATCCGCTAACTTCTCTGTGGATAAACTCTCGGAAATCATATTAAAGTGTGCACTCTTGTTCAGCCTGTCCACAATGACCCAAAAAGAATCAACACCTCGCGTCATCTTGGGTAATTTCATGATAAAATCCATAGCGATCTCCTCCCATTTCCACATGGGGATGGGTAATGACTGGACTTTGCCGTGAGGTCTCTAATGTTTGGCTTTGACCTTCCTACAAGTCAAACACCGCTCAACAAACCAAGAAACTTCCCTCTTCTTGCAAGGCCATCAGTAGCTCAATCTCAAGTCCCGGTACATCTTCGTGGCCCCGGATGGATGGAAAACTTGGACTTGTATGCCTCCTCCAAAATTGTTTGTCTCGTCCCACCTGATGCCGGAACCCAAACCCTACCACACTAAGTCAACAATCCATGACTTTGTCTGACAAATAATGGAATCTACCCTTTAATCCGCTCAATTTTCCAATTTTCCTTCTTCAATTCTTCTACTTGAGCGTCCTTAGCAAAATCCATCAAGGGTGAAGTAATAGTCATCCTCAAACAAATATCCTCGAGCGGTGAGCACACCGCCTTATGGCTCAAAGCATAGGCCACCACATTGTCCTTCCCGACGTGATACAAATTCTCATAGTCGTAATCTCTTACCACATCTAACCACCTCCGCTTCCACATATTCAAGTTCGGTTGATCCATCAAATACTTCAAACTCTTATGATCGGTGTAGATAGTGCATCGAACCTAATACAAGTAATGCCTCCGGATCTTAAGGGAAAACACCATGGTCCCTAATTCCAAATCATGTGTGGGGTAATTTTCCTCATGAGGCTTCATCTGCCTCGAGGCATAGACAATAACATGCCCTATTTGCATAAAGATAGCTCCTAAAACCAAAATAGAAGTGTCGCAATAAACCACGAAATCATCCAATCCCTCGGGTAATGCAAGAATCGGGGCCTCATACAACCTCTGCCTCAGAGTCTCGAAAGCCAACTACTGATCTGGGCCCCACCAAAAGGTCACATTTTTCTTGTTCAGGCGGTTCAAAGGCACTGCAATCTTGGAGAAGTCCTGAATAAACCTCCGATAATACCTCGCAAAACACAAGAAGCTTCGGATCACAGATGTGTTCTTTGGAACTTGCCAACACATCACAGCGTCCATCTTGGCCGAGTCCACCAAGATACCATCCAGGTTGATGATGTACCCCAAAATATGCACCTCACGCAACCAAAACTCACATTTAGAGAATTTGGCATAAAGCCTCTCCCTCCTCAAGGTCTCCAGCACCTCTCATAAATGCTGCTCATGGTCTTCCATGCCATGAGCTACCCCCATGGTCTTCCATACAAGTGTCACGGGCTACCCTTGGGGTCCTCAAACAATTAAATACAACAAACAACTATCAATCCACATGTCAAGTAATTGGCCGACATTGGTACCTTCGACCCAATGACATAGTGAGAATACTCACCTCAGTCTGATGATAAATAACAATTTCTAGGCTACCAATCCAAAAATATCACACTATTATATATAAAAATTACCTTAATTAGAATTATGATACAAACCTAATCATGGGCCCAAAATCCCTAAGTCCAATTCTCCAATTAAGGCCCAAAGTCCTTTCTCATTTAATGGGCCCAACTATCCTTAGTCCAAAATCAATAATGGATCATAAGGCTCAACAAGGCCACCTAATGTCCGTTAGCAAGTTCAAAGGCCCATTCCATGACACACAAGGACCACAAAAGAAAACTAAGCCCACCTATCCTAAACGGGCCAAGGCCCAAAACTTGATACTGCCCAAGAGTACGAAAGTCCAAACTCGCCCATAAGCCCAGTGGACGTACGCGTTGTGTACACCATTAGTACCCTTAGCTTACTTGGTCTTCAAGCAGTATGTGAAATGTACATATTACTACGCCAGGCATACTACGTTGTTAAGCACATATAGCCATTAAGTGCTTAATCCATGCCGCCACTTCGTCAACTTCCAGATCTTGGTCATTTTAAGGATCCTAGGGCATAAAGTTGGGAACTTTATGCCTTTGCATTCATTATGGGAGCCCAACATCCCATTTAGTACATTAAGATTCACCTTGAGAACTTAAATCCATGCATGGTGTAATAAAAATCATCAAGATAGCATTTTTATGCTTCTAACATGCTAAATGGACTCATATCTAACATTTATAACCTCTAGAGTTTCTCAAACTCACAAAAGAGGATCCATGGAACAAAAATGAACTCATTACCAAACCCTAACTCAAAATAGCAAAATGAGTAGCAAGGTATAGACTTTTTACGTCCAAAAGCTTCTCAAGGTGATGTGGATGCAGGATCTAGAGGCTCAACCACATCCAAGACTTGCTCACCACCTTTTTCTTCTTCTTACACACTCACCGAAAGGGCTACTTTGTCACTTCAAGCTCAAAGATCACCTCTAATGGAAACATCAGGTTTTTAAGGACATTTAGAGGCAATGAAGGCTATAAGGAGTGAGGTCCATAAGTTATACGTGAGCTTAAATAGGGCTCAAGTCTGAAGATTAGGGTTTTAGTCCTTAGGCTACGTATACCCCGCGTACGAGGCTCAGTTTCCCAATAAGACACACCCATGTACGCTAAGCAAGCATAGATGTACGCCCAGCGTACAGAGGATCTCCTTATCAACTTAAATTATATCATAGACTTAGACATGGACATACCTGGATTCGAATGCTACAAGTTTGCACCTTTAAGCTTAGGAAACTCAGAATATGCCCAGATCTAAAAGGATAAACCCCATAAACGACTTAACTCATCAAACTAACCGGAAAGGGACCAAAAGCATAAAAACCATGACATGAACAGATCTAGTCATACAAGGATCAAGGTTGGGACTTTATACCTCAAAAGTCACCCAGAGATGGAGCTAAATTTGGATCTCTAAGCTTCCTTCCAAAGAATGAGTCCACCAACTTATTCTTCTTTCACTTGAAGGAGCATAAACCACCAAAATCAAGACCAAGGCTCAAGATCACTCAAGGAGGCTATTAGGGTTCGAAATTAGGGTTTTAGGACAATAGAGGCTGATAAAGAGACTAACCCTAGGAACTTAAGGAGCTTAAATAGGGTGCAACACCCAAAAACTAGGGTTTCATTAAACCCCTCATACGTGCCAGCGTATGAGGCCTTGGATTCGCAATCACCCTTCCTTAGTGCACTAAGTGTACCATGTGGTATGCCCCACGTACTAGCTTCTCAGCCAGTACGCTAAGCGTACCCAATAAAAAGGGATAATGGGAAACATAACCCAATTCAAGTGTTACAAATGGTTGGCCGTTGATGGGTAATTTACAGTAATATTCATAAGTGAATGAACTTAGGTTCACCATAGAACTACTTTAACCCATTTATCTAAATCTTGTAATCGATATAACTTATATTTGTTAAATACATAAAACTAAAAATCTACCCATTCATCTTTATCGTATAATCAATATAGTTTATATTCATGCTTAAACATGGCTATGTGATTTGTTATGCATGATGGATGAAAGATGTCACTTCGTAAGGCTATCGTGTTTGGAAATTGTGACAACCCTATATTTTTCCAAAGCATTGTAACACTCAAAAGTCAAATACAATGAAACTATTTGGAATCAACGAAATTAAACTCAAAAATAAAGTGTTCAAAAATCTAAATTTGGGATGCACCAAATGTTAGATATAGTGCCAAAGTGTCCAAAAACATAAAGAACGTTCAAAACCGGGCTATAATGAAGAAATTATGACCGCTCAAATATTCATGACACACCCGGTAAAACATTATTTAACGTAAAAAGTGAAATTTCAATAAAATAAATTTTTAGCCTTAAGTATCTAAACAAAAGTCATAGAGTTCGTTAAACCATAAACTCACATAAAAAGATTGCCCAAATTGGACCTCGTATGAAAAAGTTATGAATTTTCTAAGTTGCGTAACAGCAGTAGAGGGCTAAAAACTCGAATTAAAAATCAAACGATATTTAGCTAACGCAACCTAAACGAGAGTTGAAGGTCTCCACAACAGGAGTAAGATGATAAAAAGACAAACAAAAACAGATGTCGGATAAAGAAGTTATGAATTTTTAACGGACTTTAGCAGTCCCGGCCTATTAAAAACATAACATTAAAAATAAAATCAAAACTAGCCAACGGAGTCTAAATGAAAGTTGTAGATCATAGTCTCACCTACGCGTGGATATGAAGAACGCGAAAATGGAGGTCGTACGCGAAAGTTACGGAATTTAGAAGATTGAAGCAGGAATTACGCCCAGCGTACTCAGGTGCAGTGTCGAGTCCCATCGGCTGCAGGCTCTATGCCTAGCTAGACTCGAGTCGTAAGCCATGACGCAAAGTTACGCCCAACGTAACCGAAGTACGTCCAGCGTAACGCGTACGCCCAGCGTACTCCGGTAGTACGCCCAACATACTCACATTTTCAACCCTATAAATAGAGGGCATGAACTCCGGGTTTTGGCTCACTTTTCTCAGACTCTCACTCACTTTCACACACTTGTAAGCTCCAGAGGCCATCCCGATGCCCTCGATTCCATACCCGAGCCCCCGACGAAGGTTCTATGCTACCGAGATCCCCGAAAAGCTCGAAGACGCAACTTTCCGCAGTTGAAGTTCTGCACGACTCTAGTCTCACTCCATTCAAACCGAACAAGTGAGTTCATACCCCTACTTTTGAAGTCTTTTCATGTTTTAAGGGGGGAATAAAAATACAATACAAGAAAACGTATCATTTTATATAGATATAAATACAACTTCTATCGTATTCTTATTTGATATCAACATTTTACTTTACGTATCAAGTAGTATTTCACCGAGTTACCTTCACCAAATAGAACACACTTTTGAAAACAAAAACTATAATGGGTATAGTTTGTGAGTTATTCATACATTCTTACGTAAACATCTTGAAAAACGAAATACTTTTATCTAAAGGGAAATAACGACCTTCTTATTGTAAATCTATTTATACTAAGTATTGTGAGATACTCAACTTCAACATACTCTCAAGTATGCATTTCAAGTCCTGTATTATAAACCATAATCTCTTGGAGGGAGAGCGTGATATATGTGTATAGATCTATACGGGATTGACAACCCCGAACCTAAACTATTAGCTACAGTTAGACCGACAAGTCTTGGGTGACAAATGTCATAATACTACAACACCTGAAGAATGTTGTTACAGACAGTCTGTGTCAATAACATGGTTATAAGACTCACACGAAAGTATAAAAACAAGTTTGATTTACGAAACTCATGAATGCATTCAGTATTTACATTATTTTGAGAAAACATTCATCTTATTCATTTAAAGTACGAAAGATACTAACGCCCTCCAACTCTGGGAACTTTTCAAACTATAAGTGGAAAATATTGGATTTTCTGGAAACTACGTTCATCTATTTTCTTCCAAAAAGACATACTTTTTCAGTATATAAACACTTATGAACTCACCAACTTTATTGTTGACACTTTTTCGAACCCACTTGTATTTTTCCGGGAATCAGTAATACAGGTAACTACCAGCTTTTGAAGAAGGAACTCCAAGGCATTTATTATCAAACATTTTGAATCATCATATTGTAATATTCTTTTGGAATTATGTATAACGCAACAATGAACGTTTTTATTATATATATGATGGTGGTGTTACTTTCTTTACAATATTCAATTGTTATGGTACTACGTGAAGTCATCCACCCCCGAATGTTTCCGCCATTCTGGTTTGAGGGTGTGATAGAAATCTCTCCCCCCCCCCCCCCCCCCCCCCGGCCACAGTCACACACACACATGGTCTTCTTGATAGATTTTCAGTTCTATAAATGAAAAGTACAAACGATCTCGGATTTCATTTATGGGATGATTTTAGCTACAATTTGATTCAACACCACCTCTACTTCTTTGTTTCCATTAACCCCTAACCCATAATAGATATGCACAAAGACATGTAAAATACTTCCTCCGTCCCATATTTATTGTCCTCTTTTAACTTTTGAAGTCATTATTATTCAACTTTGACATTAAATATTTTTATTTGTGTTATATATTACTTGATTAAACTTTAACAATGAGACATTTAAAATACAATCTATTCATATATTTTGCATCAAATATTATATATCAAAAACAAAAATATTTAAGGTCAAACTTGAAGAATAAAAACTTCAAAAGTCAAAAGTAAACATTAAATATGGGAGGGAGGTAGTAGATTTTAAAAATTGGTTGTCTGTGAAAGCCCATAAGCTTTTTTCAGATTCATAAATCAATTTCCAATTCCATAAACAAACCTAGAAAATTGATTGTTCTTGAAAACTATTCAAGAACATAGGAAAATCGATTATTTAAGACACGATGAAATACTTTTATAGTTCCAGATTAAAAAATATTTTTTCAGACTCAATGAAATAAGTTTTAAGATTCAGAATCGTGTGTGTGTATTTGTGTTGAAGAGCAAACCTAAAAAATGATTGCATGATTTAAATTTTGTGCTCTTGAGAAAGAGAAAAAGAGAATGTGTGTGTGTGTGGGTGCGTGTGTTCTTTGAATAACAAACCCAAAAATGTGAATTTTCTCTATGTGTGTATGTATGTGTATTGTTCATGAATCTAGCCACGCTGATGCGGTTTTCCATAGTTATCACCACTCGATTCTTTTTGTTGACGTTTTTATCTTGATATGAATTCATTTTTGTTGCAAGATAGCTACTACTAATATGAACCATTCAAAGATAGGAGAAGATGTTTCCTCTTCTTATGATGGTTTTAACATGAGAGAGAGAGAGAGTAACAAAATGAAAGATGGACAATATAGTCTTTTTATGTTATATTTATGCGAAAAACTAACGGTGTTAGTCATTACGGACCATTAATCCAAAAAAAAGTTGATAAGGTTAAAACCATAAGGACTACTAGTGAAATTTGATAAACCTAAGGACTAGTAATTAAATTTTTACTTTTTGTATGATCTTGTTGTTTACTCCAACAAAGAACATATACCATTTATACAAATATATATAGCTAGGGTGTGTAGAAAACTGCATAAACCACATAAACCACCCGCACCGCACAACATAATGCAGTTTAAAATTTTGCATTGCGGTTTGCGGTTCGTAATTTTTTCAAACCACACTATGCGATGTGGTTTGCAGTTTATAGTTATCAAACTGCGGTTCAAACCGCACCACACCATATTAATAAAAATTATATATATATATATATATATATATCAAAGTTTCCGATTACCAAATATTTCATTTTGTCGAATAACTTTTTCTATATCATGATGGGTAGATATGGTAATTAAAGACTTAAAAGACTATGATATCAAATTTCATAAGTTAGAACAACGTAGTAAAACATTCTTTGGTTTTTTTGTTTGCAATATCTATGCTTTTTAAAGGGTATGGAATATAATTAATAAAATTTGAAAGTGTTTAAATGGAAAGATTAACAACAAAAGTTATAAATCGGAACAACTTATCAAACCGCATACAAACCGCCCACACGAAACCGCACCGCATAATGCGGTTTGAAGCTTTTGCGGTACGGTTTGTTGTTTCCAAAAAATCAAACCGCACGTGCGGTGCGGTTTGCGGTTTCAACTCTAAACCGCACAACGAACACCCCTATATATAGCACAATAATATTTAAAAAAAGTTAAAAAAACATTAAAGAAATATTAACCGATTAACTCAAGTGCTAAAAAACACTAACATCATATATAAAATAACCTATTTACCAATGAACTCAAGCTCTAAAAAAACACTAACACAATGTATAAAATGACAGATATAGGATCGGTCGCAAAAAGTATTGAGACCGAATCAGTTTAAAAGAGACCAAACTAAAGAAGAAAAAAAAGATCCATAAAAAACGATTGTTCTAAGATTATTCTAAAAACAAATCAAAAGCCAAAGTATATATATATATATATATATATATATATATATATATATATATATATATATATATATATATATATATATATATATATATATATATATATATATATATAATTTTGTGTTAATTCTTTGTTTTATAATCACATCTCACCCTTTTTTTGCATCTTCTTTTTATTAAATTTGAGAGTATCATTTTTAGTAAATCTTAATTTATCATTTTGATGTTAATGATACATTTGGTAACCAAAAAAAATATACCAAAAAATACGAGCGCAAAGACTATGAGGCCGGATCGACAATCCGGTCCTAAAAAGATCTCATCAAAAAGAGACTAGACCGTAAAAAGACCGGCTCAAAAACATCCGAACTAATCTGAAAAAGGATCAAACCTCCGTAAAAAAACAGATTTTTTTCGAGAAGGTCATGGACGATCAATACATACATGTCCCATGACCCGTTATTTAGCCTTTGGGATAATATGCATGTCCATTGTCAAGTATGAGTGAAATCAACCTTTATTTAGCTTTTTTCAACAAAAAGTACAACCAATTATGATTTAGGTATAATCTCAATCTTTAACAACACATTTGTATACATCTTGTTCCGTTCACGCTTTGTTAGAAACATGAGTTCCATGAGGTCGATGTACATGAAACCCACGTTATTATAAATACATCCGAATATCATTACAAACACCACACCAATCTTATGATTGGTTTGAATTCAATTATACAAGCTCAAAAACTATATAAATAATACCAATATTATGATTGGTTTTAATTCAATTATACAAGCTCAAAACTATATATATATATATATATATATATATATATATATATATATATATATATATATATATATATATATATATATATATATATATATATATATATATATAATACTTACTATCTATAAACATACATTAAAAAAGAGTTGGTGCATCACAAGTCAAAACTCCTCGGGGTAAGGGCTTCAGTTTCAAGAGAAGAAAACCTTCCCAAACTTTTCACGATTATCATCAGCTATCGATCTCAAAGCATTGGGTTCTGCATCCGCCAGCATCTTCACAACCTCTCTCATGCTCGGCCTTAGATTTGGGAGCTTCGTTGTACAAAGCAAACCGATTTTCAACACCTGCATAATGTCGTCGTTTTTATCCGCTACTTCCTCTGTCTCGCCACCACAAATTAACCTGGTATCCACAAGTTTAAGGATGTTTTCGTGGTCGTTAAGATTAGACAGCACCCAATAGACTATGTCTTTCCCTTCTCCATATTCCTCCTCTATTGCCCTTCTTCCTGTCACGAGTTCCAGCAACACCACCCCGAAACTGTACACATCGCTCTTTTCCGTCACTTTGAGTGTGTAAGCCAATTCTACAATAAAATACCAAAAAGGTGAATATTAGCTCTATATAAGTATTTGGAGTACTCTTAGATTGTCTCTGAAAAAAAATAATTAATAATTAGGAGAGAAGATTGATATAGAGTCTAATTAACATTGTATAACATTTGGAAAGAAAGAAAGAAAAACTCACCAGGAGCGATGTAACCATGGGTGCCCACAAAGCAATTGGAGTCCGACCCCAAGAGTTCCTGGTCAGCAACCCTGGCGACCCCAAAATCAGCAATCTTGGGCTCAAAATCTTTATCAAGCAAAATGTTGCTGGATTTGATATCTCGATGTATAATGGCTGGAGTACAATCATGGTGTAGGTAAGCAATCCCTTTTGCAGCCCCGAATGCAATCTTATACCTTTGAACCCAAACCAAGTTCTTCCCGACCCGACCCAACGCCTCGTATAGGTTCCCGTTGACCATATGTTCAAAAACCAAGAAGTTGGAACCCCCTTTAATCAAAGAGGCGTAAAGTTTTAATATATTCCTATGTCGGATCTTCCCAAGGATCCCGATTTCTGCTGTCATCACTTGTACCTTGTTTCCCTTCCAAATCTGCTTCACCGCAACCGTTAGCCCGGATTTTTTGGATTCGACCCGGTACACTTTTCCGGTACCTCCAACTCCAATCAAGTTTTCTTCATCCAAATCACACAGTTCGTCAGCATCAAACTCGATTTGATGGAAGTTTTCTAGTTTCCACTTTGGATTCCCCGATCCTTTCTCATCATCCAACCTGTTTTTGGCGTCAAGTTTTTCACGATGGATCTTATAATTTTTGTAACTTGCATACATCAACCCTCCTAGAAGTACGATCAGACCAAACAGTATCATACAGAACATAAGTAGTTTGCTTTTGTTGATTTCGCGAGGCTGACGTTTATCGTCACAAATGTCCAATCCAAAATTGGGTCTCGGTTTCGCGGAATTGGAATTGGAATTTTCATCGACGCAGAGTGCTTTGTTTCCAGCGAAAGCATCATCTCCTGCCATGTTTAACAGATCGGAAGGGACTCTTCCTGACAAACGATTGGCTGAAAAATCAATGGAGCTAAATCTTAAACGGTTGAGGTTGTCGGGGATTACGCCTGTTAGTAGGTTTCGTGACAAGTTAAGAGCATTTAGCGATGAAATATGCGCCAAACTGTCGGGGATTTTTCCGGTGAGGAAATTCCATGCAAGATTTAAGTCGATTAGGTTTTCACATTGACCCAATTCGGCAGGAATTGAACCGGAAAAGAAGTTGGTCTCAAGATGCAAGTATGATAACTGCTTTACATCCTTGATTTCGGATGGGATTGGACCGGAAAACTTGTTGTTAGACAAATCCAGCTTCTCAAGGCGAGTCAGCTTCCCGATTTCCGGTGGGAGTGTACCTGAAAAATCGTTGTTATAAAGTAGCAATTGAGTCAAGCTGGTGGAAAATCCGACGGACGCCGAAATTTCTCCACTAAAATTGTTATCGCTCAGATCCACCAAATCTAGAGAAGGTAAACCCCACACTCCAGCTGGGATTTTGCCAGATAATTGATTCTGATTGACTCTCAGCCTCACCAAAGATTTGCATTCAGCGTAATCTACAGGGAATTCGCCGGAAAAATCATTTCCAAGAGCTAACAACTTCTCCAGTTTACCAGAGCCACATAACAACTTCGGAAACTCGCCGGAGAATTTATTCTCAGATATGTCAATATTAACCAAAGGAGCAAGCTTTGCAAAATTTACGGGGAACTTTCCGGTGAAATTGTTCCGGTAGATGGAGAATCCTTTCAAATGTTGCATATCCCCGAATCCCGGAGGTAGTTTCCCAGAGAAATGATTCATAAAACATTGAAAAACCGTCAAATTCTTCATATTCCCGATTTCGGTAGGCAATTCGCCGTGCATCTGGTTCATGGAAACATCGAATTCTTGCAACAGGTTTAACTCGGCAAACTCCCGTGGAATTACTCCGGTAATTTGATTCCCGAAAAGCTCTATTTTCCGGAGGTTTCGCAGCTTCGTGATTTCCACCGGAAAGTCGCCCGATATTTTGTTACTCGAAAGATCTAGTGTCTCCAATTCTTTCAGATCAAATATAGATTTTGGAATTACTCCGGTTAACTGGATCCCGCCGAGATTAAGCAATCTTAAGTTCTTCAAATTCCCAATATTTTCCGGTATACCACCCTCTTCAAAGTTATTATCATTGAGGCTAAGTGCTGATAGTTCTGTCATACTTCCGACCCACGTGGGGAAATCTCCGGTGAAATAGTTATCGGAAACATCCAGAATCTCCAGCTTTTGAAGATTCGAAAGATCCGGTAAAACACCGGTAATATTATTTGCCGTCACATTCAAAACGCGGAGATCATTGCAGTTGACGAGGGCGGCCGGCAGCTCGCCGTTGATATAATTCGAAGGAATCACCAGAGATTTCAGGCTCTCAAGAGCCCCAAGCGCCGGTGAAATTTTTCCAGAGAGAGATTTGTAGTTCAACGAAATCTCCACCACCCGACCCGTTTGATTGTCACACGAAACCCCGTAAAATTGACACGGAGATTCCGTGATCTTCCATGAATCCAAGTAATTCAAAGGGTCTTTTAACTGTTTCTTGAAATCAAGTAGCGCACGGACTTCAACAGACAAAGAGGAGCAGAATACTGGCCGGAAAAAAATGCAGGCAAAGGAGAATACGAATAAGAGCAAAACAGATGTAATTTGGCGGGATGAAGGTAGTAAGGGCTGTTTTGACATTTTCGAGAATGTGCGAGGTTACTCCGGTAATTCTAGTGGAAGATGAGTGTCCATGTCCCTTATCAGCTGGCGACCTCCATTATTGGCCATGCAGGTTGCTCTGTTCTGGAAACAAATTCAATAGTGGTGATGGGTGTCAATCATTTCACTCCATATATATATATATATATATATATATATATATATATATATATATATATATATATATATATATATATATATATATATATATATATATATATATATATATATATATATATATATAAAAGGAGATGGTGACAATGAGAAATTGAACTATATCTACGCGATGATAATTTCTTAATTTAATTTTTCTTGATGTGCTTTAATAATATAAAATAATAATATGCTTTTAATATTGTTGGAACTGATTATCGAAGCCTTATATGTTTAGAATCATTTGAGGTCATTATTCTTTCGTCGTAATTCATAACGTTACGTATATCAATTGTGTTTTTGTTTATTCGTTCTTTTTTAATTTTAAATTCTTCATAGCTATATGTAGAAAATATTAGTTGTATTGTAGCAATGGCGTTCTCTATTATTATAGAGATAGAATAGAATTTATTTTCTTCTTTAATATCAAGCCGATGATATATATGTCTATTTTGTTCTAGATATGTAAATGCATTTAATTAACCAAAAGTTAATCATTGTTTGTAACCTTTTAAAAGTATTACTAACAATTTATAACCTTTTAAAAATATAAAGAAGATAAAATAATTAATACAGTGTTGAAAACTAAAATAGTTTTCAAAATTAAAAATCAATACATGAATGTATGATTACACAGTACAACTTAAATTGCAGAAGGTACCGAGTCACACTAAGACTCATTCATATAAATTTTTAAAACCACTACAAAAGATGAAGAATATTTGATTCAGGCAGTAAAATTAATCCAAAACACATGTACAGTAACTTGATTGAATATGAGACAAGACTGAGAGTCATGCTCTGTTTCATATATATATGTGTTTAAACAGGTGATAGATTCAAAGGAAATATTAATAAGTAAAAACCAAAAACAGAAACTGAAGAATACAAAGAGGAGCTCTGACCTTGAAATATGGTAATGTCCTAATTGATTCCTGAAATCAAAATTGAAAGGCTTATGGAGTGTGCTTCTTGCTCTCTATTCCTCTTTTCAAGCCATCAAATATGAGATCGAACTTTTTGAAATATGTTTAGGAAGAAGAGAACATCAGTTTAGGGTTTTGAAGAATGTCGATTTGAAGATCAAAACAGGATTTTATTGAAGAAATTCGATGAAATTTGTATTGGGATGGAAGCGAATGAGAGAATTTCAAGAAATCTTTAAACCAAAAACAGAGGGTTATGGGAAAGAGATAAGGAGAGATGAATTTATGAATAATAATAATAAAAAAAGAGTGGTGGGATTGGGGCAGCCCTACCGAAGATTGAAGTGAAATAGAAGAGACGACAAGAGATAAAAGAAAAGACAAAGAAAGGGATTGGCTGTGAAGGTCTTCCAAATTTTAAGAGATGCTTTGATAGTTGATAGCCACGGATTAGACAGAAGCTTCTTCGCTCACTTCTCTTAATTCTAATTTATTTATAACAAAAATTAACTGATTTCGCGAACATCTATTCGAACTTGAGTGATTTTTTTACACCAATCTATTAAAGTGTTTACTGAAGATTCGAGCTGCACGTGTAAGTTTTTCACATTTCTATATGGAGCATGGAGTCACTTTAGATGGAACATAGGTTCAGTGAAGTCACCTTAAAAAATGAGTAAATTACATGAATGTTCCCAACGGTTTAAGGTAATTTGTGCGTTTGGTCATTAATTTGCTTTTTTAACTTAGATTGTCTCTACTGTTTGTTTTTGTTACGTGCTTGGTTCTTGTTTTACCTAAAAAAAACTATTTTGTCATTGATTTTTTAATTTATTTAAATAAACACACCCCCAACCTCATCCCCTTCACCTTATTTTACTGATCCTACAATTTTTCTCTATTTAAATAATAATCATTTTAGGTAAGATAGGAACCAAGCACGTAACAAAAACAAATAATAGGGATCAAGTACGTAACAAAAACAAACAGTAGCGACCTTCTGAATTAAAAAAATATGTTAGGAACCAAACGTGCAAATTATCTCAAACCATAAGGACCATTCGTGTAATTTACTCAAAAATGATGGATGAGCGGCTTAGTGAACTTGTTGCTCGCTCTTCTCTTAGTTTATAATATATGTACAAAACTTGTACTAAAGCGTGTGTAGATTGACTCTAATTTGAGAGATCCATTTTTCTTAGGCCATTTCATTGAGGATGAAAATAAAAGAAAAGATAAGACAAAACTATATAAATGATCCTTATGGTTAGTTGAAAATTTTCATTTTTGTCCAAACAAGTTTGGACTAGCACCAGAGGTCCAAACTTTTCATTGTGTTGCGAGTTTAGTCGGTTTCATAATTGGAAGTGTGCGAAATAACATTTTTGTGCTCTTTATTTGGTTTTTCCTTTCCTTTTCTTTTATTAATTTTGTATTTTTCTAATTAATAATTAAATAAAATAGAAAACAAATACAACACTACCCCACCCATACTCCCTCCATAGCTTATTTTTTTATGTTTCTCTCCGCCGAGAAAATTAGAACACCCGTCGGAGCTATCACCACCACTGGAGTTACCACTGTTGGCTTCGTCTTGGTCCTTCGACGACACTGACGATCTGCCATTCTCCCACCCAAACGACTCTGTAACATGTTGGGGTTTGTAATGGTGGCGAGCTGAAACCCTAGTAGTGGAGAGAATAAACTTGACCTCATCGACGGAGGTTTGGTGACCACCATCTCTTTACGAAGCCTTTTCTCAGATCTTACAACGACAAAACCCTTTTTCTTTACGAAGCTTTGGTGACGACGATGACGACTTCCTCTCCCTTATTCTCCAATGATTGCGTCGAGCTATGAGTTTGGACATAGACGGCGGCGACGATGCTCTTCTAATTTTTTGGAATCCTGTGGTGCCGGAAACTCGAGCCACAAACGAAGGCAATGACAATATTCAAAACCTTTGTAACGCCATGTTTTGAGTCGCTTCTCAATCCAGGGAATTGACCCTATAACATCCTGGTCCTTATCATTTCTTATTTCAAGGTTGTGGGTCGGAAGTCGATTGTGTAAAGGCTTTGAGCCTTAATGAGGTAATGTTTAGACCTTTTGGAAGGAGGCAATGATGGTCTCGAGATCTTAACCTTTGAATTGTGTTTTGCGCTGAAGTGTAGAAAAGGGAAAGTCATATGTCGAGGTCTTACATGAAATATGGATTTTTGTAAAAGAAGGTTTTAGTCCAGGATATCTAGATAATATTGTGGGGATCTTTAATACCTTTATGTGGATATAAATATCATCGAAAATGGAGTTGGAACGAAGAAGTTATAACTGTTAGAAGTTAAGAGGGTTTTGGGTTTAGCCTAGTACAATGGGCGTATAGGATGTACGTTGGGCGTACTAGGCAAGGATGATCGCCGAGATTCTACCTGGTACATTAGGCGTACTAGGAGTACATTGGGGGTACCCGATCAGAAGCTAAACTCTAATTTTGGATTTTTGAGCCCTATTCAAGCTCCTTAAATTTCGCAAACCCTTTCCATTCTCAAACTCCACCTATCCAATGTCCTCCTTTGAAACTCTAACCCTAGTTTGAGTCTTGTGAGGAAGGTTGGAGACTTGGACTTAATGGATTAAGTTGAGAGAGATGCACTCTTGGTCCCTTTTAGACTTAAAGAATAGATCTTTGTTGTTTGGACCAACCTAATGGATAAAGTTGGAAACTTTATCCATCATGGAGCTATTATGGAGCATCAAACATTGGTATAGAAACAAATGTTTCATAAAAATCTAGAACATAGTTCCCCGTCAATTCCTTAATCAAAATTTTAGAAAATTGGGTTTTACTTTCATCACGGCCGCATGATAGCAATTCATTAACACAGAGTGTTGATATGTCTAAGTCTCGACTGGTTTGATCAAAGACCTCTTGGACATATGTCATTGTGTATGAAAAGTGTAAGAACTTTAGGATGAAAAAGATTGGTTTGAAGAACTCAATTGTACCTTTGTTGTGTTTGGACCAAATAGAAAACTCTTAACTCATTTGAGAAGAGTTCGGTAGCTCAGAAGACTAATGTGAATACAAGCCTGATTGGGAAGAAATATTTCGTATGCAAAAATTTCATTAAGGCTTTCAAAATCACACATTGAGTCAACGGAGGCATGAGTCGACATGTTGCAGCATGCTTCTAGGGACAACCTAACTAGTACAAAATTTCGAAAATATACTTTGCCCTAGAAATGCTAACATGCATCTTGAAAGATATTCTTGATTTTTGTACACTAGAAGAAAAAAAAATACAAAAGAACAAACATCTAAAAACTCTTTTTGGTCTTTTGTATTTATTATTATTATTATTATTATTATTATTATTATTATTATTATTATTATTATTTTTAACTTTTTGTGTTTTTGAAATTTTCAAAAATGAAGACAAATAACAAAAGGAAAATATTTTTGTGTTTTCAAATTTTTTCGAAGTAAAAAAACGAAAACTAAAAGTTTACCAAACGATCGAATCTTTTCTTTCCCAAATGTAAAAAACGAAGTGTATCGAAGCGTTGACTGTGAACAGTAACCGTGTAACACCCTGATCTGAAAATATATACTTATGGATTTAAAAGGCCAGGGCTAAGGGTGTGTCGGTCTTTTATGGGTTTTGAGTTTTTATTCAAGAGGTTTTTGTAACACCCAGAATCAAAAATACCAAGAAAAGAAAAGGAAAAGCTCTAAGTTAAGAGTCAACTCGTCGAGTCTAAGGAGGAACTCGACGAGACGGAACGGGATCCGAGGCATAGAATAAGTGACCGACTCGGCGAGTCGGCTAGTGGACTCGGCGAGTCTGGTCTGGACGAGAAAAACCCTAATCCCGAGGGTTTTGCCCTATTTAAAGAACATTACATCCCTTCCCCAGCCTCTTTACCACCCTTTTGAGATCCAGAAACCTTAAATCGTGAGTGAGAGTCCTTGGAAGCAATTTGGAGCTTAGATAAGTGGTTTTTGTGAAGATATCTTGAAGATCAAGAAGCTTGGATCAAGGGGGTTTACAGAGATTTGGATTATTGTTCAGTGGGAGGTAATCTTGGAGGTAATAAGCTGTTACCTTCACCGTTTTTGCATCTAGATCTATTCTTGAATGAGATTTTGGGGCTATTTTGATAAGATTGAGATCTATTTCGGGTTTCGGGCTTAGATCTGAGGTTGCTACTTCAGATCTAGGGGTGTGATGGTCCAGAATGTCTTAAAGCAGCAGTCAATGAGTTAGTGGTGAAGTCCATTTGTCTTAAACCCTAGCCCTAGTGTGTTTTGAGCCTTTTGCTCCTTGGTTTCACGTAAAGTTTGCAACTTTACATGGGGGTTAGACTTTAGAAGAGTGGATCTATGGGTTGGAGCCCCTACATGGCTCGAAAATCCATTTTATGGATTGAGAGCTGAATAGACTCGACGAGTCACATGGGCGTACTCAACAAGTTGTATGAACATGAGCATGGACTCGGCGAGTTAAAGAACAACTCGGCGAGTCTGTTGAAGATTGCCTTGGACTCGACGAGTCTGTTCTTGGACTCGGCGAGTCTAGTCGCAGAACCTCAACCTTTTCTGCTTAAGACGCAGATCAGTGAGTTGAGTGGTGACTCAGTGAGTTGGATAGGATGGGAATCAGATATCATTGAACTCGACGAGTCTTGGGATGACTCAGTGAGTTAAGTTGTATTTTGAGAGTTTCAAAGTTTAAGAACTCGGCGAGTCTATGAGTTGACTCGACAAGTCGAGTCAACTAGAAGGTTGAATTTGACAAGGACTTTGACTTTTACCAGAGTTGACTTAGTTTGACTTCTAGAGCTCAGTTTGGAGCTAAGTGTTATATTGATATTAGTAGTTCCGGGAGCTAGTGGAGCAGCGGTTGGAGAGTTGTCGGACAGCAGCCAGAGGGTTATCAGCAAAGTTCAGCAGGGCATGTGAGTATCCCTTTTTGTGAAAGGGTCTACGGCCACAATGCCGACCTATGTAGTTATGAGTAGGAAGCCCTGGGGGTTAGCCTTAGGCACAGTATGTTAGTATGACATTCGGGACTAAGGTCCAATGTTAGCGAGCAGGTGCCCAAGGAATGGTTTGTATGATAGTTATACTTGTTGTCTGTGTGATACATGTATGTGCCTGGTAGGGAGGTGAGTGTGGGAGAGGTACCCTATCTCACCAATAGCAAAGTGTGGACGGTGTTTCATACATCATTAGCAGTAGAGCGGGGGCGAGGCCCAAGTAAGGAAAAGAGTGAGTGTGGGCTGGGCCCGTATCTTACTGTCAGTAAGAGCGCGGACGGGGTTCCATGATTCATCAGTAGCAGGACAGGGGCGAGCCCCAAGATAGACGAGGCATTAGTACAGTAATCTAGTAGAGTATGTTAGTTATGTGTTGTAATATGATTGTATGATAGTATATGTGAGCGGTCGGGTTCCGGAGACAGGCGGTGCCTAAGGAAAACAGATATGTACGCCGAGCGGGGCCTGGTGGCGGACGGGGTCCGATAGTGGGCGAGGCCCAATGTAGCGGACGGGAGCCCAATATGTGGTTTTGTGCTTAGTTTATGTATGGCATGTATGAATCAGTAGATGTGTATGGTATGCGGTAGGTTGGGGAACTCACTAAGCATCGTGCTTACGGTTTTCAGTTTCGATTTCAGGTATTCAGTTTTCAGAGGAGGAGCTCAGGAGTGTTGCAGTGCACACACCATGACAAGTTAGCCTGGAATGTTTACTCTGATAATTAAACAAGTTTTTTGGAAATGAAACTATGATTTTTCATATAAACCCTTTTTGTATGTTTGAATGACTTAACACTATGAATTAGTATTGTTTTTAAAAGAAACTTTTGGACTCGAAATTTGGGATGTTACAAGTTAGTATCAGAGCCTTGGTTTGAGGGATTCAGGCACACTCTTGGGTGTGTCTGAACTCAAACTGAGGAAGTGGTATAAAATTTTTCCAAAAGAAAAACCATATTTATAAAAGGATTTTGAGGAAAGAAAAGGGTTTTAGAAAAAGCAAAAGGAACTTTGAAAAGAGAAGAGAGTGTGGTGCATGCAATCAGCCGAGTTCAAGTAAGTTCTCCCAAATTACCCATACAAGTTTATGTTATGATATGATTATGTGATCAACATGCTAGGTTTAGGGCTAAGGATCTAGGAGGATGCCTTATGTGCCTGTTATATGCGCTTATTGAGCTATATGCTAGCATTGGTTAGACATTTGTAGGATAGTCTGTTTAGGTTATGCCTGATTATGTGAGCTTATATTGTATGCTAGTACAGATTCTTGTATTTTGATAGAACTGCTTAATTATGTTATGGTTAGGTTTCCCTTTGGTCTGAATGATGCTTTCTTTGTGCTTCGTGGGATTCTGAGTGATGGGAGTTAGCTACTAGATGAATATATTAAGTCACATGTGATAAGGGTTGAATAATCTCAGAGTTCTGTATTTGACCCTACTGCGCAACTCTTGTTTGAGTCTTAGCGTTGTAGGGACGAGTCCTTTACTTGAAGGATTATCTGAGCCTCGTCACATGTGATGTTATTCAGGTAATGGTTGATTGGCATTATGAGGAAACTTTCAGCAAATGAGGACTGGTTGGGTCGGAGGTTTCCCTAGGATAGGCCTAGGATGAGTTTAGTGTTGTGAGCAGTGGTAGTCGTGCAAGGGACTTGGTGGAGTCGAGGAAACTATTGAGGAAAGTACAAATAGACGTGGAAGGTAGTATGGCCCCGTACTACTGAAAGCAGAGGATTCGTACTCGATTCGATAGGGGCTGAGACAAAACCAGGGAACTTGAAGTGCGTGTGAGGTCCCTCAGCAGTGATATGTATTTTGATGATTGTTATGACATGTTTTCAGTATGACGACATCGTAAGATGGACCAGTGGATGGATCAGGTGTCAGAGAGGTGTCAGGCTCGGGTTCAGGGATCGAGCAGCTCGAGAAGCGGATGAGAGAGTTTGTATCAGCTGAGATTACGCACGGTATTGTTGACCAGACTCCTGTGATCCTTGGCAAGGTCAAGAAGGGAATTCTAGAGATTTTGGATAAGAGGCTTGGAGCCTTTCTCACAGAGAAGATGGCTATGTTGGGAGCACGTACTTTGACTTTCCGGGAGTTCAAGGCTTGTGGAGTCCAGATTCTCATGGGGCTAGGTACCCCATTGCTAGTGGCAGATGGTTAGCAGATGTCGCCAACGCTTTTCATTCTAGCTGGTGTCCCGAGGGGGACAAGGTTCGACTCGCCTCCTGTCTTCTGAAGGACAGAGCACATGATTGGTGGGAGGAGGCTGGTCATGCTATTGGGGATGATTCCGAATTGGACGTGATGACATGGAGTGATTTCTCGGCCAAGTTCAAGGCCGAGTTTGCACCGGTGGCGGAGATCACCGCCAAGTTCATGGAGAGGGCTCTTCTTGTTCCGCAGTATGTCGTGGATGAGGAGATGAAGAAGGCTCGATATCACGATATGCTGAGAGACAACATCAGAGAGTTTGTGTGTCTATCCAACTGCAAGACACTGTAGGATATGATTGCTCGGGGTAGGGAAAGGGAGATCGATCTGGAACACCTCAGGAAGAGGAATCCGGAGGAGGTTCAGGTATCCACGGGATCCGGCAAGAGGCCCATGACATTAGACTCTAGACCGAGAGGTCCTCAGGACCGGGGCCGCTGTGGCAAGTGTGGCAGGACGCACGAGGGTGCATGTAGGAGTGGCAGCGATGGTGATTTTGGTTGCTTCAAGTGCGGTCGGGTTGGTCATTTCAACAGAGATTGTACTGCTACCACCAACCAGGGATCAGACCTGTTATGTTTCCATTGTAGTCAGAGGGGCCACAATAAGGCCCAATGTCCAAGTTTGCATTCAGCAGGACAGGTGATAACGCCTGCCCTTGCAACCATGAGGATCACTAATGGCCGTCAGGGCCGGGCAGAGACGCTTGCAGTGAGGAGCAGGGCGTATCAGTTGGTTTCAGATGAGGTGTGAGCAGCCCGATGTGTCAGGTAAATATCTTCTTTCATTTCTCTATCAGCTTATGATAGGGTCATATTGTTGTGGTTCTGCATCGGTATTGATAAAGATACTTTGGAATTTTGCGGCCTGCTGGTGATTGATTTATATGCCATCTGCATACCTTAGATGTTAGAATGATAGCTGGAGGTCGTCTCCTTTAGAGTGGGTTACTTAGGATGCATTATCTGTAGCATGCCTGTGAGGGGCTTGGTAGTGCCTCGATAGCTCGGGAAGGTGTCAATTGGAAATGGATCGGTTAGATCCCCAGTTGTGGTAAGCTAGGTTTTTCAGCGAAGTGACCAAGGGATGGTAGGAAGAATTGGAAATTCTTCTGAGCTGTGAGCTGTAAGGAGCTAGTCAAGTCGAAGTGGGGGAGAGCCATCCGTGTGGCCAAGGATAGAAGTAAGTACAAGACTGGGCTGGTTTCGCAGTCTTAGTAAGGAAGGAAGCAGCTCAAGTGGCTGTTTGGATGGAGGAATAGGTTAGTTGGGAGTTGGAGAAACTCTCCAACCTTAAGTTTGTGTATTCATGTCTAGCGGATGGCTGGTTTGGGAAAACCAGGTCGCAGAGCCTTCTCCAGGTGCGAGTATAGGTGGGATATAAGACTATGGGGTAGCTACAGCATTTCCCAACCGCAAGTCGTGAGGAAAGTGATGTAAGACTACGGGTAATCTGTAGCGTTCATTAGCAGTTTAGTTCGAGGAGTGTGGACGGAGGTTCGTATCTCCTAGTTCATGGAGTTTGGGCGGAGGCCCGTATCTCCTAGTCAGCGATGGGGATCAGGAAAGGCTAAGATGTTGAGGTTTAGTATGGATTTGGCCTGCATAGCCCTTGTTAGGTGAGGCCACTCGAGTATGCAGTTGGGTGTGACCCGTGGGCGAGGTCCGTATGTTAGCAACAATATAGGTGAGGCCTGGGAGCAGGATTGCTTAGTAGTATGGCTTGGGTGAGACCGATAGGCGAGGCCCATACAACAATAGTTAGGCAGGAGAGACTAGAGGTGAGGGCCGCTCTAGGATATAGTCGGGTGAGACCCATGGGTGAGGCCCGTGAGATTACAGTAGCATAGGTGGGACCTGGTAGGGACCTTAGGGTCAAGATAGGGTATCGAGGATCCCAAGACTTGTAGCCCATGAGTGGTAGGATAGATGGAGCAGTTTAGATACCTGAAGTTTCTTCAAAAGTCGCTGGGAGCGACTAAGAGATTATGCTAGTTGTAGTGACCGATGAGTATCCGGTAAAGGGACCAGGCTGGTCTCATTCCATTCGGAAGGCGAATGAGAAATGGTAGGACTTTAAGGCAGGGAAGTGACGATAGAGAAGTATAGTGCGGGACAGCTAGTTGACCGAGGAGTGCTACGCCTGTCGCAACAGGGTTGGATAATCTCATAGGAAAGGGTTTGACCCTATGCACAGGTCTCGTTGGAGTCTAACCATTATAGGGATGAATCTTTTACTCGAAGGATTATCTGATCCATACGTTGGGATGGGTGCTCAACGCTAGGTTATTGTACCCTGAAGTGTTCAGTAGGTATCGGCAGTAGTAACCAACACTGGGAGTGGCTGGAGTAATGGATACCGCGAAGGATATGTCCTTCATAGTGATGGAGGAAATGATTAGTTATGGAACGTTGCCTTGGGAAGGCCAGTAAACGTGCAAGGAATAAGGGGGTGAACCCCAAGCGTGTCCAACATAAGTACTCGGGGGAGTACCGGAAGGATTATCAGTTGAGTGATTTGTGTGCTCAGGGTTGGAGGGATTAGAGTGCAATTGAGGATTGATATCTACAAGTACTAGTTCTATTCTAAGTGACCGGGCGGAAGGTCCATGGAATTGGTCGGCTGGAGTTATGTTCATCAGGAAAGGGTGATGTGAGCGGATTGCATGATAGTTAATTGTAACGGACTTCGAGGACAAAGTCTAGTTTAAGTGGGGGAGAGTTGTAACTGTTGGGTTTTTGGTATAATACAACATCCTATGGTGCACATACAACCCTATATACCTTGGATCTATGTTTTCACTAATTATACATGCAAATGGTTTCCAAGGTATTAATCTTACAACTAGCATGCATTTAACATAAAAAAAAAACATAATATACTAGTTAGCATGACATACCTTTTGATGGAGCTAGAAGTCTTGGTGTATTTGGCCTTAAAGAGCTTAGCCCCAATAGTGTGGAAGCCTCAAATGAAGCCACAACACATCATGGACAAAGGTAGGACTTGAGAGAGAATTCCATGCACCAAAAACCTCCATATTTCACTAAGAAAAGAAGTGTACTCGTTTTGGTCATGAAGTAGCACATTTATATGTTGGACTCCAAGAGTCATGGGTATAACCCAAATCCATACCCATGGGTGTTATGATCCATGGTCCATGTGGCCCAACTCTTCATGTATCCATACATAAACTTGGTCCAACATGGATCATAAGCCCAAAACATATAAATATAACTAATTATCATAATTAGTCCCCATAGATTTAATTAGTCTCTTTCGACCACTAAATTAATTCCAAATTAATTCTTGAAAAATACTAATTAAAGCATATGATCTCATATTAATATATTATTACTTATAATATATTAGTAAACCATAAATAACTTTCTCTCAAAAGTCCATCCTAACAAATTGTCCTGATGATATGCAACCCAAATGGACCATGCTACTCTCGGGTCGAATACATACCAATAATAGTTATGTGCTTAGACACCTAATCCAACAGTCTCCCACTTGGATAAGTCTAAAACTATTATTCAAGTATGACTCCAAGATCCCGACTAGAAATCGTAGCTCTTAAAGCCGCTGTCAAACTCTAAACAAATCAAATGACATGTCCATTAGATAAGGGATCATATATTTCTCCATTCTAGATATCATATAGACTGAGACATGGATTATAATCATTCTCTCTGTCCATTTTTTGTTTCCCGATTTCCAATTTATGACGACTGACTAATTGAACAAATCAAATTAGTCCGGGCCCGACCGAACACTTACGTTTGTCATCACCAAATCATCGAGGGACCCACATATATTGCTTTTATCCCGAAGGTAAAAGGAATATATAAACTTCGACTCATATGGCTTGTTCTAATACTTGTTGAATCATACACAAAGGCACGTTTTATAACATCGAGTTACCGAATGCGTTTTCGTGCAATCAATGTACAACCAACTCATAGTAACAACTCATATCTCTAGGTTTGAAGAATATAAGATATTATCGTCTCATGATCACTCGTGATAAAATCCATGAAGTGATTCAAATGAGCGTGCGTTGAATCCAATACTCAAATCCCTATTCCAGGAGCACTCATGAATGTTGTGGTAACTCTTACTATGTCCACTACCTTTGACATCTACAAACCCGATTCATGACAGTCTTGCCTTAATACCTACTTCCAACGTATTATCGACTGTGGATGGTTTGAATAACTTAGTCATTCGGAAAGAATAACCTAGTTATTCTGGAAGTCAAAACATGCAAAGTGAAACACAAGAATAATACTAATCCTCTATGGTCCCAAGCACCTTTGAGAGTAAATAAAACACCTTTTATTTAAACACCATATTGATTACTCATTATTCATTGTATAATGTTTCAAATAATCAACTTTATACTTGAATTAAAACAATAGTTGTCCCATGCTCCAAGCATGTAAAATATGTTTTCTAAACACTAGTCATGCAATACAACAAGTATGCACACTATGTTTATCTATGATCTTTACTTTGTGAAATAGATCAATTGAACATGATTCCAATGATGCTCATTTCACAATCCCAAATCTTTATCGTAAATGTAAGAATTCCAAATTCTTACCATTTAATGAAATCTGTTAGATTGTAAACTTATATGCATTGATCATCTCGTAATGATTATGCACAAAGCCACAAAGACTTGTCAATGGACATTCCAGAGTATTCCAATGGAGATCAATTCCATGGAAATGAAGTCTCAAATTCAAAGTACATTACTTTGAACATCCTTCTTGCATCAAGCTTTCTAATCTTACACAAATTTTAAAGAACAACTTCCACCTACAGAAACCTTTCCAGATTCCCATTTTGACTATCACTTCTAAACAGGAGTTGCCTCTTTTCATAATATATCAATATGGTCCTTCCAAAATTAACACTTATACTTCCAACTGTCCATGAGCAACCAATCTTTGGTAAACCTTACATTGTCCTCGACAATTATTTAATCAATTTAGTCATATCCAATTCTAGACTTTTCCCCTCTTAATGCCCTGAGCATTTGGAAAATTGAGAAAAGATGAATATTGCGGTACATGCAATCGATCCTATATCTGAAGCATATGGGACACAATTCATGATGTCTCACATAAAGACATGATACTAGACCAATCTTTTGCTACAATATTTTTTTATTTATTTGCCATGTTTTCAAAATTTGACTATGAAGAGGAATGTCGTAATCATAATCGAATTTTGAAAATGCAATATATATATATATATATATATATATATATATATATATATATATATATATATATATATATATATATATAGAATTTCCTTAAGTCGAACCATTCCAACATAAAATTCATATATATACTTGACTAAAGATGATCAAAATCTCAATCTAAGCTTTTAGAATTGAAATGAAGTATAATTTCCTCTCCCTTAGTTATAGCAAAACAACATTTCCTAATTGAAACCCTTTTGTTTTCTATAATTAACACTTAACATAATAATCATGCTCCCACAAACATGATAATTATTAGCATAACACTTATGCTCCCACTAGCTTTGACATGTACTCATAAAATAGCTGGACTTCTAAAAATCAATACTTTATTGACTCTCTTACCAAAGTTCAGATTTCTGATACTAGATGCTTTGATAAAACTTTATCACAATCATACACCTTTCCTTAGATAGCTCACATGTGTATCTAAGCAATTTTAGAACTATGAAAAGGGATTCCGTAATCATAGTCTCAATTGTTTAGACCTTTGACATTTCTCACAAGTCTATGTTAGTGTGCCGGTTACCCACACACGCTCCACTAACGACTTTGAGAATGCAAATGTCACAATTGCTATCTACTAAAAATCTACTTAGTGAAAGCGATTCCTCACCATCATTTTCATGAGTCGGAGAGAAACCTTATGACACTTAGATTTTATGGTGTATGAGTTCCTATCCATATGAATTTGGTCAAAACCATAATCACAAGACAAGGTTAGTGACACTTCCAAATTCATATGGATTGAACTTGTACGGTCTTAACTTCTTGCCTCCTGGAAGCCCAAGGACCTGCCATTGCTTCTAAGTAGTTATGCAATCAATTAAGAGCTTTCAGAACTCCTATGTAAAGCCAAATTTTACTGGAATGGGCACTGAAATATCAACACGATAGGTTATAAACCTCAAGTCGTGTGCTAGTGAAGAACTATAGGTTTTATCCTTGATTAGTTCTTGAAACTTTCAAGACCTTTAAGACTCGCACTGTCCTCTAGACATATAAGACTCTCTTGTCAAGAACCATTTCTTGACAAAACAAATATTCAAGGTAATGTGTGGATTCTTATCAAGACTAACACTTCACGCAATTGGCCTAAGTTGATCTTTGTTGTATCCAAAACATCACAACTTACCAATTTCAAATGTACAAGAGTAGAAAACATCTTACTCTTACATTTTACTAGTGTTAATAAACCTTTTTAAAGATGTGTTACTCAAGTTACAATCTTGGAGTATGAGTCTAAGACTTTGTTTTTGGAATGAAGTATGACTCATCTTCTTGATTTAACCATTCCAACAATTCATGTCTCCTCTTCTCAGCCATAAGAAAGCACTACGATGTCCTTAGAGGATCATTTGTGATATGGTATCTTAATCATTAAGATGATCATAAAACATGATACTAAAGTACTCTCCCATCTTTTCAGATTTGAGAAACTTTTATATTTCTGCCTAATTTGATTCTTCTTATTCGTTCTGCCATACATCAAATATTTTCCAATGTTTAAGAATTATACTTAAACTTATAAGTATAACCATATTTACTAAACTTTAGTAAATCATGATGAATAGTCTTATCGATATTTGTGGTAGACTTGACCAATGCACACAAATGTGTTCTCAATCCCTTAGTCCTTTCACTTGACTTAATTTTCTAATGATGGAAATTCCCATTCATCATACAACTTGTAGGATTCCAAGTTTTGGTCCAATTGAAACTTGGGTGATGAGAATCTTTCCTTATTTGGTAAACTATGACACTACCACATCCGAAAGAATCAAATACATTTTCCAATATTGCTATCAACGGAATCATATAAACAACCATTTTTCACAAATGCCACTGTAAGGACATTTGAAATAAAATAAAACCTTATCTTTTATTTAAAACTTGCGGAAAATCTTATCCTTACAATGCAAATGCATATGAAAAATTTGTTGTTATCTATTCCTAAGCAATATATCATAACTCTTAAGCAACAACTGACAATTCTGATCACCGAACCATGCGATCGAAATCCATCTTCGTGATCAGAATCAACATATACTTCCTTTAAGATTCCTCTCTTTGATTCTAGAAAACATCAAAATGTGATCTGGACGCATCATGTATAAGAATCTCAAATAGGAACTTAATAGAGTTAAATAGTGCACTTTACCCGAAGTAGAATCAAACTCTTTCACTTTACCAACCTTATGATTGTTCAGGTAAATTAGGCAGCTTCGCAACCAATTCCCCATCCTTTGGCAATAGAAGGTTTGGAAAGTTAATCTTCTAATCAAATTTGCTTTACTAGTCCTCAAATCATTTCTGATTCAGCAGCACCAAGCAAATAGGTAAGATCATTAAGGGTCAAGTCATGGTCTGTCACATAGTAGTCCCAAAAGAACTCACTATGTGACTTAGAATGTGATTGAACATCCAACTTTCTCAAGACTTTGACACCCAACTCTCCCGGCTTGTCAATATGTGACTTCATCTCCAAGATGTGATCAGACGTAAACCTTGCTTGCCAATAGGGCTTGAGTGACCTTGAACTTGTGGATTAGGGAGAATAATTGGAGGGGGTGGAGGAAGTTAAATTCCTAGAGATCTGGGAAGATCATAGATGACTGAACTAGACATCTACAATGGGAGATATTCAAGTTAGTTGATTTTTAAGTCCTTAATATAACACCCAATATGAAATATTAAGGCTAGGACCCAACACAATATTTTATAACTTGGAAGAGGGATGCCGTAATCCAAGCTATAAGATATTTGAAGGTAGGCGAATGACGATTCACCAATTTCCACCATGAAAAACGAAATAATTTATTAGGTTTTAATTGGATTTGAAACTCCTAGATCTTTTGAGATTCATTGAACTTTTCAATGGCATGTTTCAATCTCGATTGTGCCCTCTCAAATTTTGTGACTGGGATGCCAAGGATCACAAAACAAGGTGTGAATAACCATGAAAATTCACTTGGCACCCTTAATATTATCACCTAATAGGTGTGTCGGTTACCCACACACGCTCCACCGATCTATGATAAACATTAAGTCACCCTTTGTTATCCTTACTAGTCCAAGTTAGTGTGTCGGTTACCCACACATGCTCCACCAACGACTTGGTAAGGTAAAAAGTGTGAATTTCATTGGTTAGCACCAAATTCACATTTTCCTACGTAACTATGATTGAGTATTTATAAAAGGTTTAGTTACTTAGTATTTATCATTAAAACTTTTAATGAAGGGAGAATTATAGTCCTGTCAAACTCGTTCGGCTAACGACCCTCCACCAGTCAAGGAAGCGGTGGTTGAGAGTGGACACCCATTAAACTACCATTTTATAGGCAGTAACCCTATACCCCCCTATAGACCGGCTTCGTGAATGAGGCCTACTAACGGTAAGATTGACTTTACTCTTATACGTATATATAATCATCAACTTTTAATATTATAATAGTATGCGGGTGTATTTTAAACATTTAAAATACTTGGTGGTTTAATATATTATTTAAACTATACTCTTAATTTAATTAAACTTAAACCATGTCTTTATGAAATTATTAACTCTTTTAATTAAACACTTTAATTAATTTAATGAAGTCCATAAAGTTTGAACTTTAACTTTTAAAATTCTAGAGTTTGGAATTAAAGTGTATATGGGTGGTGACTTCACAAATTCCAAAACTTGAGGACAAGTTTTGAACAATTCAAAAACTTATGGTTTCCATAACTTATGAGTTTTAAAGTGGTTTAATGGAAAAACTCTTCAAGTTCCATAACTTGTAGACAAATTATGGAAGACTTTAAAAGCATCTAAAAATATGACTCTTCATTTTTTTCATAACTTATGGAAATTTTATGAGTTATAAAATTCATAAATGTGACTTTTCAAGTAACTTGAGGACAAGTTACAAAACACATATTATGAACAACTTAAAGATTAATTTGGATTGAAAACAACTATCTCATAATTTTTCCTATTAATCTAAACAAACTCATAAACATGAACATTCATAATCAACATTTTTCAAGCATCATATACACATGTATAAACTTGAAACTTTGATTATTATCCTTTATTTGGATGAGAATAAACATTACCATAGTATCAAAAACAAATTTTATAAACAAAAACACTTTGCGGTAATGATTCTAATCCAAAACAGGCCAAAAAACTCGAAGACAAGCTGTCAGGGGGTCCAACTCGTCGAGTGCGTGAACCAACTCGACAAGTTGGATGAATTTGTTCACGGACTCGTCAAATCCATCACTGGAATTGTCAAGCCTGCTATCCCGACAGCGAAAAATTCGATTTTTTCAGTTTTTTCCAGCAACTTGCATCAAGTATAATTGAAAACAACCCATGGCTCTGACACCACTGTTGGGTTTTTGGTATAATACAACATCCTATGGTGCACATACAACCCTAAATAACTTGGATCTATGTTTTCACTAATTATACATGCAAATGGTTTCCAAGGTATTAATCTTACAACTAGCATGAATTTAACATAAAAAACATAATATACTAGTTAGCATGACATACCTTTTGATGGAGCTAGAAGTCTTTGTGTATTTGGCCTTAAAGAGCTTAGCCCTAATATTGTGGAAGCCTCAAATGAACTCACAACACATCATGGACAAAGGTAGGACTTGAGAGAGACTTCCATGCACCAAAAAGCTCCATATTTCACTAAGAAAAGAAGTGTACATGTTTTGGTCATGAAGTAGCACATTTATATGTTGGATTCCAAGAGTCATGGGTATAACCGAAATCCATACCCATGGGTGTTATGATCCATGGTCCATGTGACCCAACTCTTCATGTATCCATACATAAACTTGGTCCAACATGGATCATAAGCCCAACACATATAAATATAACTACTTATCATAATTAGTCCCCATAGATTTAATTAGTCTCTTTCGACCACTAAATTAATTCCAAATTAATTCTTGATCAATACTAATTAAAGCATATGATCTCATATTAATATATTATTACTTATAATATATTATTAAACCATAAATAACCTTCTATCAAAAGTCCATCCTAACAAATTGTCCTGATGATATGGATCCCAAATGGACCATGCTACTCTCGGGTCGAATACATACCAATAATAGTTATGGGCTTAGACACCTAATCCAACAGTAACACCCAAAATCAGAAAGACCAAGAAAAGAAAAGGAAAAGCTCTAATTCAAGAGTGAACTCGTCGAGTCCAGGGAGGAACTCGACAAGTCGGAATGTGATCCAGGGCATAGAATAAGTGACCAACTCGGCAAGTTGGCTAGTGGACTCGGCGAGTCTGGTTTGGACGAGAAAAACCCTAATCCCAGGGGTTGTGATATATTTAAAGAACATTACATCCCTTCCCTAGCCTCTTTACCACCCTTTTGAGATCCAGAAACCCTAAATCGTGAGTGAGAGTCCTTGGAAGCAATTTGGAGCTTAGATAAGTGGTTTTTGTGAAGACATCTTGAAGATCAAGAAGCTTGGATCAAAGGGGTTTACAAAGATTTGGATTATTCTTCAGTGAGAGGTCATCTTGGAGGTAATAAAGTTGTTACCTTCACCCTTTTTGCATATAGATCTATTATTGAATGAGATTTTGGGGCTATTTTGATAAGATTGAGATCTATTTCAGGTTTGGGGCTTAGATATAAGGTTGCTACTTTAGATCTAGGGTTATGATGGTCTAGAATGTCTTAAAGCAGCAATCAATAAGTTAGTGGTGAAGCCCCTTTGTCTTAAACCCTAGCCCTTGAGTGTTTCAGGCTGAATAGACGCGGCGAGTCACATGGGTGTACTCCGCGAGTTGTATGAACATGAGCATGGACTCGACAAGTTAAAGAACAACTCGACGAGTCTGTTGAAGATTGCCTTGGACTCGGCGAGTCTGTTCTTGGACTCAGCGAGTCTGGTCGCAGAACCTCAACCTTTTCTACTTAAGACGCAAATCAGTGAGTTGAGTGGTGACTCAGTGAGTTGGACAGGACGGGACTCAGAGATCGTTGAACTCGACAAGTCTTGGGGTGACTCGGCGAGTTGAGTTGTATTTTGAGAGTTTCTGAGTTTAACTACTCGATGAGTCTATGAGTTGACTCGGCGAGTCGTGTCAACTGGAAGGTTGAATTTGACCAGGACTTTGAATTTTACCAGAGTTGACTTAGTTTGACTTCTAGAGCTCAGTTTGGAGCTAGGTGTTATATTGATCTTAGTAGTTTGGGGAGCTAGTGGAGCAGCAGTTCGGAGAGTTGTCGGACAGCAGCCACAGGGTTATTAGCAAACTTTAGCAGTTCAAGTAAGTTTCCCTTTATGTGAATGGGTCTACGACCACAATGTCGGCCCATGTAGTTATGAGTAGGAAGACCTGAAGTTAGCCCTAGGCACAGTATGCTAGTATGACATTCGGGACTAAGGTCCAATGTTAGCGAGTGGGTGCCCAAGGAATGGTTTGTATGATAGTTATAATTGTTGTATGTGTGATACATGTATGTGCCTGGTAGGGAGGTGAGTGTGGGCGAGGTCCCGTATCTCACCAATAGCAGAGTGTGGATGATGTTTCGTACCTCATTAGCAGTAGATCAGGGGTGAGGCCCAAGTATGGAAAATTGTGAGTGTGGGTTGGGCACATTTCTCACTGTAAGTAGGAGGTTGGACGTGGTTCCATGATTCATCAGTAGCAGGACAGGCATGAGGCCCAAGATAGGCGAGGCCTTAATACAGTAATCTAGTAGAGTATGTTAGTTATGTGTTGTGATATGATTGTATTCTAGTGATGACGTGCCTAGGGAAGCACGGCAGGAACATGAGCCGGACATGCCAACCGGGGTCAGCCCAGCAGGCTTAGTGTCCGCTGGCACGCCCGGGAATGGAAGGCACAAACGAAAGGCTCGCGTACGCCAACTTGTCCTAGCAGGCTTAGCGTCCACTGGCGCCCTCTAGAGCGGAACACACATGCGAAAGGCTCGTGCCCGCCTAGAGACGCTCCCGAAACTCCAACTTGCCCCGGTAACGCTTGCACAGCACCTCATCCATGGATAGAGAAGACTCAACACCTAGGGAAAGCAGAAGGGAAATATAAATAACACATGAATAATAGGGGGATGGAAAAGAAAAGAAGGATACAACACTCACCATCAACGACGGAGAAGAACACCGCCATTTTGGCTCGCCGCCGCCAAGAGGGGCTCATCCCTACCCTAGAAAGAAGTGCCACGGAGTAATCTTTAGCAGATACTTGCACACTTTTCAAGTAGTCGGCGACACCATGGTTGTGGGGAAAGAGCTTCCGAATGTTATCGGCGAAAGCATTGGCACGATAACGACCACTCCCAACCAACCCCTGATTCACCCACAACCATTTTTCCTGCCAATATTTTAGGGTGCGCCCGTCGAGATCCAACGCGTATCCCCCCCCCCCCCCCGCCGAACCGAGAAGGTGTATTTGTCATCGTAACTAACATACTCTACTAGATTACTGTACTAAGGCCTCGCCTATCTTGGGCCTGACAAGATGACGCGGTTACGAGACATCATGTGTAGTCACGTCGTTATTAAAGACGGAACGACGGGCAAAGAAAAATCGACACGTGTAAGCTATTTAAGTCTAGAATGCCGTAGCTAGCGCTACAACGCTACGACTACAGGACTGCGGGACTTGATGACATGCCTAGGGAATCACGGCAGGAACACGATCCCTACATGCCAACCGGGCTCAACCCAACAATCTTAGTGTCCGCTGGCACGCCCGAGAGTGGAAGGCATAAACGAAAGGCTCGCGCACGCCAACTTGGCCTAGCAGGCTTAGCGTCCGCTGGTGCCCTATGGAGCGGAGCACATAGGAGAAAGGCTTGTGCCAGCCTAGAGACGTTCCCAGCTCCAAGATAAAAGAAACGGTCAGGAGATAGGAAGGAGGATCGCCCCATTACCGTCAGAGCTAATAAGAGCACCCTGACGGATAAAGGCACATGACTCTCCAATCAGCGCCCCTGATCCTATCTCCCCAAAAAGCGATCTTGTCTGGTACGGATCAGGCAAGGGAGCTTGGTATAAAAGGGTACACACTCAGACATACAAGGTGATCTCTCTCGACTCCTTGGAGAGAATACACACAAACCCTAAAACACCCTCTAACTTGACCATCGGAGCGTTCTTCCAGGGACTCCTCCCGGCAAGCGGCTGACAGCCCTTGTTCTTTGTGTTCTTGCAGTGACAGCTGAACATTCAAGAGGATTTGGCAAGCAGAATAGGAGCAAGGTCGCATCATTTGGTGCCATCCATTTGTGAGACGAATAACACAAACAAAAAGCGCAAAAGTAAACATCAATGGTGTCCAACGGCATTGAGGGATGACCGATTAGTTCCATACGTCCCATGATGGCATTGGACGAAACACCGCTGTCTACAACGGTCAACAGGGCCGTTTTGGGTGAAGGAAGTTCCACAACAGTAGACGGAAGCATCCCACAACCGCCATTTTCTCAGCAAGGAAGGATTTCGGTGGGGCCACGTCCATCTATGCAACTTCAGATGTCACCGTTCTTTTCATCGCCGCTGAAGCAGGCACAACCTGGTCATTCAACAACGCTTCCTATCGAGTCATGTTTTCAACATTTCACTACTGTTGGCAACGCCGTCGTCTTTCCGGATGACGGGTGGATAGAGTTCAACAACCTTGTTTCCGCCGCTGGTGCAAACCATGATAAACCACCCATCACCCATCTACCCAATGGCCGACGCATGGACCAGACCATCTATCCCCGCCAACGACAGACTGCAGCAGCCAGTAACAATCAGCCCTGTAAATAGGCACTATGGGCAGGCAAGAAGACCACCAATGCGTTTCTGGCTATTTGCCAAGGACGACAGACGCGTCCGCCCCCCAAAAGTGTACGCGGTTTCCGAGAAACAGTAGCCGACTAAGTCGCCCAAGAACCGATAATGTGAGTATCACAAGAGTAAGACACATGATACAGCCAATTGTTCGGTATTAAAGAAAGAGATGGAAGAGAAGCAACTCAAAGGAGATCTGGTGGAAGTAGCGCGAAGCCTGCGCGCCAAGTTTGATGCTAAAAACACCAAAGGCACATCTCGCGAGGGCACCCAACCCAAGGAAATATTCATGATACGAAGCAAGAGAAGCAGGGAAGAACAACGGTGGGGAGAGGAGACCGCCAAGATTTCAGCATGCACACTCGCGTTCTCCGTGAAAGACCCCCGACCAGAAGGATGGAGGGGCGACAACCCACTTGTGATATAAGCCTCCATCAGGGATGTAACCATACATAGGGTCTACGTCGACATTGGGAGTTCGGTAGACATCATCTATAAGCATTGCTTACGACTCCTCCCAGACCGCTGGAAAGATAACTTACGACCCACGACTGGGAGGCTAGTAGGATTCAAAGGTCACAGCCTATGGCCGCTGGGCACGATTCACCTCCCTCTGACCATTACTAGCCACAACAAACAGCGAAAGAAAACTGCCTTTATAGACTTCGTGGTCATTCGGCCTTCGGCGGAACACAATATCATTTTGGGAATAACAACCCTCTTGAAGCTAGGGGAAGTGCCATCAACTATGCATGGGATCATGAAATTCGACACCCCAATGGGCGCGGCTACGGTGTTGGCCACTCCACCCAAAGAATTGCAATGCTATACAGTCATGAAGCCAGTAGGGATAACCAAAGAGACCAAGAGACCCAAGTGCAACCCCAGGAATGGCAAGGAAGTAATCAATGAACGACACCCCGATTAGCCAGTCAGCATCGGATGTGACCTCCCATGCCGCACAAGAAGGGCACTGGTCAACTTACTCAAACGATACAAACATGTGTTCGCATGGACTCCTACAGACATGGTAGGGGTGGAAAGGAAGGTCATCGAACATAAGCTTGTAAGTAAACCAGGCGCAAAGGAGGTTAAGCAAAAAAGGAGAGTCCAAGGAGGGGACTGTAATAGTGAAATTAATGTAGAAGTTGCCAAGCTGGCAGAAGCCGGGATAGTATGGGAGGCAATATTCCCGACATGGATCGCGAACCCATTTATGGTCCGCAAGCAAGATGGATCGTGGCATATGTGCATCGACTTTTCCGACTTAAACAAAGCATGCCCTAAAGATTGTTACTCCCTCCCGGAGATTGACCAAAAAGTAGAATCGTTACAAGGGTTTAAGTTGAAGTGTTTTCTGGATACATACAAAGGGTATCACCAGATCTTGATGAGCAAAGAAGATGAGGAGAAAACAGCCTTCTACATGGATCATGGCACCTTCTGCTACACCAAGATGCCTTTCGGTCTAAAGAATGCAGGGGCCACATATCAGCGTTTGCTCGACTCGATATTTGCCAAACAAATCGGGAGAAACGTCGAGGTATACGTGGATGACATGGTAATCAAGAGCCCACATGAAGACAAGATGTTACAGGATATCGAAGAAACTTTCCGAACCCTAGAGACGGTGAAGATGAAGCTGAACCCAGCCAAATATACGTTTGGGTGGAAGAAGGCCAGTTCTTGGGATACTACGTCACCAGGCAAGGTATCCAGCCTAGCCCGTCCAAATTCGATGAACTCATTAAGACACCAACACCGAGATCCCTCAGGGATGCATAAGGTTTGAATGGGAAACTCACGGCTCTAAGCAGGTTCATTTCAAAATCCGCTGACAAGGCCATGCCGTTATTCCATACGTTGAAGGGTTGCATTGAGAAGAGCAATTTCCAGTGGAAAAATGAAGTTGAGGAAGCGCTCCAAAGAATCAAGGAAGTGCTACATGAATTATGTTGGATTAGATGTCTAAGCCCATAACTATTATTGGTATGTACTTGAATCGAGAGTAGCATGGTCCATTTGGGTTGCATATCATCAGGACAATTTTTTAGGATGGACTTTTGAGAGAAGGTTATTTATGGTTTATTAAAATATTATAAATTATAATATATTAATATGAAATCATATGTTTTAATTAGTATCGATCAAGAATTAATTTGGAATTAATTTAGTGATCAAAAGAGACTAATTAAATCTATGGGGACTAATTATGAAAATTAGTTATATTTATATGTGTTGGGATTATGATCCATGTTGGACCAAGTTTATGTATGGATACATAAAGAGTTGGGCCACAAGAACCATGGATCATAAAACCCATGGGTATGGATTATGGGTTATACCCATGACCCTTGGAATCCTACATATAAATAGGTTACTCCATAGCCAAAATCACCACTTCTTTTCTTAGAGAACTATGGAGGTGTTTTGGTGCATGAAATTCTCTCTCAAGAGCCACCTTTGTCCTAGGTGTGTTGTGATTCCATTTGAGGCATTTCATACTATTGGTGCTAAGCTCTTAAGGCCAAATACATCAAGACTTCAAGCCACATAAAAGGTATGTTTCCCAAACTAGTATATTATATGGTTTATGTCAAATGCATGGTAGTTATAGGTTTAATTCCTTGGAAACCATTTGCATGTATAATTAGTGAAAACATAGATCCAAGGTATTTAGGGTTGTATGTGCACCATAGGATGTTGTATTATACCAAAACCCAACAGTGGTATCAGAGCCATGGGTTGTTTTCTGCTATATTTGATGCAAATGTATTTTTTTTTTCAAGTTGATGAAAAAAAAAACATGAAGTTTGTCAAATTTTATGATAATTACTTGATTTTATGAAAAACTAATAATTTGTAAAAATTTGAGTCACTTTACTACAAGATTTGAATTAGATCAATTTATTAAAAGATAGAATGATATGATTATTTTATTTGTTTTAAAAGTTTGATCTAAGTGGTTTTAAGGAGTTACAAATTTTGTCATAAAATTTTGGAACTCAAAAGTTTTTTTAAAGTTATGATCTTAAGAGTTTGGAAACTTCCATAAGTTATGGATGTGAAATGTCTCATTTATTAACTCTTTAGGTTATGAAGTCCAAGGGTCTTCAAAGGATAATTATCAAAGTTTCAAGATTTGTATTAGTTTATATGATTATCTAATTTCTTGAAAATTGTTGATATGAATTATCTTTACTTATGAGTTTAATCTAGATCATAGAAAAATTATTTGATTATTGTGTTAATTGGAATATTTGATCTTAATGGTTTTTATGAACTCCATAACTTGTCCCCAAGTTATGGAAAGTGAAGAGTTTTTCTTTTTAAAGTGTCATTAAGACTCATAGGTTATGAAAATAGAAGAGTCTCTATTTTTAATGTCACCATTAAATGATTTAATGTCTTCCATAACTTGTCCTCAAGTTATGGAACTTTTTTTTTTCATTAAACCTTAATTAAACTCATAAGTTATGAAAAATCCAAGAGTTTTGAAAGGTTTCAAAACTTGTCCTCAAGTTTTGGAATTTGTAAAGTTACCCCCCATGTATACTTTAATTTCAAACTAGACCTTAGAATTTTAAAAGTTAAAATTCAACCCTTATACTTTATAATATTATAACTTAATAATATATATATATATATATATATATATATATATATATATATATATATGTATAAGAGTAAAGTCAGTCTTACCGTTAGTAGGCCTCATTCATGAAGCCGGTCTATAAGGGGGGTATAAGGTTACAGCCTATAAAATGGTAGTTTAATGGGTGTCCACTCTCACCCACCGCTTCCTTGACTGGTGGAGGGTCGTTAGCCGAACGGGTAGGACAAGGACTATAATTCTCCCTTCATTAAAAGTATTAATGATAAATACTAAGTAACTAAACCTTTTATAAATACCCAATCTTAGTTACTTAGGAAAATGTGAATAAGGTGCTAGTCCATGAAATTACACTTTGCACTTTGTTTAAGTCGGTTAGTGGAGCGTGTGTGGTTAACCGGCACACTAACTCGTATTTAACAAGGTAGGTAAAGGGTAACTTAATGTTTATCATAGTATCGATGGAGCGTGTGTGGTTAACCGGCACATCGATTGAGGGGTAAACACGTAAGGGTGCCAAGTAATTTGCATGGTTACTTCACACCTTGTTTTGTGATCCTCGGCATCCCAGTCACAAAACTTGAAGGGCACACTCGAGATTGAAACATGCCATTGAACAGTTCAATGAATCTCAAAGATCTAGGAGTTTCAAAACCAATTAAAACCTAATTATTATTTTGTTTTTCATGGTGGAAATTGGTGAATCGTCATTCACCTACCTTCAAATATTTTATAGCTTGGATTACGGCATCCCTTTTCTAAGTTATAAAATAGTTTGTTGGGTCCTAGCCTTAATATTTCATATTGGGTGTCATATTAAGGACTTTAAATCAACTATCTTGAATATCTCCCAAAAGATGTCTAGTTTAGACATTTATGATCTTCCCAAATATCTTGAAACAAGCTTTCCTAATGAAGATGATGTCCCTTGGAAATCATACTTCTTTCACCTCCTCCAATTATTCTCCCTAACCCACAAGTTCTTGAAAAGTTTAAGATCACTCAAGCCCTATTGGCAAGGCAAGGTCTAGGTGTGGTCACATCTTGGAGATGTAGTCACATATTGACAAGCCGGAAGAGTTGGGTGTTAAAGTCTTGAGAAAGTTGGTGGTTCAATCACTTTCTAAGTCACATAGTGAATTCCTTTGGGACACCTATGAAACAGACTATGACATGACCCTTAATGATCTTATCTATTTGTTAAGATCAACTTTCTCAAAACTTGATGGACATTGACAATAGTGACACAGGAAATCCAGAAAAGCATTCTCTTCCCAATGGAAAGGGATCGGCCATAGTCAACTCGGTTGACCAAATGGTAAAGAGAAAAGTCTAAGTCTGTGATAGTCTCATGTACCATTATCAAAGGGTCCATATGTTTATATTGCCAAAGGAAGGGGCATTGGTTGCGAAGCTGCCAAGTTTACCTAAGGATGTTAAAGTCAATAAGTTTGACTCTACTTCAGGTAAAGTCCACTAATCTAACTCTGTTAAGTTTCAATTCTGAGATTCCTGATACATGATATGATTGGGTCACATGCTAATGTTTTAAGAATCAAAGAAAAGTAAAGGAACTTAAAGAAAGAATATGCTGAATCTGATCGCATAGATGGATTTCTATCGCGTAGTTTGAAAATCGGATTCTTGAGCTACTTCTTAGGAGTTATGAGATATTGCTAAGGAATAGATAACAACAGGTTTTCATATGGATTGTAAGGATAAGTTTTTCTGCATAGTTTTAAAATAAAAGAAAATTTTTTATTTTAGTTATTTTAAAATATCCTTACAATGGCATTTGAGGAAAAATTGTTGCTTATATGATTCCATTAATAGCAAGAGTGGAAGTATGAAATTGATTCTTTCATTTGTGGTAATGTCTAAATTTATCAAATAAAGGAAAGATTCTCATCACCCAAGTCTCAATTGGACTGGAACTTGGAATCATGCAAGGTGTATAGCATGATGAATGAGAACTTTCAAGTATTGGAAAAATTAAGACTAATTACTTGTTCACATGGATGTGTGAGTCAAGTAATGGACTAAGGGATCGAGTACATAGTCATGTGCACTGATTAAGTCCACCACAAAAGATATAAGGCTATTCATCATAGTTTACTAAAGCTCAGTAAATATGATTATACTTACAAGCTTAAGTGTAACTCTGAGACATTGGAAAAGGTTTCAATGCATGGCAGAGCGGATAAGAAGAATCAAAGTAGGCAGAAGGATAAAAGTTTCTCAAATCTGAAAAGATGGGAGAGTACTTTAGTATCAGTTTTGTGATCATCTTAATGATTAAGAAACCATATCAAAATTAGTTCTCTAAGGAAGTCTTAGTGCATTCTTATGAATAAGAAGAAGGGATCTTGAATTGCTAAAATGGTTAAATCAAGAAGATGAGTCATACTTCGTTCCAATACAAGTCTTAGAATCATACTCCAAGATTATAATTTGAGTGAAACGTCTTTAAGAAGGTTTAAAAACACTTATCAAATGTAAGAGTAAAAGTTTTCTACTCTTGTACATTTGAAATTGGTAAGTTGTGATGTTTTGGATAAAACAAAGACCAACTAAGGCCAATTGTGTGAAGTGTTTGTCTTGATTAGAATCCACACTATCTCTTGGATGTTTGATAAGGGAGTCTTATAGATCAAGAGGACAGTGAGAGTCTTAAAGGTCTTGAAAGTCTCAAGAACTAATCAAGAATGAAACCTGAAGTTCTTCACTAGCACACGACTTGAGGTTTATAACCTATCGTGTTGACATATTCTGTGCCCTTTTCAATCAAAGTTGGCTTTGCATATGAGTTCTTAGAATTCTCAATTGGTTGCACAACAACTTGGAAGCAATGGCAGGCCCTTGAGCTGCCAGGTGGCAAGAAGTTAAGATTGAGTTCAGTCCATATGAGTTTGGATTTGTCATTATCCTTGTCTTGTGACTATGGTTTTGACAATTCACGTGGATAAGAACTCATACACCATTAAATCTAAGTGTCATAAGGTTTCTCTCCGATTCATTTAAATGATGGTGAGGAAACACTTTCACTAAGTAGATTTTAGCTAGATAGCAATTGTGATATTTGTATTCTCAAAGTCGTTAATGGAGCGTGTGTGGTTTACCGGCACACTAACCTGGACTTGTGAAGAAGTGACAAAAAGGTCTAACCATTATGATTACGGCATCCCTCTTCATAATTGTTTAGAAACACAAATGTGCTATCTAAGGGAAGGTGTATGATTTTGATAAAGTTTTATCAAAACAATCTGGTATTAGAAATCTAAACTTTGGTAAGAAAGTCAGCTGATTTCTAAGTACATGTCAAAGCTAGTGGGAGCATAAGTGTTATGCTAATAATCATCATGTTAATGGGAGCATGATAATTATGATATAGATTGCAAGTTAGCAATGTTAATTATAGAAAACAAAAGGTTTCAATTGGGAAAAAGTTGTTTTGCTATAATTAAGGGAGAGAAAATTATACTTCATCTCAAATCTATAAGCTTAGATCGTGAGGTTTTAATCATTTAGTCAAGGATATATATATATATGAATTTCATGTTGGAATGACTCAACATAAGGAAATTCTGTATATGAGTCCATTATTTGCGTTCTAAAATTCGATTATGATTACGGCATCCCTTTTCATAATCAGAATTATGAGAACTTGGCAAATTGAAATGGAAATATTATGGAAAAAGACTGGTTTAGTCTTTATGTGAGACATCATGAATCGTGTCCCATATGCTTCGGATATAGGATCGATTACATGTGCTATATTCATCCTTTCTAAAATTTTCCAAATGCCTAGGGCATTAAGAAGGGAAAAGGTTTAGAACTGGATATGACTAAAAGGATTAAACAATTGTCGAGGACAATCTAAGGTTTACCAAAGATTGGTTGCTCAAGGACAGTTGGAAGTATAGTGATAATTCTGGAAGGACCATATTGACATAATCTGTAAGGAGGCAACTCTTGTTCAGAAGTGATAGTCAAAATGGAATCTGGAAATGTTTCAAAGTTAGAATTTTCAATCTGTTTAAGATTAGGAAACTTAATGCAAGAAGGATGTTTCAAAGGAGCTAATCTCCTTTGGAATGCTCTGTAATGATTGTTGTCAAGTCTTTATGAATTTGTGCATAATCATTACAAGAGGATCAATGCATATAAGTTTAGAATCTAACAGATTTTAGTAAATGACATGAATTTGGAATTCTTGTATTTACAGTAAGGATTTGGAAGTGTGAAGTTATGCTCAATGGATCTAGTTCACAAAGTAAAGATCATAGACAAACATAGTGTGCATACTTGGTGTATGGCATGACTAGTGTTTAGAAAAACATAGTGTACATACTTGGAGCATGGGGCAACTATTGTTTTAAATTCAAGAATAAAGTTGATAGCTGAAACAGTATACAATGAATAATGTGTAATCATATGGTGATAAATAAAAGGTGTTTTATTTATGTTCATAGTTTTTGATACCATATTGGATTCAATTATTCTTGTGTTTCATTTTGCATGTTTTGACTTCCAGAATAAACTAGGTTATTCTTCCGGAATGACTAAGTTATTCAAACCATCCACAGTCGGTCATATGTTGGAAGTAGATATAAATTAAGACTGTCATGGGTTGGCTTGTAAAGATCTAAGGTGTTGGACAAATAGCTACAACACTCATGAGTACTCATAAGTTCTGAGTATTGGATTCAACCCGCGCTCATTGGAATCACTTCATGGATTTTATCACGAGTTATCATGAGACGATAATATCTTATGTTCTTCAAACCTAGAGATATGAGTTGTTACTATGAGTTGGTTGTACATCGATTGCACGAAAACGCATTTGGTAACTCGGTGCTATAAAACGTGCCTTTGTGTATGATTCAACAAGTAGTAGAACAAGCCATATGAGTCGAAGTTTATCCATTCCTTTTACCTTTGGGATAAAAGCGATATCTGTGGGCCCCTCGATGATTTGATGATGACAAATGGAAGTGCTTGGCCGGGCCAGGACTGATTTGATTTGTTCAATTAGTCGGTCGTCATAAATCGGAAATCGGGAAACAACAAATGGATAGAGAGAATGATTATAATCCATGTCTCAATCCATATGATATTTAGAATGGAGGAATATATGATCCCTTATCTAATGGACGCGTCATTGATTTGTTCAGAGTTCGACAACAGCTTTAAGAGCTACGATTGCTAGTCGGGTTATGAAGTCGTACTTGCAATAATAGTTTAAGACTTATCCAAGTGGGAGACTGTTGGATTAGATGTCTAAGCCCATAACTATTATTGGTATGTACTTGACTCGAGAGTAGCATGGTCCATTTGGGTTGCATATCATCAGGACAGTTTTTTAGGATGGACTTTTGAGAGAAGGTTATTTATGGTTTATTAAAATATTATAAGTTATAATATATTAATATGAAATCATATGTTTTAATTAGTATCGATCAAGAATTAATTTGGAATTAATTTAGTGATCAAAAGAGACTAATTAAATCTATGGGGACTAATTATGAAAATTAGTTATATTTATATGTGTTGGGCTTATGATCCATGTTGAACCAAGTTTATGTATGGATACATAAAGAGTTGGGCCACAAGAACCATGGATCATAAAACCCATGGGTATGGATTATGGGTTATACCCATGACCCTTGGAATCCTACATATAAATAGGTTACTCCATAGCCAAAATCACCACTTCTTTTCTTAGAGAAATATGGAGGTGTTTTGGTGCATGGAATTCTCTCTCAAGAGCCACCTTTGTCCTAGGTGTGTTGTGATTCCATTTAAGGCATTTCATACTACTGGTGCTAAGCTCTTAAGGCCAAATACATCAAGACTTCAAGCCACATAAAAGGTATGTTTCCCTAACTAGTATATTATATGGTTTATGTCAAATGCATGGTAGTTATAGGTTTAATGCCTTGGAAACCATTTGCATGTATAATTAGTGAAAACATAGATCCAAGGTATTTAGGGTTGTATGTGCACCATAGGATGTTGTATTATACCAAAACCCAACAGACCCACACTGGCCAGCCCCATCCCTGAAAAGACACTACAAGTATACCTCTCGACCTCAGGTGAAGCAATATCCTCAGTATTGGCTGTAGAAAGGGAAGGGGGCAGAGACCGGTATACTTTGTTAGCAGTGCTTGCAAGGACCAGAACTCAACTATCCCACGTTGGAGAGGCTGGTTTTGGCGCTCATTTATGCGGCTCGACGACTAAGGCGATACTTTCAAGAACACAAGATAGAGGTGCTCACGAGTTACCCCATCAAACAAATACTTCTCAAGTCGGAGACGTCGTGCTGGCTGGCGAAGTGGGCGATCGGACTGGGAGAGCACAAAATAAACTATCACCCAAGGACATGTATCAAAGGACAAGCGCTAGCTGATTTCTTACTAGAAATTCCGCACAGAGGGGACCCGACCAAAAAGAAAGTGTGGGCAGTAGAAGGGGCCCCTGACTAGCAACAATTCATGAACCTTCTATACGGATGGGGCCTCTAGCAGGGAAGGCTCAGGGGCGGGGCTGATCCTAACAGCCCAGAAGGAGACGAGGTAACCTATGCCCTCCGTGTTTATTTCCACACATCGAACAACAAAGCGTAGTACGAAGCGCTGCTTGCAGGATTACGTATAGCCAAGCAGATGGGCGCGAAAGCTGTAACAGCCCTAAGCGACTCAAGGTTAGTAGCAAATCAGGTTAATGGGAGTTTCGAAGTGAGAGATTAGAGGATGGGAAAATATGTAAAGATGGTGAAACAATTGGTATGATCATTCGGGCAGTTTACAATCAAGCAGATACCTAAGAGTAAAAACAAGAGAGCATATGCTTTAAGTAAGTTGGGCTGCACGTGCTTTGACCATTTGTCAAAGAAGGTCTTAGTAGAGGTACTCCGTGATAGAAGTATAGACGAGCAACAAGTGAACGACCTAACCCCAGCCGGACCTACATGGATTACACCGTTCAGGGAATACCTACAGAGGGGGGTATTGCCAGACAATCATAGCGAAGCCAGGAAGATACGTATAAAAGCACCTTCATATGCAATGGTTAACAGAGAATTATACAAGTTAAAGGGTTCACGACCCCATGGATGAAGTGTGTGGACCAAGCCAAAGGGAGGGAAATGCTACAGGAAGCACACTCAGGCCAGGTAGGTGCACACGAAGGGGCATGGGCCTTAACAGGCAAGGTGTTGCGAATGGGGGTATACTGGCCAACGATCGAACAAGATGCGATAGAAATGACCAGGAAATGTGGGGAGTGTCAGTCTTATGATCTAGTTTAAGCGAACCCCCGGTGCCACTACATAACATATCCAGCCCATGGCCATTTTACCAAAGGGGCATAGATATAGTGGGTCTATTCCCGAAAGCCCCAGGAAAGTTAAAGTATATGGTGGTGGCCGTTGACTACTTCACAAAATGGATCGAGGCGGAACCGCTGGCATGTATATCGGGGAGACACATGATAAAATTTGTATGGAAGAACATCATGACAAGGTTTGGACACCCAAAGTTCTTATCAGCGATAGTGGCCTACAGTTTGTTGAAAACCCATTCAGGGAATGGTGCGCCACCAAAGGGATAAGCCAACATTTCACATCGGTAGCACACTGTCACACCCGCAAACTAGAACGGCGGAAATGTTCAAGGGCGGAGGACGTCATATTCAGTATCATAACAGTTCATAGAAAGGAAAGTACACACCACCATATATATTAAAGTTCCAAGATGTTTACTTAATTGTATTCATTACATGTTCAAAAGATAAATACATAAACATCTTTCAAAAGAAGTAATTAACGCCAGCGCGTTAATCCCAAAAGTTGATTTCCAAACCTGCTTAGCGGTTCCCTGAGAATACAAGTTATTTCAAAGAGAAAGTATCAACAATTAAGTTGGTGAGTTCATAAGTGGTTTAGAAAAATTGAATGCCATTCCAAAATGGGTGTATGTTTTCCAGAAAACTCAGTATTTCATATATAAAGAGTTATGACTTGTTGTGTTGAAAATGAATGTATTAGATCCAGAAAATCCCATATTTTCCCTAATGGTTGAGATATGAATTGTTGTGTTCTCCAAGAAAACCCCTTATTTTCTTATAAAAGTATGAAATGCATATGAATGTTTGTGTTATAAAATTGCACCAGGTAAATCCCTTGTTTTCCTATTAGTTGTTTGGTTTGTATACAGGAAAAACCCTTATTTTCCAAACATGACTGGCAGTATCTAAGACCGAAAGTTGTAAGAAACCGACGTTCTTAAAAGTTGTGTCATAGTTTTATATAATAAAGCTATACGAAGATCGCATTTGTTAGATGAAGAATAGTTTTAATAGCTACTCGTTCATAAAAGCATAATACCATAATAATTGTATATCCGATGAGTTTTATAACCATACTAAACATAATATGCCTGTAACGACGTTCTTCAGGCGTCGCAGCGTTATGACAACTGTCACCCCAAAGGATGTAGCTAAGAGTCAGGGCGCGGGATCATGACTTCCCGTATAAATCTATACACATTTGACACGTTCTCCGAACGGGAGACTCTGGTTATAGATAGGACTTGCAGCATTACTTTATAATAAAGAAAAGTAACGTTTGAAGATATACACGTCTCATGGATTCTCAACTAAGCCTGTATTGAAGTGATAGTTTTTGTATGCAAAGTTTATCCTTTTTCACAATGTTTGACAAAGCATAAATCATAAGTTTTTAGAATGTATAAAACGACTTAACAATGAAAGGTACTTTGAAATCATTATATACTTTGCATAAGTCTAATGCACACAAAGTATGACAAGAGTTTTCCATAATAGTAATGAGTTCCAAGTGATTTATTCGGTAAAACAAGCGAAGTGAAACTTTATAAAATACACGATAATAACCGTATGTTTACTTGTATTCCCCCCCTAAAAGAGTATAAAAGCATTTAAAATGTATTTAAAGTGTGTTTGAAAGGGGTATGAACTCACTTGAAAGTTTGAAGATAGCAAGATGGAAAAACCGGACAAAGTTTCGTCTCGAGAAATGGATTTTCCTCGGGATTCTTGGGATTTCTCGGGAGTAAAATCGACCTTCGGGACTTGCACAAAATGACCAGGGTTTCGGGGTAGTGCGAGCACGGAAAACGAGGCAAAACACAAGAAAAGAGAGAGAGAATGCACAATTTTTCCGGGAACCCTCGCATCCCTTTTATAGGGGGCTGGAACCGCCTCGGTACGCGGGGCGTACGCGTACGTCACGCATGACCGAGTCCTCGACTGCCTCACACTTCGGACAGGACGGGGGAAGGGGGGTTGGCTCGCATAGGGGCGACGTGGACGATCCGAGGCCGTGGCCTCGAGTACGCTGGGCATACTCGCGTGACTCAGACTTCGGATAATACCTAATTTTTGAATAAAAATATATATTAATTATTTATCAAACATCAAAAATTCATATCTCCTTCATACGAACTCCGTTTTCGACGTTCTTTATATCCACGCGTAGGTGAGACTAAGATCTACAACTTTCGTTTAGATTCCGTCGGCAAATTCCGAAATTATTTTTATTATTTATTTATTAAAATGACATGATTAAGGAATTTCTTTAAAAAATCATAACTTTTTCATACGATGTCCGATTTGAACGTTCTTTTTATGCACGTTTGTAGTTTAACGATATCTATGAATTTCATTTAGACACCTAAGGTCAGAAAGTGTTTTATTGAAACTTTGCGTTTTTACGTAACTTTGTATCGCCGTTTTTTATTGGAAAACTTAGAATGGTCATTACTTCTTCGTTATAACTCGTATTTTTGTGTTATTTATATGTTTGGAAACCTTAAGACGATACCTATCACATAGTGTACTCCAAAAAGAGCTTTTGAATACTTCATTTTTCGATGATATTCTAATCCCTTTTTCAAAGAGGTTACAAGACTCGATCTTTGATGACTTGAAATGACGGGTTGTTACATCATCCCCCCGTTAGAGGGAATTTCGTCCCGAAATTTTAATACAAAAGAAAAGTCTTAGGGGCTGAGGAAGAGGTGTGGATACTTCTGTTGCGTTTGATCTTCTCGTTCCCACGTGAACTCAGGTCCCCTCTTAGCATTCCATCGGACCTTTACTATTGGAATGCGCCTATGTTTAGTTTGTTTAACTTCCCTATCCATGATCTCCACAAAGTTAAGATTTTTATTTAGTTCGATCTCATCGAGTGGAATTACAAGTGTTTCGTCGGACAAACACTTCTTCAGGTTTGATACGTGGAATACTGGATGTACTTTGTTAAGCTCGGTTGGAAGTCGGAGTTTTTAGGCCACTGGGCCAACTCTTGAAATGATTTCGAAGGGTCCAATGTACCTAGGATTTAGCTTCCCACGTTTTCCAAAGCGTATCATGCCCTTCCAGGGTGAGACCTTCAGTAGCACACGATCGCCAATCTGAAATTCCAAGGGTTTACGTCTTTTGTCGGCATAGCTCTTTTGCCTATCCCTCGAGGATTTCAGTCGTTCTCGTATTTGCATGATCTTTTCAGTAGTTTCTCTGATGATCTCCGGACCAGTGAGGGTGCTATCAGGGACTAGACCTTTTGCTAATTATGTGTCGCCCACTTCCGTCCAACACAGAGGTGATCTGCACTTACGACCGTAAAGGGCTTCAAATGGAGCAGTATTGATACTAGTATGATAACTATTGTTATAAGAGAACTCGACCAAAGGTAAGTGAACATCCCATGCATTACCAAAGTCGATTACACATGCTCGCAACATGTCTTCCAAGGTTTGGATCGTCCTTTCACTCTGTCCGTCAGTTTGGGGGTGATAGGCTGTACTCATGTCCAATCTTGTTCCCATGGATTTTTGCAACGATTGCCAGAATCTGGACGTGAATCTGCTGTCTCTATCCGAGATGATAGACATTGGAACTCCATGGAGTCGTACGATCTCTCGGATGTAGATTCTCGATAGCTTTTCCATTTTATCAGTTTCCTTGATCGGTAGGAAATGAGCAGACTTGGTTAATCTATCGACGATTACCCAAATAGTATCTTGGCCACCTTGAGTTTTGGGCAGTTTCGTTATGAAGTCCATGGAAATCTGCTCCCATTTCCACTAAGGAATTTCAAGTTGTTGGAGTAGCCTTGAGGGTTTCTGGTGTTCTATTTTTATCTTGGCACAAGTCAAACACTTGCTCACATATGTAGCGATCTCTGCTTTCATGTTTGGCCACCAGTAGAGTTGCTTGAGATCTTGATACATCTTGTCTGACCCGGGGTGTACGGAGTATCGAGTCTTGTGTGCCTCCTTCATAACTACCTCTCTAAATCCACCAAACTTAGGTGTCCATATTCGGTTCATGAGGTAGCGTGCTCCGTCACTCTTGATTTCTAAGTTCTTGTCTATTCCCCTAGGGGTCTCAACTGTCACGTTTTCGGGTTTCAAGGCCTCTATTTGAGCTTCCTTGACTTGTGCTGACAGGTGCGAATGGATCGACATGGCTAATGACTTCACTCTTCGGCCAGAGTACTCCTTACGACTAAGGGCATCTGCCACGACGTTTGCCTTTCCTGGATGATGGAGAATCTCACATTCGTAGTCGTTGAGCAATTCGACCCAACGTCGTTGTCTCATGTTCAACTCCTTCTGGCCGAAGATGTGTTGTAGGCTCTTGTGGTCTATAAAGATAGTGCACTTGGTACCATATAGGTAGTGTCTCCAGATTTTAAGAGCGAAGACCACCGCCCCAAGTTCTAAATCATGAGTGGTGTAGTTAACCTCATGCATTTTCAGTTGTCGTGAGGCATATGCAATAACCTTTCCCCTCTGCATTAGCACATAGCCTAGCCCTTGCTTCGAAGCGTCGCAATACACCACAAAATCTTCGGTCCCTTCTGGAAGAGAAAGGATGGGCGCACTGCAAAGGGCCTGTTTCAAAGTCTAAAATGCAGCATCTTGCTTTTCTCCCCAACTGTAGGTCACACCTTTCTGGGTTAAGGCGGTAAGAGGATTTGCGATGCTGGAGAAATTCTGAATGAACCTTCGATAATAACTAGAAAGACCTAGAAATTGGCGAATTTATGTTGGTGTAGTTGGTGCAGACCAGTTTTTGATAGCCTTGATTTTTTATGGATCTACGTGGATTCCTTCCTTGCTGACCACGTGACCGAGGAAGTCCACCTTTCTAATCCAAAACTCACATTTTGAAAATTTTGCATACAGTCTCTCAGTCCGTAACGTCTCTAAGACTTGCCTCAGATGTTGACTATGCTCTTCTTTATTCTTTGAATAAATGAGTATGTCGTCTATGAATACTATCACAAATTTATCCAAGAATGGACGACATACCCGATTCATTAGATCCATGAATACGGCTGGGGCATTGGTTAGTCCGAACGGCATCACTACGAACTCGTAATGTCCGTATCTCGTTCGAAAGGCCGTCTTGAGAACATCACTCTCCAGGACTCGCAGCTGGTGATATCCCGACCTCAGATCGATCTTGGAGAAGTAGTTGGCTCCTTGGAGTTGGTCGAATAAGTCATCGATTCGGGGTAGGGGGTATTGGTTCTTGATGGTAAGTTTGTTGAGTTCTCGGTAGTCGATGCACATTCTGAATGATCGATCCTTCTTTTTCACGAACAACACAGGTGCTCCCCATGGCGAGAAGCTTGGCCTGATGAATCCTTTTCGAAGTAGCTCATTCAGTTGGCTAGATAGCTCTTGCATCTCTGCCGGGGCTAATCGATAGGGTGCTTTGGCTACTGGGGTAGCCCCGGGAACCAGATCAATTCTGAACTCAACTTGTCTCGCGGGAGGTATTCCCGAAAGGTCCTTGGGAAAAACGTCAGGAAAATTGCATACGTCGAGCACATTCTTGATGTCCTGGACTTCGCGTTTCACATCTACAACATGTGCCAAAAACGCGTGACACTCCTTGCGTAGGCATTTCTGAGCTTGGATACTTGAGATGATACGAAGAGTGGTATTGGGTTTGTCGCCCAAGACAATGAAAGTTTCGCCAGTTGGCAGATTAAGGCGAACGACCTTATTGTAACATAAAATGTCCGCATGACGAGAACTCAGCCAATCCATGCCAACAATGACATCGAAACTCTTAATCGAGACTGGCATGAGGCTGATTGAAAAGGGATTATCGTTTAATGTTAGGGTGCAATTTAAGTATATCTCCTTAGTGCCTTCGGTTTTCTCATTGGCCATTTCTACTATGAATGGTTCACTTAATGATTGTGGTATTGATTTTAGCAGGCCTTTAAAGTCGTGACTCACAAAACTCCTTTCCGCTCCACTATCAAACAAAATGCATGCATACGAGTTATCGAGAAGAAACGTACCCGTAACAACAGTAGGGTCCACAATGGCTTCATCTTGTCCCATTGCGAAAACTCGGCCCCTTCCGCCAGTATTCCGGTTGTTTGCCTTTGGGCAGTCCTTGTGGTACTGCCCCGTGTCTCCGCACTCAAAGCAGGCGCGGCTTACCCCGGTATTAGCAGTGGGGACGGATGGTTAGGTTGGCTCTTTGCAATAGCGGGCTGTATGTCCCTTCTTATAGCACTTGGTGCATTGAAGATCATGACAAGAACCGTGGTGGTAGAAGTTGCATCGGTTGCACTTAGGAAGTTTCCCATTGTATGAGCTTGTGGGGGCAGGGTTGGCAGGTACAGTCATAGCGTGGGTCGCTATTACTTGTTGTTTCTTGGGGTTTTCCTGGAGGGTTTGTCCCCTCCTTTAGTTCCAAGGCCTACTCTGGCCCTGAGCCTCCTTAGATGGATTTGCGGTTGTTGCAATGGTACCCTGTTTTACTCCGTGGTCGATGAGTCGCTGAGCCAAGCGTTTAGCGCTGTTGTAGGTAACAGGGCTGGAAGCTAGGACATGCCCTTGAATCTGGGGTGACAACCCCTAAATGTACCTTTCAACCTTCTTTGATTCTGGGTTGACCATGGTAGGGCTCAATGCATCGAGGTCGTTGAACCTAGCTGTGTAGGCGACTAGGTCAGACCCAGTCATTTTCAGATTCCAGAGCTCCTGCTCAAGCTTTTGCACTTCGCCCCTTGGGCAGTATTCTTCCAGTAGTAGAACCTTCAGATCCTCCCAACTCATGGCGTTGGCGACAGTGAGCGTCACCGAATTCACATGGATTTTCCACCAAGTGAGGGCTCGATCAATGAAAGTGCAAGCAGCGAACTTGACTTTGCTTGCTTCCAGGAATGAGCAGATCTCGAAGACCGTTTCGGTCTTCTCGAACCATTGCATTAGTGCAATGACTCCCCTAATTCCATTAAAAGTTTTTGGCATAGCGTTAGAGCACTCCTTGTAAGTACATTCTCTTACTTGGCCATGACCAGTGCCATGATTTGAATGATTCGTGCTGCTTCCTGCCCCTCCATTTCTGTGGGAGTTTATTTGCGAGAGGGTTGCAGTTACTGCTGCTGTGATAGCAGCCTGGACCATGGCTGGATCATAAGTTGGTGGTGGAGGTGGTGGTCGTGTCGTGCCCGGTCTGGGCCTTAGGTTTGGACGAGGAGGCATCGCGCTGCCAAAAGAAAATGAAAGATTTATAAGTTTTGGTAGTTCAGAGTTGAATGATATTGAGTTAACTTCTAATAGTTCTAAGAAATTGGGTTTGACCGACACAAGGTTTTGAGCTTGAAAATAAAGTTTGAATAGATGTACCTATGAATTGAACGAACTACGCATGATTAATAGCAAGAAAAGGGATATACCCTTATATATATTAAACATATAGTTGTGTTACAGTGGGGTCTAGACAAAAGTTCTTGACCTATCTAAAGGCCTCCGATTACAGAACAATTTAAAGAAAATAATACTTTTATCCGAAGTCCTAATTTATAACAAAATTTGAGAGTCGGGCAAGTACTACTTGCGGTGCGGTTTGCGTTTGGAGCTCGACTCCGTGTCGGACTGTTTTGACTCCATGAGACGCCTATCAAACGCAGCTTGTTGTTCCCTCAATTCTGCGAAGGCTGCATTTGCTTGTGCTTGAAATGCTTCGGCACGAATGTGGATGTCGTTCTGCAACATCTCTAGGCGGTTGATATCGGCCGTGTGGATTTGTACTTCCACATTGACCTCTCGGATTCGGTTGGCCTGCACTCCGGATTGATAGCACTGGTTGGCGAGTTTTCCAACCATGACCGGAAGTGCTCGGTCGGCTGATCCCCCGCCTCTGACATCATAGAAGTCTCGGCATATGCCGTAGGGAGGGCGTAAGCTTTGCTGTTGGCTCCAATGATGGAGGTGACTTCCCCACACATGAGTGGGTCCTTGGAAGTTCCTCACGTGAACGGGAGGTTGTGGGATTGGTGGATTGATAATTTCTGGCTCCGACTCTATGCCAGAGTCATCCCCTTCCTCCAACTCTATAGGCTCTTTGTCTTCTTCAGGATCTTCTTCGATCCATCCTCTATTACCTTGGTTGGGGTAGTAGGGGTCATTGGGGTGATGGAATCCCGCCATTTAGACTGTACGAGAATAGGGTTAAAATTTTACTATAAGGTAGAGCACATGAAACTTACCCTTACGTTTAATGGTTGATGGCAACACAAAAACTCCCTTAGTATTATGTAATGATGTGCTTTTGGTAAGTTTTAAAATCGCTTTCCACTGCAAACACTCCTTGGCATACGTTAGTCGGCTCTCGGACAAATATAGTTGATCAGGCTATATTCTTCCCAGTCCTGATTACATGTCCCAAGGCGTACCTGTACTGCACAACTTATTTATAATACTTATAGAGTTATTCGATATGAAACTGTTATTAGTATGAAATGAGTGCATGCTTACCTAAAAACTAAATAAATTTAATTTCAAAAGTATGACTCTTCTCAGAGTGTTTTTGCCCAGTTGAGTTTATAGTTGTATACCAAACAGAAATGGTTTTTATATACTTAATTCCCTATAAACAAATTTCTGATACCAATCTGTCACACCCCCAAACCAGAACGGCGGAAACGTTCGGGGGCGGAGGACGTCATATTCAGTATCATAACAGTTCATAGAAAGGAAAGTACACACCACCATATATATTAAAGTTCCAAGATGTTTACATAATTGTATTCATTACATTTTCAAAAGATAAATACATAAACATCTTTCAAAAGAAGTAATTAACGCCAGCGCGTTAATCCCAAAAGTTGATTTCCAAACCTGCTTAACGGTTCCCTGAGAATACAAGTTATTTCAAAGAGAAAGTGTCAACAATTAAGTTGGTGAGTTCATAAGTGGTTTAGAAAAATTGAATGCCATTCCAAAATGGGTGCATGTTTTCCAGAAAACTCAGTATTTCATATGTAAAGAGTTATGACTTGTTGTGTTGAAAATGAATGTATTAGATCCAAAAAATCCCATATTTTCCCTAATGGTTGAGATATGAATTGTTGTGTTCTCCAAGAAAAACCCTTATTTTCCTATAAAAGTATGAAATGCATATGAATGTTTGTGTTATAAAATTGCACCAAGTAAATCCCTTGTTTTCCTATTAGTTGTTTGGTTTGTATACAGGAAAAACCCTTATTTTCCTAACATGACTGGCAGTCTCTAAGACCGAAAGTTGTAAGAAACCGACGTTATATGAAGATCGCATTTGTTAGATGAAGAATAGTTTTAATAGCTACTCGTTCATAAAAGCATAATACCATAATAATTGTATATCCGATGAGTTTTATAACCATACTAAACATAATATGCCTGTAACGACGTTCTTCAGGCGTCGCAGCGTTATGACAACTGACCCCAAAGGACGGACTGTAGCTAAGAGTTAGGGCGCGGGATCATGACTTCCCGTATAGATCTATACACATTTGACACGTTCTCCGAACGGGAGACTCTGGTTATAGACAGGACTTGCAGCATTACTTTATAATAAAGAAAAGTAACGTTTGAAGATATACACGTCTCATGGATTCTCAACTAAGCCTGTATTAAAGTGATAGTTTTTGTATGCAAAGTTTATCCTTTTTCACAATGTTTGACAAAGCATAAATCATAAGTTTTTAGAATGTATAAAACGACTTAACAATGAAAGGTACTTTGAAATCATTATATACTTTGCATAAGTCTGATGCACACAAAGTATGACAAGAGTTTTCCATAATAGTAATGAGTTCCAAGTGATTTATTCGGTAAAACAAGCGAAGTGAAACTTTATAAAATACACGATAATAACCGTATGTTTACTTGTATCCCCCCTAAAAGAGTATAAAAGCATTTAAAATGTATTTAAAGCGTGTTTGAAAGGGGTATGAACTCACTTGAAAGTTTGAGGATAGCAAAATGGAAAAACCGGGCAAAGTTTCGTCTCGGGAAATGGATTTTCCTCGGGATTCTCGGGAGTAAAATCGACCTTCGGGACTTGCACAAAATGACCAGGGCTTCGGGGTAGTGCGAGCACGGAAAACGAGGCAAAACACAAGAAAAGAGAGAGAGAGAGAATGAGCAATTTTTCCGGGAACCCTCGCATCCCTTTTATAGGGGGCTGGAACCGCCTCGGTACGCGGGGCGTACGCGTACGTCACGCATGATCGAGTCCTCGACTGCCTCGCACTTCGGACGGGACCGGGGGGGGGGGGGGGAGGCTCGCATAGGGGTGACGTGGACGATCCTAGGACGTGGCCTCGAGTACGCTGGGCGTACTCGCGTGACTCAGACTTCGGATAATACCGAATTTTTGAATAAAAATATATATTAATTATTTATCAAACATCAAAAATTCATATCTCCTTCATACGAACTCCGTTTTCGACGTTCTTTATATCCACGCGTAGGTGAGACTAAGATCTACAACTTTCGTTTAGATTCCGTTGGCAAATTCCGAAATTATTTTTATTATTTATTTATTAAAATGACGTGATTAATGAATTTCTTTAAAAATTCATAACTTTTTCATACGGTGTCCGATTTGAGCGTTCTTTTTATGCACGTTTGTAGTTTAACGATATCTATGACTTTCATTTAGACACCTAAGGTCAGAAAGTGTTTTATTGAAACTTTGCGTTTTTACGTAAGTTCGTATCGCCGTTTTTTGTCGGAAAACTTAGAATGGTCATAACTTCTTCGTTATAACTCGGATTTTTGTGTTATTTATATGTTTGGAAACCTTAAGACGACACCTATCACATAGTGTACTCCAAACAGAGCTTTTGAATACTTCATTTTTTGATGATATTCTAATCCCTTTTTCAAAGAGGTTACAAGACTCGATCTTTGATGACTTGAAATGACGGGTTGTTACACACACCCGTAGGCGAATGGTCAGACGGAGGTATCCAATCAAACCATTGTGAACGGAATCAAGAAGAGGCTAGGCAAAGAAAGAGGGAATTGGGCGGAGGAGATACTGTCGGTGATGTGGTCGTACAGAACTACACCACGAATAAGCACAAAGGAAACCTCTTTCAGCCTAACGTATGGAACAGAGGCCATGCTTCCCATGGAAGTGGCAATGAATACACTAAGGGTGACCATTGAGGATGAGGAAAGCAATACGCAAGACCTAAGGATAAACCTGGATATCCTAGAGGAAAAGCATGAGAGGTCTGAAATGCGCCAAGCTGTTTACAAGAATGCGACAGAAGGATACTACAATCAAAGGGTAAAGGAAAAAGCATTCAGAGTTGGTGAATACGTTTTGAGGAAAAATGAGGCAAGTCGAGCCCAGCCCCAAGGCAAGTTGGGCCCAACGTGGGAAGGCCCTTTTAGAGTCACAGAAGCAAACAGGAATGGTGCATATGTGTTAGAAACGATGGAAGGCAGGCAGATTCCAAGAACGTGGAACGCCAGGAACTTGAAGAAGTATTTCTTTTAAACAAGAAAGAGGGAAGAGACGTAATACCAGCTGATCGACATGCTGCTCAGTGTAGCACATCCTAAGTACTTAGAGTACACATGTCCATGCTTAGTGGCATGAGTTTAATACTTAGTGTATTTAAAAATCCGTGGTCAATATAGAATGATAATGCAATTGCTAATCTTTAATACTTAGTGTATTAATTTATAACGATTGAATGTTCACATGCAAAAGTCGATCGTTGGTCGCTAAGAGCACCCAATACCAACACTTAGTGTGTCGACGATAGCCATAGAAAAACGAAATATCTTAGTGCATCAGGGCGATGTATCTCTCAGACAATGTATAATAAACAAACAGGCAAAACGATAAGCAAAGTGAGCAAAACAGATAATGCTTAGACCACACAAAATACACATTCAGGAAAATAAAACGTTGCTTTTAAAAGTTCGAACATTACACAAGCCAAAAGCATCAAAACGTAAACCAACTAAACAAAGAAATTTTCAAGCCCTACGATGGGTAGCACACGATTCCGAGGCAACCTCCCCAACGTCCTCTCCAACATCAACAACCATCTTTTCGACATTACCATCACCAACAATTGTCTCAACACCACGGTCACCTTCACCAACAGCCTCGCCATCCTTACCATTCCCAACTACCGGCACGATTCGCTGACCCACCACACTTTCTGGAGTACCCTCAAAACCACCGAAAGAGCATAACTCCCGAAGACCTTCAATACCAACTCCCCCAAACCCTACAAAGACACATAGTCCATACTGGCAAAAGACAAAAGAGCATCGTTTACACTAACTGAAGGCCCAGCCAAAGAAACACCAGCAATTGCCTCCCCACCCCCACCACTAGCAGAAGTCTTCTGAAGGGACTCAACCCCAGCCACAAACACAACATGACGAATGAGGCTTTTGGTATTAGTAAAATCAGGATGCTCGATCAACTTATCAACAATGCGAACCACGCCAACATGCACCAACCAATCTAAATCTCGACGAGAAGCGTCCATCTCCGACTGTAGCGATGACACAAGCTTGTCACAGTCAGCGAAATCACGCTCAAGACTCTCTACCTGAATCATCAAACCCTCGTTCATCTGTGTGAGGGAATCAACCTTGGCCTCCAATACAGTTCTAGCTTCATCAAGGACGTTCTTCTCGGACACTAGCAATTCGCACTTTTTCTTAGATAAGCAAAGATCATCACCAAGCTCACTCAGACGGCGCTCCAGACTTGCCACATGAGACCCAAAGGTGGCATGCGCAGCCTCCATCTCGCTGAAGGCATGGATGCTCTGGGAACCTGCAACAAGATAAAACATGGCATGCATGGCAGCGTAGGCCATATTGTGAGAAAGGGTAGGGTTACCCATTGCCTCCATATCCCCAACTGTGGCAGGAGGAAGGGTGTGGTGCGGAAATTCCAAAGCGTTTGCACACAGAAAGCCATGAGTCGTTGCGAAGATCCCATGATGGAACAAAAACAGCAGAATCAGAAGCACCATCTCCAGAACCACCATCCATTTAGATTACAGCCTGTCCAGAGACACCAAAACTTGTTGCCGTGGAAAGCTTCGAAGGAACAAATGGAACACTGGGAGAAGGAATAGAGGAGAAATCTGAAATGACGGGCTGTTCAGTCGCCCTGTTGATCCCTTCGGACTGATGCATGTCGTCATCAGGGATCACTATCACACCAGTTGGTGTGGAACTCATGGAACTCAGCAAGCGAGAGAAGTTGCGCCTAGTATGCAATCTCTTGGTAGCAGTAGGCACACTAGTAACTGGCTTGCCCATGGCCTGTACAACTTTTCGCATTGCCTGCATTTGGCGGATGTCAGCGATGATTCCCTCCTTGCTGTCCTCATTATCCTTCATGGAAGAAGAAGGGACACCGCCTAAGGGCATGGCATCAAAAATGGGGCGAGCATGCAGGGGATTCTCCTCGGATGCCGATGAACCCACAGGAGGGGAAATGGTTAGAGGAAGCTGGTCCATCCGACAAGGTGGAGGAAGTCGGTCGACCAGATCCACCTCCCGAAACAACAACTTGCCCCGGTAACGCTTAGACCACACCTCATCCATGGATAGAGAAGACTCAACACCTAAGGAAAGCAGAAGGGGAATATAAATAACACAGGAATAATAGGAGGGGCGGAAAAGAAAAGAAGGATACAACACTCACCATCAATGATGGAGAAGAACACTTCCATTTAGCCTCGGCGTTGCCAAGAGGGGCTCATCCCCACCCTAGAAAGAATCACCTCGGAGTAATCTTCAGCAAATACTTGCACACTCTTCAAGTAGTCGGCGACACCCTAGTTGTGGGGAAAGAGCTTGGGAACGGTATCGGCGAAATCATTGGCATGATAACGACCACTCCCAACCAACCCCTGATTAACCCACAACCATTTTTCCTACCAATTTATTGGGGTGCACCCGTCGGGAACCAAGGCATGTCCCCCCCCCCCCCCCCCCCCCCGCCGAACCGAGAAGGTGTATTTGTCGCTGGTAACACAAAATTGGAAGAAAAACTTGAAGACGAAGTAGTCTTGAAGATACCCATTGGCTTTGTAGATCATCTCAAACACAACTACCTTGTTAAATGCATTGGGAGTCAACATCTAAAGACTGTAACCGTCTTTTTGGAAGACTTCCTCCTGAAAATCGATCAAAGGGAAGCGGATCCCAGCATCTAGGGTTTTCAAGAAAACCCCAATCTTTCTGGGGGGAGGGGATGAGATGCTAGAACCAGGTGCAGGAAACTCCACACCTTCCAGAGAAGACAAGCCATAGGTGGCCTCCAGTCGAGGGTACACAGCGGTGGAGGGGAGGATACTGGGAAGGTCTGCCATGAAGAAAGAAGAAAGGAGAAGACGAAGGAGGAAGAGGGAAAAGATAAATATAAACCGTTCAAAAGCCCTTATAAAAAAAAGGGAGAGTCAGGACATTTAACAGCCTAACACGATGACGCGGTTACCAGACATCATGCGCAGTCACGTCGCCATGAAATACGAAACGGCGAGCAAAGAAAAATCGACACACGTAAGCTATTTAAGTCCAGAACGTCGTAGCTAGCGCTGCAATGCTACGACTACAGGACTGCGGGACTTAATGACGTGCCTAGGGCAGCACGGCAGAAACACAAGCCGAACATGCCAACCGGGCTCAGCCCAGCAGGCTTAGTGTCCGCTGGCACGCCCGGGAGTGGAAGGCAAAAACAAAAGGCTTGCGCACGCCAACTTGGCCTAACAGTCTTAGCGTCCGCTGGTTCCCTCTGGAGCGGAACACACAGGCGAAAGGCTCGTGCCCGCCTAGAGACTCTCCCAGCTCCAAGACAAAAGAAACGGTCAGGAGACAGGCAGGAGGATCATTGCATTACCGTCAGAGCCAGTAAGAGCGCCCTGACGGATAAAGGCGCATGACTCTCCAATCAGCGCCCCTGATCCTGTCTCCCTAAAAAAGTGATCTTGTCTGGTATGGATCAGGCAAGGGATCTAGGTATAAAAGGGTACACACTCAGACATACAAGGTAAGCTCTGTCGACTCCTTGGAGAGAATACACATAAACCCTAATACCCCCTCTAACTTGACCGTCGGAGCATTCTTCTGGGGTCTCCTCCCGGAAAGAAGCTGACGGCCCTTGTTCTTTGTGATCATGCAGTGACAGCTGAACTTTCAAGAGGATTTGGCGATCAGAATAGGAGCAAGGTCGCATCAGCTAGTATATGTGAGCGGGCGGGGCCCGGAGATAGGCGGGGCCTAAGGAAAACAAATTTATACTACAAGCGGGGCTCGAAGCCAGGCTGGGCCTGGTGACGGACGGGGTCCGATAGCAGGCGAGGCCCAATGTAGCGAGCGGGAGCCCAGTATGTGGTTATGTGCTCAGTGTTATGTATGGCATGTATGGATCAGTAGATGTGTATGGTACGCGGTAGGTTGGGGAACTCACTAAGCTTCGAGCTTACAATTTTTATTTTTGGTTTCAGGTATTCAGTTTTTAGAGGAGGAGCTCGGGACGGTTGTAGTGCACACACCATGACAAGTTAGCCTGGGATGTTTACTCTGATAATCAAACAAGTGTTTTGGAAATGAAACTATGATTTTTCTTATAAACCCTTTTTGTATGTTTGAATCACTTAGCGCTATGAATTACTATTGTTTTTAAAAGAAAATTTTGGACTCGAAATTTGGGATGTTACAAATAGATCTAGATGCAAAAAGAGTGAAGGTAACAACTTATTACCTCCAAGATGACCTCCCAATGAAGAATAATCCAAATCTCTATAAACCCCCTTGATCTAGGCTTCTTGATCTTCAAGATCTCTTCACAAAAATCACTTATCTAAGCTCCAAATTGCTTCCAAGGACTCTCACTCACGATTTAGGGTTTTTGAATCTCAAAAGGGTGGTAAAGAGGCTGGGGAAGGGATGTAATGTTCTTTAAATAGGGCACAGCCCCCAGGATTAGGGTTTTTCTCGTCCAGACCTGACTCATCGAGTTCATTAGCCGAATCGCCAACTTGGTCACTTATTCTATTCCGCGGATCCCGCTCCAACTCGACGAGTTCCTCCCTGGACTCGACGAGTTGACTCTTGACATAGAGCGTTTCCTTTTCTTTTCTTGGTATCACCCAGAATCAGAAAGACCAAGAAAAGAAAAGGAAAAGCTCTAAGTGAAGAGTCAACTCGTCGAGTCCAGGGAGGAACTCGACGAATCGTAGCGGGATTCGACGCATTGAATAAGAGACCGACTCGGCGAGTCGGCTAGTGGACTCGGTGAGTCTGGTCTCGACAAGAAAAACCCTAATCCAAGGGGTTGTGCCATATTTAATGAACATTACATCCCTTCTCCAGCCTCTTTAGCACCCTTTTGATATCCAGAAACCCTAAATCATGAGTGAGAGTCGTTGGAAGCAATTTGGAGCTTAGATAAGTGGTTTTTGTGAAGAGATCTTGAAGATCAAGAAGCTTGGATCAAGGGGGTTTAGAGAGATTTGGATTATTTTTTCAGTGGGAGGTCATCTTGGAGGTAATAAGTGATGGATTTTAAGCATTCTAACACTTCCTAAGTGTAAATGCAACCCTAATAAACCTTGGATCTATATTTGTCTAAGATACATGCAAATAATTATTTTTCCAAGGTTCATATCCTAACTAGCATGGCATGGGGAACATGAATCAAATAAAGCTAGTAGAAATACTTACCTTGTAGTAGTAGTTGATTGCTTGGAGTTTTAGAGCCTAGCACCAATAGTGTGAATGCCTTAAATGGAAATCACAAATCACCATAAACTTGGAACTTTGAGAGAATAGTGACTACTATCTTGAAATCGGCCCTCACCTCAACAAGTGTCAACTAGTGTGATTTCAAGAACCAAAGCCTCCTTTATATAGTGTGGTGGATTAGGGTTACATCCATGTAAACCCTATTACCCATGTCTCTTCATTTCCATGAGATCCATGGGTGAAAGCTCCATGGAGTATCCATGGACTTTTTCCATGCAAGCCTAGCCCATTCCAAATAAGCATTAGCCCACACTATATAATTATAGAAGCCCATATTTAATTAGTAATATCTTTGATCTCTAAATTAATTATAAATCAATACTAATTAAATAATATGATCTTATATTAATATATTAGAACTTATAATATATTAATAAATCATAACTTGTACTATTTTCAAATATTATCCATAAATTGTTCGGGTGAAGTGCAACCCAAATGGACCATGCCGGGTCGGGTCAAGTACATACCAAATATAGTTATGGACTTATACACTATATCCAACAGTCTCCCACTTGGATAAGTCTAATAACTATAGTTGCAAGTATGACTTCAGGAACCGATCAGCAATCATAGCACTTTAAACTTTGTTGTACTAGAACATGCCATTTTAGATAAGTGATCATATAATCCTCTGCTCAAGATATCAGCCGGACAAATACATGGAACATGGCCTTACTTATTGTCCAGCATTTGTTTCTCGATTTCCGATTTGTTTGACATAGAAATTAACTGAACACATCAATTTAGTTCTAACCGAGCCCGGTACATAGGTCAAAACACAATCATCGAGGGGCCTAGAAGGAACAGATAAACTTTGACTCATATGTTTGTTCTACCACTTATTGAATTATACACAAAGGCACGTTTTATAACATCGATTTACCAATGCGTTTTCGTACAATCAATGCATAATCAACTCGTAAGTAACAAATCATATCTCTAGGTTTTGAAGACTTATATGATATTATCGTCTCACGATTACTCGAGATAAAATTCCATGAAGTGATTCCAGTGAGCGTGGGTTGAGTCCAATGCTCAGAACTTATGAGCACTCATGATTTTTGTAGCCATGTCCAACACCTTAGACCTCTGCAACCAATCATGACAGTCTTGATTCATACCTACTTCCGACATATGACCGACTGTGGAGGTTTGAATAATATGATATACCAAACATAATTATTCTGGAAGTCAAAACATGCAAAAGAAATATAGTAAACGATCGACAAGAGATAGCAACACTTTACTCATAAATAAAACACCTTTTATTCATCATCTAATATCAATTACACTTTACAAATTTCATAATTTATCTAACTACTAAAACTTATATCATCCTTCAGCCCTATGCTCTGAGCATGCTGGAGATGCTTAACCCTACTCAGTCCCTTCGTGAGGGGATCTGCTGGGTTCTCATCCGATGATACCCTCTTTGCCACGAGGATTCCTTCTTCTATTCGATGTCTAATGAAGTGATATTTTCTGTCAATGTGTCTGGATCTCCCATGATCTCTTGGTTCCTTGGCTAAGGCAACCGCACTATTGCTATCACAGAAAATCTCCATTGGCTCCTTTATAGCTGGTACAACTCCAAGGTCTCCGATGAGGTTCTTTAGCCATATAGCCTCACGTGCTGCTATATACTCTGATTCACAAGTGGAATCAGCCACTGTCTCCTACTTGGAACTCTTCCAAGTGATTGCTCCTCCGTTTAAGGTAAAGACCCAGCCCGACTGAGAGCGGAAATTATCCCTATCAGTCTGGAAGCTAGCATCACTATACCCTACAACTCTCAAGTCATCACTCCCACCGAAGGTAAGGACCCAGTGCTTCGTCCTTCGCAGGTACTTGAGGATATTCTTTACCGCAATCCAGTGTTCCTTGCCAAGGTTCCCCTGATACCTGCTAACCATGCTCAAGGAAAAGGCTACATTATGTTGAGGACACGTCATAGCATACATGATCAATCCTACAACTGAAGCATAAGGTAGTCGACTCATTTCTGCTATCTCAGCCTCAGTACTAAGGCTTTGTGTCTTACTCAATCTGGCATTACTCTGAATGGGTAACTCACCTTTCTTGGAGTTATGCATGTTGAATCTTTTCAACACCTTGTCCACATAGGTGCTTTGACTAAGTCCAATTAGTCTTTTACTCCTGTTTCTCAAAATCCTTATCCCTAGGATATAGGCAGCTTCACCAAGGTCCTTCATAGCGAAACACTTCCCAAGCCAGGACTTTACTTCCTGCAGGGTTGGGATGTCATTTCCTATGGGTAGTATGTCATCCACATACAATACCAAAAAGCTAACTATACTCCCACTATCCTTGACATAAACACAAGATTCATCTTCACTCCTAGAAAAGCCAAATTCCTTGACCTTTTCATCAAAGCAAAGATTCCATCTGCGAGGTGCTTGCTTTAATCCATAAATGGATTTCTCAAGCTTACACACTCCATTAGGGTACTCGTTGCTGACAAAACCTTATGGCTGACTCATGTAAACATCTTTAGTCAACTTTCCATTAAGGAAAGCGGTTTTGACATCCATTTTCCAAATTTCATAGTCATGAAATGCAGCTATGGCTAACATAACCCTAATAGACTTAATCTTGGCTACTGGAGAAAAGGTATCATCATAATCCACTCCAGGAATTTGAGAGAAGCCCTTTGCAACCAGTCGAGCCTTATAAGTGTGTACATTACCATCCATGTCGGTCTTCTTCTTGAAGATCCATTTGCACCCTACAGTTTGACGACCTGGTACATTCTCAACCAAGTTCCAAACTTGATTGTCATACATGGATTGTATTCCTAACTCTCGTGGAACGCCTCAGAGGTACAGATTCGTCAATTGGCTCAACAGGACTTTCCTCCTCAAGTTGAGGGCTAGCGCTTGAAGTTCCTTCACCACTTGACTCTTGAATTTCTTCAAGATAAATTTGCCTCCCACTGTCTCCTTGGCTTATAAACTCTCTTTCTCTCTCTCGAAAGACTCCTCTTCTTGCTACAAAGACCACATTATCACTAGGTATGTAGAAGAGGTAACCAAAGGATCTTTGTGGGTAGCCGATGAAAATACACCTCTCGCTTCGGGGTTCTAGCTTATCATGAGTCTTGCGTCTCACAAAATCCTCGCAACCCCCAAATCTTGATATGGTCCAGTTTAGGTACTTTACCAGTCTACATCTCGTGAGGAGTTTTTGGCAACTTTCTTTGTAGGGACTAGATTAAGGATATGGGCGGCAGTCTTTAAGGCATACCCCCAAAATGAGATTGGTAGCGAAGCTCGACTCATCATATAATGAACCATGTCTAACAAGGTTCGATTACGTCTCTCAGCTACACCATTTAACTGTGGTGTCCTCGGAGGTATCAATTGTGGGACAATCCCACATTCCCTAAGATAGTCGAGGAACGCTGAACTAAGATACTCACCACCTCGATCGGATCGAAGCATCTTAATGTTCCTGCCCAATTGATTCTCGACTTCCTGTTTAAATTCCATAAACCTTTCGAAAGTCTCTAACTTATGTTTGATTAAGTAGACATATCCATATCTACTGTAATCATCAGTAAAAGTCAAATAATAACGATTAGCATCCCTTGTGGCATGTTTGAATGGTCCACACACATCCGTGTGTACAAGGTCCAACAAACCTTCACCCCTCTCACACGAACCTGTGAAGGGTGACTTTACCATTTTTCCAAGTAAGCATGATTCGCAACTATCATCTGACTTTAGGTCAAACGACTCCAAGACTCCATCCTTTTGGAGTTGGCCTATACGTTTCTTGCTTATATGTCCAAGATGACAATGCCATAATGATGCTTTATCCAAGTTATTATTATTAACAGAATCAATACACAATACATTATTTCCTAAGTAATCAACCGCAGATACTATTTCATACACGCCATCACAAGGTAATGCTTTAAAATAAAGAACATTATTAAAGAAAGCATCAATAGAACCAACTTCATTATTAAATGAAAAGGTAAACCCTTGTTTATACAATGCATGAAAGGACATAATATTTCTTGCCATTTCTGGCGAATAACAACATTTATTCAAATCTAAATTTAACCCACTACTTAGCGACAAAGTATAAACTCCAATCTTGGTGACAGGTGTAACTTTCCTATTCCCCATGATTAAGTTTATCCTTCCTTTCTCCACATTCTCACTTCTTCTTAGTCCCTGCAAGTCACAACAAATATGAATACCACAACCAATATCAAGGACCCAAGATTTAGAATGGGGTGAGTTATTAGAAATGATAGTGTAAATACATGCATGGTTGGGTTTAACTTTCCCATCCTTCACATCTTGCTGGTACTTTGGGCAGTTCTGCTTCTAATGTGCCTTTTCATGGCAATAGAAGCATTTAGCCTCTTTTGGGTCAGAAGAAGGAGTGACAAAACCTTTCTTGGTTCCACTTGAAGAAGAGCTATCAAGGGTCCTAACCTTGGTACCCTTCGAAGAACTCTTTCTCTTCTTCCCTCGTCCTTTCCCGACTGCCAAGATAGGGAGGAGTTGGTAGGAATAGGAGTAGTAACAACCGTCTTACCCTTAAGACCACTTTCCGCGGTCTTTAAGAGTCCTTGAAGTTTGATCAGTGTGACCTCTTCCTTGTTCATGTGGTATGTCATACGGAATTGATCATAACATGAAGGTAAGGAGTGAAAAATTATATCTATTGCAAGCTCCTCAAGGAAGTTCACATTTAGCTTCAGCAAACGGTCCACAAATCTTTGCATTTTCTGCATGTGGCCCGTGATGGGTTCACCATCCTTCATGCGAGTTGTTATCATGGATGAGATGATTTCATACCTCTCTTGACGAACACTTTGATGGTATCTTTCCATCAAGTCTTGGTGCATCTCGTAGGGGTAGAAATCTTCATAGGATTTTTGGAGATTAGCGGTCATAGTGGCCATCATGATGCATGCCACTTTTGTGGCATCCCTTTTATGTGCCCTAAACTCAGTGATCTCTTGAGGAGTTGCAACTGTCTCATCAATCTCCTTAAGCTCCTTATCAAGGACATATTTCTTGTCCTCGTAGCGAGTAATCATTCTGATGTTTATGATCCATTCATTAAAGTTGGATCCATCAAAAGTGACTTTTCCACACAAGTTCATCAGAGAAAAGGAGCCATTAGGATTAGAGCCAGAAGCAGCAGTGTTTGCAAACATCTGAGAAGAAGAAACGTTTAGTTTAGAAATAGGAGTAGTCCTTAATAAAACACCTAAATGTAGTATTAAGGATAGGACCCAATCACAATATATTATACTTAGAAGAGGTATGTCGTAACCTAAGTAATAACATATTTGAAAGGTAGGTGAATGACGATTCACCAATTTCCACCAAGGTCGAAATATTAAAATATTTAATTTGGTTCTTGGAAACTCCTAGATTCTTTTGAGATTCAATGAACTTTTCAAAGGCATGTTTCAATCTCGAGTGTGCCCTCCAAGTTTTGTGACTAGGATGTCGAGGATCACAAAACGAGGTGTGAAGTAACCATGCAAATTACTTGGTACCCTTAATAAATTACCCCTCAATTGATGTGCCGGTTAACCACACACGCTCCACCGATACTATGATAAATATTAAGTCACCCTTTACATACCTTGTTAAGTCCAAGTTAGTGTGCTGGTTAACCACACACGCTCCACTAACAACTTAGAAAAAGTGTAAAGTGGAATTTCATGGATTAGCACCTTATTCACATTTTTCCTAAAGTAACTAAGATTGGGAATTTAATAAAACATTTAGTTACTTTATAATATTCATCATACTTTTAATGAGAATTTATAATTCCTTGTCTTACCCGTTCGGCTAACGACCCTCCACTAGTCAAGCAAGCGGTGGGTGAGAGTGGACACCCATTAAGTTGCCATTTTATAGGTAACAACCTTATACCCACCTTATAGACTAGCTTCGTGAATGAGGCGTACTAGCGGTAAGACGACTTTGATCTTATACACACACACACACACACACACACACACACACACACATATATATATATATATATATATATATATATATATATATATATATATATATATATATATATATTATTAACTTATAATATTATAAGTATAAGGGTTGAATTTTAACTTTTAAAATTCTAAGGGTTGGAACTAAAGTTTTAATATGACTTTACTTGCTCCAAAACTTGAGGGCAAGTTTTGTAAACTTTCAAAACTTTTCATTTCTTGTAACTTATGAGTTAAATAGAGTAATAAAAATGAAGACTCTCCATTTTTCTAACTCTTGTGTTCTTTTAATGGTTTTAATTCAAGTGTGACTCTTGGTGTTCCATAACTTGAGGACAAGTTATGGACTCCATTAAAACACAATGTGATCAAGAATTAAACTACCACATAGGTTACAAATAATTCCTATGATCATCTAAACATCATAAGATCAAGAACATGAATATGAACACTTTCATGAATAAAAAATTACACATAAAACTTTGTAATTTTGATAACAAGTTGTCGTAAATGGATTAGTAAAGACATTACACCATCTAAAACGAGTTTTCAAGTACCAAAACAGTTTAGGGTAGTGTTTCTAGTCCATTTCCAGCAACTAAAGTCGAAAATCTGCACTCTGTCGCTCCTACTCATTGAGTGCATAAACCTACTCGCCGAGTAGGTTGAAGATACACATGAACTCGACGAGTCTCCCCATGGACTCGGCGAGTTCAACTAGAAGACAACAAGTTTTTCGACTTTTTCAACTATATTGCATCAAGTATCAAACAAACAAGCCTAGGCTCTGATACCACTGATGGGTTTTGAGCATTCTGACACTTCCTAAGTGTACATGCAACCCTAATAAACCTTAGATCTATGTTTGTCTAAGATACATGCAAATAATTATTTTTCCAAGGTTCATATTCTAACTAGCATGGCATGGGGAACATGAATCAAATAAAGCTAGTAGAAATACTTACCTTGTAGTAGTAGTTGATTGCTTGGAGTTTTAGAGCCTAACACCAATAGTGTGAATGCCTCAAATGGAAATCACAAATCACCACAAACTCGGAACTTTGAGAGAATAGTCACTACTATCTTGAAATCGGCCCTCACCTCAACAAGTGTCAACTAGTGTGATTTCAAGAACCAAAGCCTCCTTTATATAGTGTGGTGGATTAGGGTTACATCCATGCAAACCCTAATACCCATGTCTCTTCATTTCCATGAGATCCATGGGTTAAAGCTCCATGTAGTATCCATGGACTTTTTCCATGCAAGCCTAGCCCATTCCAAATAAGCATTAGCCCAAACGATATAATTATAGAAGCCCATATTTAATTAGTAATATCTTTGATCTCTAAATTAATCCTAGATTAATTATAGATCAATACTAATTAAATAATATGATCTTATATTAATATATTAGAATTTATAATATATGAATAAATCATAACTTGTACTATTCTCAAATATTATCCATAAATTGTTCGGGTGAAGTGCAACCCAAATGGACCATGCCGGGTCGGGTCAAGTACATACCGAATATAGTTATGGACTTAAACACTATATGCAACGATAAGCTGTTACATTCATTATTTTTGCATCTAGAACTATTCTTGAATGAGATTTTGGGGCTATTTTGGTAAGATTAAGATCTATTTCGGGTTTGGGGATTAGATATGAGGTTTCTACTTCATATCTAGGGTTGTGATGGTTCAAATGTCTGAAAGCAGTAGTCAATGAGTTAGTGGTGAAGCCGCTTTGTCTTTAACCGTAGCCCTAGAGTGTTTTGGGCCTTTAGCTCCTTAGTTTCATCTAAAGTTTGCAACTTTACGTGGGGGTTAGACTTTAGAAGAGTTAATCTATGGGTTGGAGCCCCTACATGGCTCGAAAAGCCATTGTATGGACTAAGAGCTAAATAGACTCGGTGAGTCACATGGGTGTACTCGGTAAGTTGTATGAACTTGAGCATGGACTCGGCGAGTCTGGTCGCAGAACCTCAACCTTTTCTTGTTAAGACACAGATCAGTGACCTGAGTGGTGACTCAGTGAGTTGGACAGGATAGGACTCAGAGATCGTTGAACTCGACAAGTCTTAGGGTGACTCGATGAGTTGAGTTGTATTTTGAGAGTTTCTGAGTTTAAGAACTCGACGAGTCTATGAGTTGACTCGGCGAGTCGAGTCAACTGGAAGGTTGACTTTGACCAGTACTTTGACTTTGACCAGTGTTGACTTAGTTTGACTTCTAGAGCTCAGTTTGGAGCTAAGTGTTATGTTGATATTAGTAGTTCGGGGAGCTAGTGGAGCAACGGTTTGAAGAGTTGTCAAACAGCAGCCAGAGGGTTATCAGTAAAGTTCAGTAGTGCAGGTGAGTTTCCCTTTGTGTGAATGGGTCTACGGCCACAATGCCGACCCATGTAGTTATAAGTAGGAAGAACCAAGGGTTAGCCCTAGGCACATTATGTTAGTATGACATTCGGGACTAAGGTCCAATGTTAGCGGACGGGTGCCAAAGGAATGATTTGTATGATAGTTATAATGGTTGTCTGTGTGATACATGTATGTTCCTGGTAGGGAGGTGAGTGTGGGTGAGGTCCCGTATCTCACCAATAGTAGAGCGTGGATGGTGTTCCATACCTCATTATCTATAGAGCAGGGGCGAGGCCCAAGTAAGGAAAAGAGTGAGTGTGGACTAGGCACGTATCTCACTGTCAGTAGGAGTGTGGATGGGGTTCCATGATTCATCAGTAGCATGACAGGGGCGAGGCCCAAGATAGGCGAGGCCTTAGTACAATAATCCAGTAGAGTATGTTAGTTATGTGTTTTGATATGATTGTATGCTAGTATATGTGAGCGAGCGGGGCATGGAGACATGCAGGGCCTAAGGAAAATAGATATGTACGCTAAGGGGGGCTCGAAGCTAGGCAGGGCCTGGTGGCGGATGGGGTCCGATAGCAGGTGAGGCTCAATGTAGCGGGTGGGAGCCCAGTATGTGGTTATGTGCTTAGTGTTATGTATGGCATGTATGGATAAATAGATGTGTATGGTATGTGGTAGGTTGGGGAGCTCACTAAGCTTTGTGCTTACGATTTTCAGTTTTGGTTTCAGGTATTTAGTTTTCAGAGGAGGAGCTCGGGAGGGTTGTAGTGCACACACCATGACAAGTTAGCCTGGGATGTTTACTTTGATAATTAAACAAGTGTTTTGGAAATGAAACTATGATTTGTCATATAAACCCTTTTTGTATGTTTGAATGACTTAACGCTATGAATTAGTATTGTTTTTAAAAGAAATTTTTGGACTTGAAATTTGGGATGTTACAGTTTTAGGTCGGGGTGTGTTGCTAGAAGCATAGGGTTTCTCGCCACCTTTTTGTGGATATAAAGTTCGTCGGAAACGGATTGGAACAAAGGAGTTTTGACACTTTGAAGTTTTTGTCATAAATGGCCCCTAATGGAGATAGACGGTAAGAAAAACCATGCATACATGTCAGAAAATGCGCGGATACCGCTAACGTAAGGCTGGGTTATGCCCGACGTATAAAGGTAAATGGTCGCGATTGCTTTTTGGCGTACGCGCAACGTACGTCTAGAGTCCAAAAAACCTTAATTTAGGGTGTGTCACTATATAAGGAACCTTATACCCTCAAGACTCAGCCTCCATCACACCCTGAAGAGCTGTTACGAAACCCTAAACCCCTTTGAGTGTGCTTGGAGCTTGTAAGACCATTTTAGAGTGTATTTTAGTGTTCTTGAAAAGGAGTGGTCATCTTGGAGAATCATTGATCAAGGAAGAGCTCTTGGATCCAAGTTCTCCAACTTATTTGCAAACCCCAAAAGGTAAAAGCTTCGAACTTTCCTTATAGAAGTTTAGATCTAAGTTGATGGAGCTTTGGACCTTCTTGAGTCCAAAGAATGGAACTTTTTGATGAAACCTGGTGTTTGAGCTTGGGGTTGTCACCCTCAGAGATTAAAAGGTCCCATAAGCAGTAAATTATCCATCTTGAACATCTTAATGGGTTCATGCATGAGATCTAGACCTCTTTATGGAAGACGAATGTCATTTTGGGTGCTTAGGCTTGTTTGGGCCAAGTTGTCACAAAGTTAGTGACTTTATGGATTAAAACATGGAAAAGGACCAGGATCTGTTATTATAGCTTCTTAAGTGGACTATTAAGCAATTAATGAGAAAAGGGCTTAATAGGGGGGTTACGCTGAGCGTACGTGTAGGTATGCCTAGCGTACTCACCATCGGCTAGTACACTTTGCGTACGTGAATGTACGCCCCACGTACTCTAGCATTTTGGGCTTTGCATTTTTTGGCCTCAGTTTGGGTTGTGTTTTGGACTTTGGGCCTTTATGCCATAGTGGGTCATCAGGAGTCAGTTGTTATGGGCCAAATATATTATGGGCTTAAGGTAAAGCCCATTAAAGGGATTGGACCCAATGTAGCAAATTGGACTATTAGCGGGCCACTAGTGGGCTTGGGAAGCTTACCTAGTATTGGGCTTTGGGTTTCATGGTAGGGGACCTTGGATATGTATCAAGATTGGACTAGGAGGGGTAGAATGGTCATTCTACCCTAAGAAGGATTATTGTGTTGAACTAAGTGATGTTTTGGTATTGATAGCTCGGAGATTCGAAGGAGCAGCGGTTCAAGATTTGTCACATAGCAGTTAGAGGTATATCAACAAGGGTTCAGCAGTGCAAGGTGAGTCTCCTCATTGTGTGAATGGGTCTAAGGCCATAATGTCGGCCATTGTAGTTACAAGTAGGAAGAACCGGGGGTTAGCCCTAGGCACTATATGCTAGTATGATATTTCGGACCAAGGTCCGATGTCGGGAGGGCGTCCAAGAAATGTTTGCATGTTAGATTATACTTGTTGTCTGTGTGATACTTGTATGTGCCTGGTGGGGAGGTGAGTGTGGATGAGGTCTCGTATCTCATCACTAGCAGAGTATGGACGGGGTTCCATATCTCATTAATAGTAGAACTGGGGCGAGGCCCGAGATTGGAGGAAGGTGAGTGTGGGCGGGGGCCCGTATCTCACTAACCATAGGAGCTTGGACGGGGTTCCATGGCTCACCAGTAGTAGGATAGGGGTGAGGCCCAAGACAGGCAAGGCCTTAGGATAGGGATACAATAAGGTATTTCCAGTTATGTGTTATACGCTAGGGTTATGTGTTCGTATGTGTTTAGCGGGCGGGGCCCAAAGACAGGTGGGGCCTAAGAGAAAAAAATATGTATACCGAGTGGGGCTCGAAGCCAGGCGAGGCTTGGGATTGGTCGGGGCTCAATGTTGCGGGCGAGGCCCAAAGTAGCGGGTGTGGACCAGTGCTTGTAATATGTCTTTATGCATGGTACGTGGTAGGTTGGGGAACTCACTAAGCTTCGTGCTTACAACTTTCAGTTTTGGTTTTAGGTACTTCCGGTAGTGGAGGGAAGAGCTCGGGGTGATCACATGGCACACACCATTGTTTATTCAGCCTGGGATGTTTACTATGATAAAATAAAATAATGTTATAGACATGATTCTCTGATGTGATATTTTTTGAATGAATTGACACTTGTGGTTTATTATTAAATTAAAATGAATTTTTAGGTCTTGATTTTTGGGACGTTACAAGCTGGTATCAGAGCCTTGGTTTGAGGGATTCGTATACACTCTTGGGTGTGTCTAGACTCAAACTGAGGAATTGGTAAGGAAATTTTCAAAAAGGAAAATCTATTTTGTAAAAAGGATTTTGAGAAAGAAGACAATTTTAGGAAAGTACAGAGGAAAGAACTTTGAAAAGAGAAAAAGGGTGTGGTGCATGCAATCAGCCGAGCTCAAGTTAGTTCTCCCATATTACCCATACCAGTTTATGTTAGGATATTTGTATTAGAACTGCGTGCTATTTTAGGACTAAGGATCTAGGAAGATGCCTTATGTGCTTGTTTTATGTGTATGAGCTTTATGAATTGCATGTTAGTACTGTTTCCTGTTAGAGGATAACACCTTGAAAGAATTATACGATTAGACTTTCCATTTTGTCTGAATGCTATTGCTTTGTGCTTAGTGGGACTCTGAGTGATGGGAGTTAGCCATTAGTTGAATACATCACGTCACATGTGATGGGCATATTTAGTTATAAAATTCATGCATCATCTTAATACTTTATGTTGATTTTATCTCATTTAATGAACAAAAGGCATCTTCCAACAGACTCCCACTTGGATAAGTCTAATAACTGTATTTGCCTATAACTTCAGGAACCAACCAGCAATCGTAGCTCTCGAAAACTCCCTCAAACTATGAAGACTCTGTTGAACTATGAAGCGCCATTTTAGATAAGTGATCACATAATCCTCTGTTCTCATGATATCAGTCGGACAAACACATGGAACTATGTCTTGCTTATTGTCTAGCAGTTGTTTCTCGATTTTCCGATTTGTTTGACGAAGAACTTCACTGAACACATCGGTTTAGTTCTGACCAGGCCTGGTACATGGGTCAACACAAAATCATCGAGGGGCCCAGATATCGCTTCTATTTCTAGAAAGAACAGATAAACTTAAACTGATATGCTTGTTCTACTACTTATTGAATTGTACATGTACAAAGGCACGTTTTATAACATCAAGTTACTGATGCGTTTACGTGCAATCAATGCACAACCAACTCATAGGTAACAACTCATATCTCTAGGTTTGAAGATTTATATGATGTTATCGTCTCACGATCACTCGAGATAAATTCCATGAAGTGATACAAGTGAGCGTGGGTTTATACCAATACTCATAACTTATGAGTACTCATGAATGTTGCAGCAACCATTGCCATGTCTAAACACCTTTAAGGCATCTACAAACCCAATTCATGACAATCTTGATTCATACCTACTTCCGAAGTATGATCGATTGTGGAGGTTTGAATAAATTAATTATTCTGGAAGTCAAAACATGCAAAACTGAAACAATAGTAAATAATTGACAATGATAGTAACACTTTACTCATAAATAAATCACAAATTTTATTCATCATCAAACGTCGATTACATTTTACAAGTTTCAGAAAAACTATCTAAACTGTAAAACTAATATCGTCCCTCAGCCCGATGCGTCTCGCATGCTGAAAATGCTTAATCCTCGCCAGTCCCTTCGTAAGGGGATCTGCAGGATTCTCATTCGACGATATCTTCCTTGTCACAAGGAGTCCTTCTTCAATCTTGTGTCTTATGAAGTGATATTTTCTGTCAATGTGTCTGGATCTGCCATGATCTCTTGGTTCCTTGGCTAAGGTAACCGCACTATTGTTGTCACAGAAAATCTCTATAGGTTCCTTAATAGCTGGTACAACTCCAAGGTCTCCGATGAAGTTCTTTAGCCATATCGCCTCCTTCGCTGCTTCACTCGCTGCTATATACTCTGATTCACAAGTCGAATCAGCCACCGTCTCCTGCTTGGAACTCTTCCAAGAAATTGCCCCTCCATTTAAGGTAAAGATCCAGCCCGACTGAGAGCGGAAATTATCCCTATCAGTCTGAAAACCAGCATCACTATACCCTAATACTCTCAAGTCATCACTGCCACCAAGGGTAAGGATCCAATCCTTAGTCCTCCGCAGGTACTTGAGACTGTTCTTTACCGCTGTCCAATGAGCCTTGCCAGGGTTCCCCTGATACGTGCTGACCATGCTCAAAGCAAATGCCACATCAGGACGGGTACAAGTCATAGCATACATGATCGAGCCAACTGTGGAAGCATACGGTAATTGGCTCATCTCAGCTATCTCTGCCTCTATACTCGGACTCTGAGTCTTACTTAGTTTGGTATTGCTTTGGATCGGTAAATCTCCTTTCTTGGAATTCTCCATGTTGAACCTTTTCAACACCTTATCCAAGTAGATACTCTGACTAAGTCCAATTAGTCTTCTACTCCTTTCTCTTAATATCCTTATCCCTAGGATATAAGTAGCCTCCCCTATAGCAAAGCACTTCCCAAGCCAGGACTTAACCTCCTGCAAGGTTAGGATGTCATTTCCTATGAGTAGTATGTCATCCACATACAGTACCAAGAAGCTAACTATACTCCCACTAGCTCTGACATACACGCAAGACTCATCTTCGCTTCTCGAGAAGCCAAACTCTTTTACCTTCTCATCAAAACAAAGATTTCAGCTACAAGATGCTTGTTTTAATCCATAAATGGATTTCTCAAGCTTGCATACTCTATTAGGGTACTCTGCACTGATAAAACCCTCTGGCTGATTCATGTACACATCCTCAGCCAACTTTCCGTTAAGGAAAGCGGTTTTGACATCCATTTTCCATATTTCATAATCATGAAATGCTGCAATGGCTAACATAACCCTAATAGACTTAATCTTTGCTATCGGCGAGAAGGTTTCATCATAATCAATACCTTGAGTTTGAGTAAAACCCTTCGCAACCAGTCGAGCCTTATAAGTATGCACTTTTCCTTCCATGTCTGTCTTCTTCTTGAAGATCCATTTGCACCCGACTGTTTTACGCCCTGGTACATGGTCAACCAAGTTCCAAACTTGATTGTCATACATGGACTGTATCTCGTTGTCCATAGCCTCCTTCCATTTAGCAGACTCCGGGCCTGCCATGGCTTCCTTAACACTGCTAGGTTCATCCAAATTTACCAGTGTACTATCACTGATGAACGTATCACCTTCCGTAGTAATATGAAAACCATAATAAAACGAAGGTGTGCTCCTAACCCGTGTAGAACGCCTTGGAGGTACAGACTCGTCAGCTGGATCAACAGGAGTTTCCTCCTCAGGTTGATTACTAGTGTCTGAGGTTCCTTCACTAATTGATTCTTGAATTTCTTCAAGATCAATCTGCCACCCACTGTCTCCTTGGCTTATAAATTCTTTCTCGCGAAAGATCCCTCTTCGTGCTACAAAGACCACATTCTCACTGGGTCTGTAGAAGAGGTAACCGAAGGATTTCTGTGGGTAGCCGATGAAAATACACCTTTCGCTTCGGGGTTCAAGCTTATCTTGAGTTTCACGCCTCACGAATGCTTCGCAACCCCAAATTTTGATGTGGTCCAAATTGGGAACCTTCCCAGTCCACATCTCATGAGGTGTTTTGGTAACCTTCTTTGTAGGGACTAGATTAAGGATATGGGCAACAGTCTCTAATGCATACCCCCAAAAAGAGATAGGTAACGAAACTCGACTCATCATAGAGCGAACCATGTCCAACAAAGTTCGATTACGCCTCTCAGCTACACCATTCAGCTGTGGTGTCCTGGGAGGAGTCAATTGTGAGACAATCCCACACTCCTTAAGATAGTCAAGGAACTCGGTGCTAAGATACTCACCACCTCGATCGGATGGAAGCATCTTAATGTTCCTGCCCAATTGATTTTCTACTTCCTGTTTGAATTCCTTAAACCTTTCAAAGGTTTCTGACTTATGTTTGATTAAGTAGACATACCCATATCTACTAAAATCATCAATAAAAGTCACATAATACCGATTAGCATCCTTTGTGGCGGTTTTGAATGGCCCACATACATCAGTATGTATTAGGTCTAACAAACCCTCACCCCTCTCACAAGTTCCAGTGAAGGGTGATTTTGTTATCTTTCCAAGTACACAAGATTCACAATTATCATCCGATTTAAGGTCAAATGATTCCAAGACTCCACTCTTTTGGAGTTGGCCTATGCGTTTCTTGTTTACATGTCCAAGACGACAATGCCACAATGATGCTTTATCTAGGCTAGTAGAAGAATCAATATACAACACATTATTTCCTAAGTTGTCTACAATCGACACAGTTTCATACACACCATCAAAAGGTAACGCTTTAAAATAAAACACATTTTTAAAGAAAGCATTAATACCACCACATTCATTATCAAACGAAAAGGTAAAACCTTGTTTGTACAAAGCATGAAAAGAAATAATATTCCTCACCATTTCAGACGAGTACACACATTTATTCAAATCTAATTTTAACCCATTATTCAGCAACAAAGTATAAACTCCGATCTTGGAAATAGGTGAAGCCTTCCTATTCCCCATGATTAAGTTTATCTTCCCGTGCTCCACATCCTCACTTCTTCTTAGGCCCTGCAAATCAGAACATATGTGAATACCACATCCTGTATCAAGCACCCAAGAGTTAGAATATGATGAGTAATTAGACAATATAGTGTAAATACCTGCATGGGTGGGTTTCACTTTCCCATCCTTTAGATCCTGCAAGTACTTAGGGCAGTTTTGCTTCCAGTGTGCCTTTTCATGGCAATAAAAGCATTCAGCATCCTTGGGAATGGTAGAAGGAGTGACAGAACCGCTCTTGGTCTTTGATGAGGAGCCTTCAAGAGACTTTCCCTTGGTACCCTTCGAAGGGTGCTTCCTCTTCTTCCCTTTGCCTTGCCCAATAGCTAAAACAGGGGTAGATGTTGGAGTAGGAGTAGTAGAGGTAACAACCGCCTTACCCTTAAGACCGGATTCCGCGGTCTTCAAGAGTCCTTGAAGCTGCTGAGGGTAACTTCCTCCTTGTTCATATGATATGTCATTCGAAAATGATCATAACAAGAAGGCAAAGAGTGCAAAATGATGTCAATTGCCAACTCCTCAGGGATGTTAACATTCAGCTTCAGCAAACGGTCCACATACCTTTGCATCTTTTGCATGTGGCCCGTGATGGATTCACCGTCCTTCATGCGGCTAGTTATTATGGAGGAGATTATTTCATAACGCTCCTGACGAGCACTATGATGGTACCTTTCCATCAGGTCTTGGTGCATCTCAAAAGGGTAGAAATCTTCATATGACTTTTGGAGCTCGGCTGTCATCATGGCCATCATGATACATGCCACCTTAGTAGCATCTCTCTCATGAGTCCTGAATTCAGCGATCTCCTCAGGAGTAGCATTAGACTCATCAAGTTCTTTTAACTCCTTATCAAGGACATATTCCTTGTCCTCATAACGAGTAACCATCCTGATGTTCCAAATCCAATCCATGAAGTTGGAACCATCAAAGATGACCCTCCCACAAAGATTCATGAGAGAGAAAGAACCAGTTGGGTTAGAGCCTGAAGCATTAGTGTTGGAAGACATCTGAAAGAAGAGAGTAAGTTTAGATTAGATATATAGGATCCTTAATAAGACACCCAAATGTAATATTAAGGCTAGGATCCAATCACAATATATTACACTTAGAAGAGGGATGCCGTAATCTAAGTAATAATATATTTGAAAGGTAGGTGAATGACGATTCACCAATTTCCACCATGAAAACGAAATGATTTATTAGGTTTAATTGGATTTGAAATTCCTAGATTCTTTTGAGATTCATTGAACTTTTCAATGGCATGTTTCAATCTCGATTGTGCCCTTCAAGTTTTGTGACTGGGATGCCGAGGATCACAAAACAAGGTGTGAATAACCATGCTAATTCACTTGGTACCCTTAATATTATCACCTAATCAATGTGCCGGTTAACCACACACGCTCCATTGATCTATGACAAACATTAAGTCACCCTTCGTGATCCTTACTAGTCCTAGTTAGTGTGCCGGTTAACCACACACGCTCCACCAACGACTTGGTAAGGTACAAAGTGTGAATTCCATGGACTAGCACCATGTTCACATTTTTCCTAAAATAACTAAGATTGGGAATTAAAATAGTTTAGTTACTTTATAATATTCATTATACTTTTAATGAGGATTTAAAGTCATTGTTCTACCCGTTCGGCTAACGACCCTCCACCGATCAAGCAAGCGGTGGGTGAGAGTATACACCCATTAAGTCGCCATTTTATAGGCAACAACCTTATACCCACCTTATAGACCGGCTTCGTGAATGAGGCCTACTAACGGTAAAACGACTTATTCTTATACATATATATAATAATTAACCATTAATGTTATAAATAGTATAAGGGTTGAATTTTAACTATTAAAACTCTAAGGGTTGGAATTAAAGTTTATTAAAGTGTGTGAAACTTTACAAATTCCAAAACTTGAGGGCAAGTTTTGTAACTTTGCAAAACTCTTCATTTCATAACTTATGAATTAAAGGTTCATAAAAATGAAGACTCTTCATTTTCATGTAACTTATGTGTTTTAAGTGTGTGTTAAATAAGAGTGACCTTTGGAAATCCATAACTTGAGGACAAATTATGGACTCCATTAAAACACATAAATGATCAAGAATTAATTCTAAACAATTTAGCAAATAATTCCTATCATTTTCTAAATTCATAAGAACATGAACATGATCATCAAAAATTCAAGAATTATATGAACACATAAAATCATGGAATTTTGATATATGCTATTGCAAATGGATTAGAACAACCATTACACCAACTAAAATAAGTTTTATAACACCAAAACAGTTTAGGGTAATGTTTCTAGTCCATTTCCAGCAGCAAAAGTCGAAAAACTGCATTCTTTCGATCCTACTCGTCGAGTGCATGAACTTACTCGTCGAGTAGGTTGAAGTTTGCCTTGGACTCGTCGAGTCCCCCCAATGGACTCAGCGATTCCACCATGCAGACAGCAACGATTTCGACTTTTTTTACTATTTTGCATCTAGTATCAAACAAGCAAGCCTAGGCTCTGATACCACTGTTGGGTTTTGAGCAATCTAACACTTCCTAAGTGTGCATGCAACCCTAATAAACCTTGGATCTATGTTTGTCTAAATACATGCAAAATAATAAATTTTCCAAGGTTTATAACCTATCTAACATGGCATGGGGAACATTTCAACATAAAAGAGTTAGAAGAGATTACATACCTTTTGGTGGGTTTGGTTCTAAGGAGTTTGAGGGCCAAGCACCAATAGTGTGAATGCGTCAAATGGAATCACAAAACACCACAAACTCTTGGAAAACTTTGAGAGAGTATACACCCTTGTATAAAATCGGCCACACACAAGCACACACACACTAGTTCACTAGTTTCCTCTTAGGCTCCATTTCATGCTCCATAAGCATGCTTATATAGTGTGCATGGTTAGGGTGAAACCCTAATAACCCATGTCTTTTCCTTTCCAAGGATCCATGGGTTAAAAGCTCCATGGATCATCCATGGACTTCCACATAAGCCTAGCCCATTAACAAATGAGTATTAGCCCACACTATATAAAACAAATAGCCCATAATCTAATTAGTCTTCCTTTTAATCTCTAAATTAATTCATAATTAATTTAAGACTAAAACTAATTAAATAACGTAACTTCATATTAACATCATTTCCTAAGTTATCTACAACCATAACAGTTTCATAAATTCCGTTACAAGGCGATGCTTCAAAATATAAAACACCATTTAGATAAGCATAAATTGAACCTTTCTCAATATCAAACAAATATCTAAATCCTTGTCTAAACAAACCATGAAATGAAATGATGTTTCTTGCCGTATCTGATGAATAGCAACAGTTATCTAAATCTAAACCTAATCTATTACTAAGCGCTAAAGAATAAACTCCAATCTTGGTGACAAGCGACAATCTTTTGTTTCCCATGACTATATTTATTCTTCCACTCTCCACATCTCTATTTCTTCTTAGTCCCTGCAAATCAGAACATATATGAAAACCACATCCTGTATCAAGAACCCAAGAAATAGTACGTGATGAATCATTAGATTTAATTGTGTAAATACCTGCTAAAGACGACTTGATCTTCCCATCCTTGATAGCTTGTAGATATTCCGGGCAGCTTCTCTTCGAGTGTCCTATTTTGTGGTAGTGGTGACACTCTGCCTCCTTAGTTTTTGAGTTTGGTTAGCAGGACCAACATTTGTTCCACTAGTAGAGGAACCATCTTGGGGATTTCCCTTGTGGTGGCTCTTTGATGGAGCCATCCTCTTTTTTCCCTTCCCTTGCCCAATGGCCAAAACAGGAGCAACGGGTGGAGTGGGAGTTGGTGCAATAGATTTGTCCTTGAGGTTGCTCTCAGCAGTCCTTGGAGTTGTCTTAGGGTGACTTCTTCTTTGATCAAGTGGTAGGTCAACCTAAATTGGTTGTAGCATGAGGGAAAGGAGTGGAGAATGATGTTGATAGCCAAGTCTTCCCCAAAGTTAACATTTAACTTGCGAAAAAGATCAACATACCTTTGCATCTTTTGCAAATGCAAGGTTATGGATTCTTCCCTTCCCATCTTAGCGGTGATCATGTTGGTGATGATCTCGTAGCGCTCTTGCCTTGCGCTTTGGTGGTACATCTCCAAAAAATCATGGTGCATTTCATAGGGATACATGTCCTCATGGGACTTTTGGAGTTCAAGATTCATAGTGGCCAGCATAATGCAATGGACTTTCTTTGCATCACACTCATGGGTCTCAAAGACGGCTATTTCTTCAGGAGTAGCGATTTCTGGATTGATCTTTTCAAGCTTCTCATCGAGGAAATATTCTTTGTCCTCGTAGCAGGCAATCATGCGAATGTATCTTATCCATTTGTTGAAATTCGATCCGTCAAATGTCAACTTTTGACATAGGCTCATAAGCGAGAATGAACCAGCAGCAGCGTTGTTTTCGTTCGCGTTAGACATCTGCAAATAGAAAGGAATAAAGTTTGATTAGAACTGAATCCCTAATTAAACACCCAAAAATGAGAAATTAGGACTAGGATCTAACAACACTATTTACACATTAGAAAAGGGATCCTGTAATCCAACAGGCAAATAATTTGGAGGTAAGTGAATGATGATTCACTAATTCTTCACCATGAAAAACATAAAGCCTTAGGTTTAAAATGTATCGAGAATTCCTAGATTTTTTTTGAGATTCATTGAACTTTTCAATGCCATGTTTATATCTCAATATGCCCCTCTCGTTTGTGACTGGGATGCCGAGCATCACAAAGCAGGTGTGAATAACCATGCAAATATACATGGTGCCCTCATTGTTACAGTCACCTATTCGATGTGCCGGTTAACCACACACGCTCCATCGAACTATGGCAAACAATGAGTCACCCTTTTCCACCTTTGCTTAGAACCAATTAGTGTGCCGGTTAACCACACACGCTCCACTAACTTCTTAGCAAGGGTGCAAAGTGTAATTTCATGGGATTGCATGAATTCACTTTTTCCTAAAGTAACTACGATTACGAATTTTGTAAAAAAACGTTTAGTTACTTTATATAGTTTCATTATACTTATTAATGAAGAGAGGATTTCCCTATCCTACCCGTTCAGCTAACAACCCTCCGCCAATCAAGGAAGCGGTGGGTAAGAGTGGATACCCATTAAATGGCCATTTTATAGGCCTTAACCTTATACCCCTCTTATAGATCGGATTCGTGAATGAGGCCTACTAACGGTAAGACTAGCATTTATATATATATATATATATATATATATATATATATATATATATATATATATATATATATATATATCTTGTAATAATATAATAGTATAGGGTGTATTTTAAACATTTAAAATATTAGGGTTTTAATTTCAATTTAAAATTTTCGAAATTTATAACTTTTAAATTAAAATTTTAAATATTAAAATTCTTGATTTAATAATTATATAAATTAAACAATTAATATTAATTACTAAATCATAATGGATTATTTTAAATTAAACAACTAATTTTATCCCAATCCCTTATATCCCTCTAAATTTCGAAAATATGGGAGGGGATAATTCAAAATCTTTAATTACCATATTTAACCATTAAAGGATAATTACCAGATATGAGATTATTCAAATCCCTAAATTTTAGGAACTTGTCTTGGAGAGGAGGCATATCTCGAAAATCTAGGGTTTGCAAACCCTAGATCTCGAAATCTTGGGCAACAAGGAAAAGGGTTTAAAATCCCTTCTCAAAATTTGGAACACAAGGCTTCAAGAACCCTAAAATCGAAATCCTTGCCTCCTAGGGTTTATCGGCCATAAACCCTAAAGTGTCTAATTCATACAATTGTATAATACTAATTGAAAACAATTCAACTAAAGGCTCTGATACCACTGATGGGTTTTATATAAACAATCCTATGTGTGCATGCAACCCTAGATTTCGATCTATGTTTTCTCTATTAGATACACAACTTTATGTAGCACCTGGTTCCTGGTACGTAAAATTTATCTAAGTAATTGTCGTTTTAGCCTTGGACTCGGTGAGTTGTAGGTCCGACTCGCCGAGTAGGGACGCGGTCCGGGGGCACGCTTAAGTTGGCGACTCGGCGAGTCCATATCCTGGACTCGACGAGTCATCGCTGCTTGATGAAACCCTAATTCCAAGGGTTTGCCCCCTATTTAAGCTAGCTCGTGCGACCCAAGCTCGCCCCCATTCACCCTCAAAGCCCTATATCTTGTCCAAGATTTGTTTCCTTGTGAGTTTGAAGCATTTGGTGTGTCCTCTTGAAGTTTTGGAGTGGGAAGAAGAGTAGATCAAGAAGAAGAAGAGGAGGTCAAGCATCTTTGAGCTATCTCAGTGTGTTCCCTAAGGTATAACTCGTTTTCCCCCTTGTTTTCAAGGTTATTGTCCCTTATAGCTCCATTAAAGTCCTTCTTCAACCATTTCCAAGCTTGGGTAGGTTTGAGGGTTCGTAATAAGCTGATTAACCTTTAGATCTAGGCATGGTTGAGCTCCACGAGCTCAGATCTACTGTCTTTTTGGAACCATATTACATGAAAGCCCTATATCTACCATTTTGGTGCATTTTGGACCCTAAAACTCTCATGGTTACCTATTTACACATAAAGTTGGAAACTTTACATGTAAATCAAGCCCTAGGATCACGGATCTATGTATGGCATGAGCTGGATTCGAGCAGAATTGACCATATAGTAATTGCGTGGTAACGACTCGGCGAGTCATTCATCGGACTCGGCGAGTTGAGACGCAAGTCCCCGAGTTTTCCCCCTTTTCGTTATGGCGAGTAGTGTAGTGAGTCCGGTGTGGACTCGGTGCGTTGGAAGCCAAAATCATCCATGAAGGAACTCGGCGAGTCAATGCCCTGACTCGGCGAGTTCAAGACAATCTTCTTAGATCAAGAACAGATTCGACTAGTTGTTCATACAACTCAGCGAGTCACAACGTAGAGTGTTCTTCGGATGAAGGAGAACTCGGCGAGTTGTTCATACAACTCGGCGAGTAGGATGCAGGACTATTAAGACTTGGGTATAGAGAATGGGACTCGGCGAGTCGGCAAGCCAACTCGGCGAGTCCGGTCAACTGGCTGTTGACTATGACTTAACTCATGACTTGTTAAGGGTAAATGGGCAATTTACCCTGAGGGCGGTTAGCAGTATTTGACTTAGTGTTTGGTGGTAATTACAGTCGGAGGATTTCCGGAGCAATAGCAGCAGCAGGCAGACTATTCCCACACAGATCAGCAGCTACGAGGTGAGTTACCTTCCGGTAGCGGTGGGTCTAAGGCCACAATGCCGGCCCACCAGTAGGAGATGTATGATAGATGATTGTCTTTGTGATATCATCTAGGTTTGCTACTACCTGATATGTTATATGCTAGCATGATATGTTATATGTGATAGTAGTAGAGTTCGGTTGTTAGGACCGAAGGGTAGTCAGACACCCCAGATACGTCTGACAGTATGTGATTATATGTTTGCATGCTGGCTTGTTATGTTATATGCGATAGAGGTAGTAGGAGGGGACCAATCCCCGAGTTCGGTTGCTAGGACCGAAGGGTAGTTCAAGCACCCCAGATATGTCTGATAATATGTTATGTTATGATATATGTGATAGTAGCAGTAGGGGGTGAAATAGTCCCCGAGGTTCGGTCGTCAGGACTGAAGGGTAGTCAGCACCCCATAATGGCTTGACATGGGTAGTCAGCACCCCAGAATGGCTTGACACGGGTAGGTCGGCACCCTAGAATGGTCGTACCGGGTAGGTCGGGCACCCTAGAAATGCCTGGCAATATGTATGATATGTGATTTTATGGTATGCGGTATGATGGGGGAACTCACTAAGCTTCGTGCTTACGGTTTTCAGTTTTGGTTTCAGGTACCTCTTCTTCGAAGGGGAAGGATTTGGCGAGGTAGCGGCACATCACACACATGTTTCGTATTCCGCATCATGAGATCTTCCAGGGGATTTGTACTCTGACATTATTATGGTTTATGAGATGTTTTCTAGACATGTGATATCTTTATAAAATGTTATGACCAGTAAACGTTTTAATTTGAATGTTTTGCTAAGTATATGTTTTCAAAAATGAAATTTTTGGCTCGTATTTTTGGGGCGTTACAAGTTGGTATCAGAGCCCTGGTTTGAGGGATTAGGACACACCTTCGGGGGTGTTTGAACTTAAATCGAGGGATTAAAAGATTTTGGAAATAGAAAATGTTTTCTAAAAGGCTAAGTAAAGGGTTTTAAGAAAGAACAAAGTGTGTGATGTGCACGACCGGCCGAGCTCAAGTAAGTATTCCCCAATGTACCCATACAAGTTTATTTATGTTTATCAGTTTCTGTAGAACAACATGATAGAATAGGACTAAGGATCTAGGAGTGATGCCTTATGTGCCTGCTTTATGTGCTTCAGTATATGAAAGAGTTGCTTGCTAGAGTTGAGTAGACAGGGTTGAATAATCTCATAGTATTAGATTTGACTCTATTGTGTAGCTCTTGTTTGAGTCCTAACCGTTGTAGGGATGAGTCCCTTACTCGAAGGATTATCCGAGCCTCATCACATGTGATTGTATTCAGATAATAGCTAATTGGCATCACTAAGAGGCCTTCAGCAGCTGAGGACTGGGTTGGGTGGGGTCAAAGGTTTCCTAGGGTAAGCCTAGGATAAAGAGTAGACATGATCAGCGGTAGTGGAAGGGACCTGGTTGAGTCGAGGCGCTCTTTGGGGAAGGTACGGATAGATGTGGAAGGTAGTATGGGCCCGTACTACTGAAAGCAGAATATCCGTACCCGAACCGAGGAAGGCTAAGATAAGACCAGGGAACTAGTAGTGGGTGGGATCCCTCCAGGGGTATCAGTATCGCTAACAGTTGTTATTTCTTTGTATTTCAGAATGGTGGTACTACGCCCGAGGCCAACAGTTTGCAGTTCAGGAGAGGGATCGGGTTCGGGATCAGGTTCCAAGCCATTAGATGAGAGGCTGCGTGAGTTCATTCCGTCTGAGATCACCAGAGGTATCCTTGAGTCGACCCCCATTATCTTCGGGTCGATCAAGGAGGGGATATTAGAGATGATGGAGGATCGCCTCCGGGCATTCAGGAGTGACATGGCATCTGGCCAGTCGGGATCTCGCACACTGTCCTTCAAGGACTTTCGGGGTAGTGGTGCGCCAGATTTTCATGGTGCGAAGGACCCCATAGCTGCCAGGCGATGGATTGCCGACATTGAGTCTGCACAGATGATTAGCTTCTGCCCTGAGGGGTCGAAGGTGAGGTTTGCGGTAGGGTGTTTGCATGATCGAGCTAGGGATTGGTGGGAGTCCGTGAGCGACTCGTTGGGAGCCTCGGTTGTCGAGGCTATGTCATGGTCGGACTTTGCGACCAGGTTCAGGGCAGAGTTCGCGCCGGCTGTCGAGCTTCAGCAGCTGGCCAGAGAGTTTTTGGACATGAGACAGACGACGGAGAATGTGGCGGAGATCACCGCCAAGTTCCGGGAGAGGGCATTCTTAGTTCCCCAGTATGCGGGTGATGAGGACATGAGGAGGAACCGCTACCATGACATGCTCCGAGCTGATATTCGAGAGCATGTCAGTTTTTCAGCTTGCCATACCTTGGACTCTATGATTGCCAGGGCAAGGGAGAGAGAGATAGATCTGGAGCACATCCGGAAGAGGAAGACTGAGGAGGGACAGATAGGAGGGGCTTCGGGGAAGAAGCCCAAGGGATCGGATGGTAGGCTGAAAGGCCAGTCAGGACCGAGCTGCTGCAGGAAATGCGGCAGGCCTCATGAGGAGGCATGTAGATTGGGATCGTCGGGCTACTATAAGTGCAACAAGGCGGGGAACTTCAGCAGGGATTGTACCGCCCCTGCACCTGTGATTCAAACATCGGAGTTGTTGTGTTTCCACTGCAACCAGAGGGGCCACAAGAAGGCCAATTGCCCCCAGTTGACATCACCAGCTCCGGTTAAGGCGCCAACTCCAGCTACACTGCGGATTACAGATGGCCGGCAGGGCAAGGCAGAGGCTCCTGTGGTGAGGAGCCGGGCGTTTCAGCTGACTGCAGATGAGGCACGCACCGCACCCGATGTGGTAACGGGTATGATTCCTTCCCTCTACTCTATTTTATGATGTTATGTTATTGATATGTGCTCTGTGTATATGCATTAGGATCGTTCCATGTGAACGGTATTCCGGTTCAGGTGTTGTTCGACTCGGGTGCCACCCGGTCATTTGTTTCCCTTGCGCTTAGCAAGAGGTTTACTGAATCCTCGGGCATGATGGATTTCCCTTTAGAGGTAGAGATTGCCGATGATCGATCGGTGCGAGCATCAACAGTGTTCAGGGATTGTGTTTTGAGGTTATTTGAGGAGCGTTATCTGGTGGATTTGGTTCCCATACCGTTGCGGGGGAACAAGGTGATTATAGGCATGGATTGGTTGAGCCCTAATGGGGTGGTGATAGATTGCGCACAGCAGCTAGTGTGGATCAGGACCCCAAGTGGGGGAGAGTTGGTTATCCACGGCGAGAGGCCACAACGTGGACCTATAGTATGTTCAGCAGCGAGAGCTAGGCGCTACCTTCAGTAGGGATGCACGGGGTATGTCACGTACATTATGGATACCCGGGAGTCGGGTAAGGCGAAAGTGAGCGACGTTCCAGTGGTGCGAGACTACGCTGATGTGTTCCCGGAGGAGCTTCCTGGAGCTGAATAAGGTGACGGTGTATAGAGAGTCGGGTAAGGCGAAAGTGAGCGATCATGTTTGTGAAGAAGAAGGATGTGTATAGATTACCGGGAGCTGAATAAGGTGACGGTGAAGAACCGTTACCCACTCCCGAGGATTGATGACCTCTTTGATCAGTTGCAGGGAGCATCTTAGTTCTCCAAGATCGATTTGCGTTCAAGCTATCATCAGATGAGGGTTAGAGAGGAGGATATACAGAAGACCGCGTTTCGGATGCGTTATGGCCATTATGAGTTTATGAACCGCATGTGTAGACCGATGTTAGATCGATCTGTGATAGTTTTCATTGATGACATCTTGGTTTTTCCAAGACTCGGGAGGCGCATGATGAGCATCTAAGGGAGGTTTTGGAGACCCTGAGGAGGGAGAGCTTGTATGCCAAGTTCTCCAAATGTGAGTTTTGGTTGCGTGAGGTGCAGTTTCTTAGGCACCTCGTCAACCATAACGGGATTTCAGTAGACCCGGCCAAGGTGGAGGCCATGATGAGATGGGAGGTTCCGAAGTCTCCATCCGAGATTCGGAGTTTCCTAGAATTAGCAGGCTACTATCGAAGGTTCATTCAGGATTTCTCCAAGATAGTCGTACCCCTGACACAGTTGACTAGGAAATATGTGGTCTTTCGATGGGGGCCTGAGCAGCAGGCAGCATTGGAGACTCTGAGGTAGAGATTGTGCGAGGTGCCGATCTTAGCCCTGCCCGAGGGCGTGGAGGATTTTGTGGTATATTGCGATGCGTCGATCTCAGCCTTAGGCGCAGTGTTGATGCAGAGGGGGCATGTCATTGCTTATGCCTCGAGGCAGCTGAAGCCTCACGAGGCGAACTACCCGACACACGATTTGGAGTTGGCGGCGGTGGTCTTCGCCCTCAAGATATGGCGGCATTACATTTACGGGGTTCGTTGAACCATTTACACGGACCACAAGAGTTTGAGGTACCTCATGGATCAGTCGAATCTGAACATGAGGCAGCGTCAGTGGTTGGACGTGGTAAAGGATTATGATTGTGAGATCCGGGGAAGGCCAATGTGGTGTCCGATGCGCTTAGCCGCAAGGCGGCGCCGATCAGGGATGTTTGCATGAGGATGACCGTGGTGACTCCTCTGTTGGAGCAGATTCGAGAGGCCCAACAGGAGGCTATGAAGGAGGAGCATCGGAAGAGTGAGCGAATAGTGGGTCAAGTCACCTCTTTCGATTAGATAGTCGGGGGTTATTGACACTACACCGTAGGGTGTGGGTGTCGTATCATGGAGGCGTGCGCCAGATCTTGATGGAGGAGGCGCACAAATCCCGATTCTCTATTCACCCTGGGGCGACGAAGATGTATCGGGATCTTCGCCTAGACTATTGGTGGCCCTGCATTGAAGCGGGATGTGGCATGGTACGTCAAGCGGTGCTTGACCTGCAGGAAGGTTAAGGCCGAACATCAGAGACCGCATGGAAAGATGCAGCCGTTGGACATCCCATTGTAGAAATGGGAAGATATCACGATGGATTTTATCACGAAGCTTCCCAGGACCGCGCGTGGAGTAGATTCAATTTGGGTCATCGTAGATCGATTAACCAAGAGTTCTCATTTTATTCCGATTCAGGAGAGCATTTCGGCTGAGAAATTAGCTGACATCTATATTAGGGAGATTGTGGCGCGGCACGGGGTGCCAGTATCTGTTATCTCGGACAGGGATGTACATTTTACTTCCAGGTTTTGGAAGAGGTTTCATGACGAGCTGGGTACTCGTTTGCATTTTAGCACCGCCTTTCACCCGCAGACAGATGGTAAGAGCGAGCGGACTATCTAGACTCTGGAGGATATGTTGCGGGCGTGCGTGCTAGACTTCGGTGGTAGCTGGGATACTTATCTTCCCTTGGCTGAGTTCTCGTACAACAACAGCTACCACGCGAGTATTGACCGCCCTCCATTCGAGATGTTGTACGCACGGAGGTGCAGGACCCCGATATACTGGGGAGAGGTTGGTCAGAGAGTTATGGGGAGCACTGAAGTGGTGCTCAAGACTACCGAGAGGATTCAGCAGGTTCGGAGCAGGCTGCAGACTGCGCAGAGTCGGCAGAAAAGTTAGGTCGACAAGTGTCGATCAGACCTGGAGTTCCAGGTCGGGGATATGGTTCTCCTGAAGGTGTCGCCTTGGAAAGGCGTCATTCAATTCAGGAAGCGGGGCAAGTTGGGCCCGAAATTCATTGGTCCGTTCAGGGTTGTAGCCCGGGTGGGAAAGGTGGCATATAGGCTGGATCTGCCAGCCGATCTCAGCCAGATGCACAGCACCTTCCATGTCTCCCAGCTGCGGAAGTGTCTCGTGGATGATTCAGCGGTGGTACCATTAGAGGATATTCAGGTTGATGACAGCCTGAATTACATTGAGCGCCCAGTCGCAATCCTCGACTGGAAGTCGAAGGATCTGAGGAAAAAGAGGGTGGAGTTAGTAAAGCTACAGTGGCAGCACCGAAAGGGGACCGAGTCGACATGGGAGCCGGTGGAAGAAATGATGGAGCATTACCCCGAGCTGTTTCAGGATCGAGCAGCAGACTTCGAGGACGAAGTCTAAAATAAGTGGGGGGGATTTGTAGCACCTGGTTTAAGGTACGTAAAATTTGTCTAAGTAATTGTCATTTTAGCCTTGGACTCGGCGAGTTGTAGGTCCGACTCGCCGAGTAGGGACGCGGTCCGGGGGCACGCTTAAGTTGGCGACTCGGCGAGTCCATATCCTGGACTCGGCGAGTCATCGCTGCTTGATGAAACCCTAATTCCAAGGGTTTGCCCCCTATTTAAGCTAGCTTGTGCGACCCAAGCTCGCCCCCATTCACCCTCAGAGCCCTATATCTCGTCCAAGATTTGTTTCCTTGTGAGTTTGAAGCATTTGGTGTGTCCTCTTGAAGTTTTGGAGTGGGAAGAAGAGTAGATCAAGAAGAAGAAGAGGAGGTCAAGCATCTTTGAGCTATCTCAATGTGTTCCCTAAGGTATAACTCGTTTTCCCCCTTGTTTTCATGCTTATTCTCCCTTATAGCTCCATTAAAGTCCTTCTTGAACCATTTCCAAGCTTGGGTAGGTTTGAGGATTCGTAATAAGCTGATTAACCTTTAGATCTAGGCATGGTTGAGCTCCAGGAGCTCAGATCTACTGTCTTTTTCGAACCATATTACATGAAAGCCCTATATCTACCCTTTTGGTGCATTTTGGACCCTAAAACTCTCATGGTTGCCTATTTACACACAAAGTTGGAATTCTTGATTTAACCACTTAAACAATTCATGACTCCTCTTCTGAGCCATAAGAATGCACTAAGATGTTCTTAGAGGACCAATTGTGATATGGTTTCATAATCATTAAGATGAACATAAAACATGATACTAAAGTACTCTCCCAATTTTTCAGATTCGAGAGACTTTTATCTTTCTGCCTAATTTGATTCTTCTCATTCGTTCTGCCATACATCGAAAATTTTTCAGTGTTTCAGAATTACACTTAAACATGTAAGTATAACCATATTTACTAAACTTTAGTAAATTATGACGAATAGTCTTATCGATCTTAGATCTTTCAGGTAGTTAGGCTAGCTTCACAACCTATGCCCCTTCTCTTGACAATAAAAACATATAAACTCTTTGGGAATGGTACACGAGACTATCATAGACTTGCATTTCCCTTTATCTTTTGGTTAACCGAGTTGATCAAGGCCGATCCCTTTTCCATTGGAAGAGAATGCTTTTCTAGATTTTCAATGTTACCATTGTCAATGTCCATGGAAGTTTGAGAAATAGACCTTCCACCCAAATTTACTTTTTCAGTACGCCAAAACATTTCTGATTCAACAGCAACAAACAAATAAGAAAGATCAATGAGGGTCATGTCGTGATCTATCACATAGTAGTCCTTAAATTTTTCATTGAAAATGAAAAATGAAATGCAATTCCTTTTTTTAAAAATGTTTTACGAAAAAATGAAAATAGTTTTCCACAACAAATGCACCTTTTATTTCTCCACTAGTTTGCCCAATATAACAAAGTTTAATGAATTTGAATTTTTTTGTAAAGGATTTCCGCACTCGTAGATACTTCTTAGGTGTGACAGTTCAAGTGATCTCTCTCCAGCTCCTTGGGAATGGTACTCTTGACCATAAAAACATGTAGACTCTTTGGGAATGGTACACGAGACTATCATAGACTTAGCATTTCCCTTTATCTTTTGGTCAACCGAGTTGATCAAGGCTGATCCCTTTTCCATTGGAAGAGAATGCTTTTCTAGATTTTCAATGTTACCATTGTCAATATCCATGGAAGTTTGAGAAATAGACCTTCCACCCAAATTTACTTTTTCAGTGCACCAAAATAGTTTTGATTCAGCAGCAACAAGCAAATAAAAAAGATCAATGAGAGTCATGTCGTGATCTGTCACATAGTAGTCCTTAAACTTTTCATTGAAAATGAAAAATCAAATGCAATTCCTTTTTTTGAAAATGTTTTACGAAAAAATGAAAATAGTTTTCCACAACAAATGCACCTTATATTTCTCCACTAGTTTGCCAAATATAACAAAGTTTAATGAATTTGTATTTTTTTGTAAAGGATTTCCGCACACGTAGATACTTCTTAGGTGTGACAGTTCAAGTGATCTCTCTCGAGCTCCTTCGTCCTTCAAGTTTCAGGTCGTTTTTTTCATGAAGTCCTTCCTTATAGCATCAACGTCTTGGCCACCCGGGTCCTTGTGTCCTTAGTTCGTTAATTTCAAGTCCGTTAATTTCTTGTAATAAAGATAATACTTCAATTACGTGTTATGCTTGCCAACTTGGCAAACATGTTCGTTTAGCTTTTCTAGTTCACTTTATATTGTTTCTCATATACATGGTTCCCTCATATTTGTGGACATCCTTAATACCACGTATTAGTGCCATCAACTATTTTGCTTTTGTTGTTATTTCACTTTTTTCTCTTTGTTTGGGTTTACCTTGTATGTAATAAATATGATATGTTTACAAAAATTTTATATTTTCGTGCCTATGTTAAAAATCAATTCAACTTCGAAATCAAATCCTTTTCAGTATGACAACATGGGCGAATTCGATAATCACCAATGCCATTCACTATTTGATCAACACATAATACTTGTTTGTTTCTCTTGCCAACGAATTTCCCAAAAAAAAAAAGGAATTCCCAACGGATGATTTGTACCCTCAATAACATTGAAATAACAACTACTTTTCCACCCCTCCCCTTCTTACATTTTGGGTGGAAGCCCTTCACATGACAACCCATTTCTTTAATCGCACACCTTCAATATTCATTCAAAATCAAATATCGTTCACAAGACTATTCAACAAACCGCCAAGTTTCCAACATCTTTGTGTCTCCAGGTGCCTATCTTGCCCACTTATTCCTACACCCTATAAACTTACACCCCGATCCACACTTTGTGTCTTCCTAGTTTGTCAGTTTCATCATCACGCATATTAATGACTCGATCTCTCGACTCACAAAATCATCATTTCCCATCACGATGTCTGTGACGAAACATCATTCATTTTTTGGTAAATGACATCTACCATAGCCCCGTCATACTCCTTCCCCGACGAGTCCACCAACTTGTCAGCCATTTCTTTTGATTTCAGGACGCTATTTGACTATTTGTTATCCATATAAAGGCATGATGGCAAAAACCTAAGATCAGATGCTCATCGTCCAAATATCTCTCGTTAAATCATATGTGTTACACATGTATGTCTAATACAAATGTCATAAACAAATATTAAAGGGTAAAACTATATTATCATAAAGCTAAACAAATAGAAGATTGCAATCAACGTCGATTTTAAAGTTATCATGGCTTATTCAACGTTCAGATTTTTGGATAAGCCAATGTACGAACGTCTAGAAGATTATCAATTAAGAAGCTCAATCAGTTGAAACTTGACATCAACGTCAACTTTCAAAAATTTAGATAAAAGTAATTAATTATTTAATAAAAAAAACTTTTGAGAATAAGGAAAGTAGATAATAGTGGGAAGAAGAAAACAAGAAAATGACGACTGTAGTGCTTCTTTCTGGTTCATACATAGACAACCACTATATATCATTATATCCGCACACATCACAGTGTTCCACGTATTTATGTTATATTGTTATTTTATCAAAGACGTTATAATTTTTATATTATGTTATAGCTAGGTGTAACACCCATGTATTACATGGGTTTAATTTTAAAAAACAAATATAAAATTTTAACAATTTGAAAAGTTTGAATTTATAAGAAAAATGAAAAAAAAATTGAATTAATAAAATTAATGAGACTTTAATGTATTGATTACATTACATATATAAACTTTTTCTAATAAATACTTACATATATATTACCTTACACATTAAATGTTAAATTTTAATTTAATAAAATAAAAAATACAATAAAATGACAAGTGGAAAATAGAAATTTTAAGAATTCTAAAAAATATCATGTGTCCAAATAAATAAGAAGAGGACATGTGGCAAAAAAAAATTCATTTATTATAGGAAATAATATATGGTAATTTATATTGCAGGTCTTTTAGTTTTAGATTCCGACACTATTGTTGTTTTTTATCCTCTCTTATTATATAATGATATATATTACAAAGTTATTCAACTTTAAATTAAAGATTTTGAAATGAAATACCACATATAACAATATCAAGGTTATGATAACGTACTAACTAAAAGTTAGCTGATAGCTGAAAAACTAGTTGTTAAATAAAAAGTTATTTGATAGTTGAAAAATAACATTTAGTAACTAACTGAAAATCTACCTGAAATATATAAAATTACATAAAAAGATATTTAAGAGTATCTGTTTCTATAATTAATTAATGGTATATTTGAGGGAAAAAAACAACAACAACAAAAAGCTAGTTAAAATAGCTTTTTAAAAATCTAGCTTATAAGCTATTTTTTGATTTATCAAATACTACAACATAAAAAAACTTGAAAAATAAGCTAGTTTATCAACTAGCTGTGGCGAGCCAAACACGGTCTAAATGTTTCATTTTAAAATGATCAATTCAATTATAATTTTTTTTTATTCATGTTAAAATGATCGATCCAATTATGATTTATGGAATAGAGTCCAATTTTCATGAATTAAATAAGTTGAAAACCAACGTATATTCAAATAATTATAATCCCTTAACTGCTTAATTTAGAAACAAGCATATTTTTATTATAATGTTATATTTGTTAATAATTTTTAATAGTAATTATTAAGACAATTTAAAAATAGATAGAATGTTGTTGGACCTTTTCTAACATGTACTAAAAATAACTTGTTATGACTCAAGCCTAACTGACTCATTTTACCATATTCGCGTTGAACATAAGAAAGATGAACAACTACACCGAACGTAAAGCTTTCATAATCTGACAAGATTAAAGATAAGTTGATGGTTAAGTAGGTGTTCGTTTTTTTCTAAACTATAGAAATCGACAAAACATATCGAGATAGTTACGTATGTTATACGGATAAGTAGGCGGTCGTCTTTTTAAAAGCTACAAAAAGAAAGATATTATTAATGTTTGTTCATTGACCCTTACAACTTAAGAAATTTTGATAATATTCAAAGTTGTTTAGAGTAAATCTTAAGGGAAAAATATCTGGGTATAGACATTATTTGGGGTTGAATTTCAAAATATAGACACAAAAAATTGAATTTCCGGGTGTAAACATGGATTCGACGGAGATAGTTCTGTGGAATCCACTGTAGCCCCGCGGAATGTCAAAATCGTAAATAAATGAGGGAAAAAAATCAAGATTTATTCCGCAGAGCTACCTTCGAGGAATTGAATCTTTAGATTTTTTTTTCATATCGGTTTTCGGGGTTTATATTTATTCCCCAACTAATTATTTTCAAGAACAGATTATGATAGTATGAATTTTTCTTGAAAATGTTTGGAATGAAAGTGAAGTGGAAAAATTGGTCTTTTAATTGGAGATCTTTACATAAAAGAATCAATGGAGGTGAATTTTTTTTTTCTTTCTGAAGATCCATTCATCGGATCTACCTCTGCAGAGCTCTGCGGAATGGATCTTGAGTTTTTTTTTTTTTTAATTTCCTCATTTATTTACGATTTTGTCATTCCGCGGAGCTACAGTGGATTCCGCAGAGCTACCTCCGCGGAATCCATGTCTATACCCGAAAATTCAAATTTTTATGTCTATATTTTGGAATTCAACCCAAATAATGTTTATACCTGGTATATTCCCAAGGGGATGAGGGGCCGTCGGGCCCGACGGTTCCGACACCATACACCCTAACAATTGATATCGATTTAATAGGTCTTTTTGTGTATCCAAATCAACCTTGTTATTATTAATAATTATTTTGGTAATGATAGGTTTTTAAGATTAAATTCCAATTATTATTTTGTTTGTTTGCATAAGCTAACTTTTTTTTTTTGAGTTTATATTAATCTAATGGGTGAGATTATAAAAATAGTTTATCTTATATAAAGTATATTATAAATTAACTTTTTGAAAAGCTATTTCAAACAGCTTATTTATAAATTATTTTATATTAAAAACTAGATCTTTAGCTAGGGCTAAATGCAACCCGAGTAAAACTTAGGAAAATGACATAAGAGGGTAATCAAGTGTTGATTTTGTTTACATCTCGTCATTTTTTTTTGTTTCCAATATACCATCAAACTTGATTGCATTCACATATACCATTATGACCGGTTATTACAGGTTTATCCGGTCAAGTTGAATTTTCTAGTCAATATATGAATTTTTTAGTGACTATATGAATTTTCTGGCAAAGTATGAATTTTTTGACGAATTTATGAATTTTCCGGCGTTTTCAAATGTGTGTTCATCATATTCATTCCAAAAATTGATGATTCATCAAATTTGTTCATCATATGCGTTCATCAAATGTGTTTTATCAGATTTGTTCATCAGATTCATTCATCAGATTTGTGTTCATCAGACTCGCTCACCATATTCTTTCCTCAAAATTGTGTTCATCAGATTTGTGTACAGTGATTGATTTTAGATGTGTCTTCATCAAATTCGTTCCAAAAGGCGTTGGTTTCATATGTGTGTTCATAAGATTTGTTCATCATATTGTTGGAACGATTTCAGATGTGTGTTCTTGTTCTTGGAACATTTTATGAAACCCCAGAAATCGTAAACAAAAGCTGATAAACCACATGGAATGATTTGGAAAGATTTCCAACACACAAAATCATACCTATTTGTTTTCTCAGATCTAATACACACTCCATGGATGAAATCAATTTGAAGGTCAAGATCTGGAAAATAGGTTTAAAGCTACATCCATGGTAGAACTTGAATTTGTAAATCTATGTGTTTTAGGTTTGTGTTCTTGTTCTTGGAACAATTACTGAAACACTAAAAATTGAAAATTAAAACTTATGAACAACCTAATAATGAATGATTTTTGGAATCATTCATATTCATTTGAGTTTAAACCCATAACCTGGAAGCATTGGAGTTTAAACCTAAATCTCAAACCATTTGACTTTAAACCCCACAAATTTGCAACCCTTCAAACTCGTTGGTTTCTGGAGATGACAAAGTCACCGAAAAATTCATGTTTGGTTGGAGACTGGAATAAAGGCATATAAAGAGAGTTATAGAAAATTACAAACTTAGCCAACTATCTTAATAAAATATCAAGTTGTAGCAAAAAATCAACCAAATGTAAAAAATAGTCAACAAAATCGCAAGTGGAATTCTAACGTGTCGAAAATCACAACCAAATTAAAGTTTTCAAAAAATCCATTTACTAACAAAAGTGTTTAAAAATCATGGTTTCCAAAACATGATTTAAAATCAGAGTCTCCCATGATCCAATCAGTAGTAAAACCAAGGATGTGTACGGTTATGTCTTCGCCTCGCCACTGTCCTCTGAAAAACCTGAAACCATAAAATAAAATTGTCAGAACGAAGCTTAGTGAGTTCCCCTAAAGTACCAAGACACAAACAGCTAACATATACAAATAACAGTGTGTACTGGGTCCACAGCTAAAAGACTTGATTACCCTGAGCCCACAGTATGTGTCTGGCTTGCCTATCGAACCCACAACTCATATTTGGCTTGCTCCTGAGCCCACATCATAAGTCTAGATTGCCCTCGGAGCCCATAGCTTATGTCTGGATTCCTCCCTGACTAAATCATTCATTGGACTGAAATACCCTCAAGCCCTCAGCATAAGTCTGGCATACCACCCGGTCCTCACCTCGTATCTGGAATGCACCTGCGCCCTCAGTATGAATCTGGCATGCCCTACCCCGCCATCAACTCATATCTGGAATGCTACAGGGTTTTTTGGCTACAACACGAAGCAGTACAACCTCAACCCAACACAATATGTCGACATATAACAAATAACAAACATATACAGATAATCATGCAGACAGAATCACATGTAGTCCAACAAATCCACCAGACTAGCACATCAGTAACTAGCATATAACCATGTAGATCCATTCCATACTTAGCATATCAGTCTATAGCAGGATACCAATCCAATGGGCCGACCTTAGAGCCTTCGACCCGTAAGTACAGTGAGGAAATCTCACCTGAAGCGGTTGAATATCTCCGACAAATGCTCGGACCGTTGATCCAGAAATCCTTGCGCGCTAGATTTTTTGTTAGACTAAATGAAATTATGAAATCGTCTTCTTGGACGAATGAATAAGTGTTGCATTACCAAATACCCAGTTGGATCTAATTTTGGAGTTCATTTGACCCTAAGTCTTATGATAAATGCAAATATTATTTGTCAAGAATGATGACAATGACACCATCAAGTGGCAGAGTATATATTAGAATTAGTTCACACTAATTGGCTAGTTAGATGAACCATGATGCATGTTGATCTGAATATGTCTAAAATGTTTAGATCATCATCTTGAATATGTGAATGAGAACGGCATAACCAAATATTAAATTGGATAAAATTTTGGAATTCTTTTGACCGATATGTAAATCATAGTAACAATATAAATGATGAACAAATAACGTTGTGATTCTATCATTTTTTGGAATTAGTTCATGCTGATTGTCCACTAAGATTGGTCACAAAATGAATTTTAGATTCAACTTGGACAAAGAATAAGAAACATATATCCAACAGGATAGAGTATCTTTATCAAAAGGACAACGATCATGTAACATCCCAAAATCCATGACCAGAAATTCCATTTTTAATTTGACAATTCATAAAACAGATTATTGAAAACGTCATCAAGATTATCTCATATCATAAAAACTCATAAGGCATATGTCTCAAAAACATGTCATAGGATAATAATGTCAGGGTACAAATCCCAAGAACATCATAATGTGGAAAATCATGGTGTGATGCGCTGCGATCATGCCGACTCCTTTCCCTTCAAAGAGGAAGTACCTGAAATCAAAACTGCAAATCGTAAGCACAAAGATTAGTGAGTTCCCCCATCATACCACATACCATACAATACACATATTGCCTAGAATATACGAGTGCTGGCCTACCCTTTCGGTCTCTTTCAACCAGTAACTGCCTAGCATATCAGGGTGCTCGCCTACCCTTTTGGTCCATTCAACTCGTAACTACATAGCATATCAGGGTGCTGGCCAACCCCTTCAGTCCATTCGACCGGTAACGGTGACTATTTCACCCCCTACTACTATCATGTATCATTCTAGTACATCAACACATAAGTGACATAATACCTAGCATATCAGGGTGTTGGCCTTCCCTTCGGTCCTTTCGATTGGTAACGGGGTCTATTCTACCCCTCATACCACTATCACATAATATTATAGCATACTAGCACATAAAGCATAACAGATAGTGGCATACCATACAATTATCACAAGACAATCATCTTTAATATAAGCTTCTACTAGTGGGTCGGCATTGGTGCCTTAGACCCACTTCTACTGGAAGGTAACTCACCTCGATAACTAAAAGTAGCTGCAAAAACTCCAGCTCCGGATATCACCCGACTCAAGCCCCTATACATAGAAGACTTCCTTTAATTCCCATTTCCATACGCATCGCCCTTAAGGGTCAACTTTAGGCAAAGTCCAAGTCAAAGTCAACATTCTGGTCAAAGTCAACGTTCTGATCAAAGTCAACATTCTGGGTTGACTCAACTCATCGAGTTGGTCCATCAACTCGCCAAGTTCCATAAATCATAAACCCTGAAACCACGATCCAACTCATTCAGTTCTTTCACGAACTCGTCGGGTTTCTCCTATCCACAGAATCGGGACACCCCGACCCAACTCGTCGATTTCCTCTATGAAGTCATCGAGTTCTTCATTCTGTTAAGATTTCTTAATGGATTAAGCACCCCCATCCTTCAGATCTAAGTTCCATACTGCCATTGGTGAGTCTAGAACGTAAAACCACATAGTTCACTATTTAAATGAAATCGATAAAAGAAGAAAAACATTAAGTGTATATATATATATATATATATATATATATATATATATATATATATATATATATATATATATATATATATTATTGCGGGTTCGGATCGGGTCGAGTTGTAAAAGCAAAGAAAAAAATTAAGTTCTTACAATTGTACTCGACAAGATCTTATAGCTTGATATAGTTTCACAATTGTATCATTACTAATACTATCTAAAACATTTTTTTAATATATGACACCAAACTATCACTTAAAAATTGATCACCCATTTTTTTGCGCATATCAGTCTTTACCAACTTCATTACTGAAAATGCGCATTCCATACTCGCTGTTGCAACGGTTAAGATCAATGAAAGTTTTAACAGATACTAGCATACCAAAAAATTATCACAAAGACAATCATTTCTACTATAATCTCCTACTATTGGGCCGGCATTGGTGCCTTAGACCCACTTCTACTAGAAGGTAACTCACCTTGATAACTGTAAGTAGCTGCAAAAACTCCGGCTTCAGATATCACCCAACTCAAGACCCTATACATAGAAGATTTCCTTTAATTCCCTTTCCCATACTCATCACCCCTTAAGTGTCAATTTTAGTCAAAGTCCAAGTCAAAATCAATATTCTGGTCAAAGTCAACATTCTTGTCAAAGGCAATGTTCTGGTCAAAGTCAACATTCTGGGTTGACTCAACTCGCCGAGTTCCATAAATCATAAACCCTGAAATCACAATCCAACTCTTCAAGCTCTTTCACGAATTTGTCGAGTTTATCCTATCCACATAATCGGGACACCCCGACCCAACTCGTCGAGTTCGTCTATGAACTCGTCGAGTTCCTCTATGAACTCATCGAGTTCTTCAGTCTGTTAAGCTTTCTTAATGGATTAAGCCCCCCCCCCCCCCCCCCAATCCTTTAGATCTAAGTTCCATATTGCACGTATAGACTGGAAATGTCCTTAGAAGGGAAAAGTTTCCAATTTTACACATTTATACCCTTCCTTAAGATCATTAGTTCCAACCATAACTCTAAAATATCTAGATCTTGATACAAAGCCATCAATACCACAAGATAGGGTGTACAAACAGAGATCTTGTCACACCCCCGAACCAGATGGTGGAAACACCCGGAGGCTTAAGTGACTTCATATTTATAGTATCATCACAATGTATATAACTGAAACAAAACATCATCATCATCACACATGTCATATTACAACTGTCACTGTTTACATCAAGTATTGTATTTTAGATTACATGCCCAAAATATCCAAAGTATGGTGATAACAAAACACAACAAAATATCCATGTGTTCTTGCTGACCAACCTGCCAATGATTTCCTGAGAATACAAGTTAATTTGAAAAGGTCAACATATATAATGTTGGCGAGTTCATAAGTATGTTTGAGTAAATTGTGTTGTATTACTTTGCAAATACCAGAAAATCCGGTATTTTATGAAAAACGGTTTGAAATGTTTGTGCCCGATCGTGTATTAATGAATGTGTGTTAATTTTTGTAATTTTATGAAGTGAATGATCCCAGACAACCCGATGTTGTCTGTTTATAAAACATTGTGATCTCAACACCCTAAGGCTAAGTACCAGTGCGTGTATATTACCATGTTATCAACAAAAATTGTATTCCATAAATTTTTATTATGGAGTTAATTCCTCTAAGTGAGACGTTATAACCATACTGGATAATTACTAATCTGCCTATCATGACGTTTTTCAGACGCTGACTTGTTTAAGGTAAGGTTTGTCACCCCCGTATAGATCTATACACAAACATTCGCTCTCCCTCCAGGAGACTCTGGTTATAACTACAGGCTATGGTTGTACACTCAATAGGTACCAAACGAAATGTCTCACAAGATCCTTAACTAAATTTACGCGAATATGGAATTACATGGTGTATATTGTTTCTGTGTATGTATTTAGTTTTCAAAACCAACGAGTATGTATGTGAATGTGTGAAGTCAACAAGCATGTAGATGGACCACGAAGGCCCAATAAACATGTAAGGTATATTCCAAGCCCAATAAACATGTAGGAGGACAACTAATGCCCACTAAATATGTAAATTATATTCCATGCCCAATAAGCATGTAAATGGACATTTAAGGCCCAATAAACATGTAAGGTGTACTCCAAGCCCAATAAACATGTAAGATGACAACTAAGACCCACTACACATGTAAATTATATTCCAGACCCAATAAGCATGTAAACGGACAACTAAGGCCCAATAAACATGTAAGATATATTCCGGGACCAATAAACATGTAAGATGACAACTAAGGCCCACTACATATATAAATTATATTCGAGGCCCAATAAGCATGTAAATGGACAAGGGCCAATAAACATGTAAGGTATATTCCAGGCCCAATAAACATGTAAGATAACAACTAAGGCCCACTAAACATATAAATTATATTCCAGGCCTAATAATAAGTGTAAATGATGTAATTGATTGTTTGTTGTTACGTTGGTTGTTAAGCTTAGTTGTTTACCAAAATGACATAAAAGGCCCACTTTTTGTAAAAAAATACATTTTTGGTACTTAAAACCGAAAATTTACAATATGGCACATTTTTAGTAAAAATGTCACTTTAGGTCCTTTAAAACCAAAACTTTACATTTAAGGGCTTGATTCGAGTGAAATAACATTTTAACCCGACTTTGGTCAAAAAAAAATCATTTTCGGCCCAAAAACATAGAAATTATTCCTTTTTTGCCCAAGTTTGATAAAATTATCATTTCCAGCCCTTATAACCAAAAAATAACATGTTTGGCTCAACTTTATTTAAAATGACACTTAAGCCCACAAATGTCCAAAAATTTACAAATTTAGCCAAAATATTGTGAAAGCCTAAAATGAGGCCCATTTGTGAAAGTTTACACTTTTAGCCCTTCTAAAATCATAAATACTATAAGGATCCATATTTATTCAAATAATTTTTTTCAAAACCGTGAGTTATGCATACGAACTTCACTTTTTGATTATTTTGTCATTTTTGGCCCTATTATGTGATTTTCTTTGTTTTAAACATCATTTTAAACATCATTTTCATGTTTTAAGCCTTTTCTTTGCATAATATGTTGTATCAAATGTTATGTCCACAAATATCATCATATTTTAGTATATTTTTGAGTTCATGAAGTTTATAACACATAATCACACTTATATCATGAAAAGCACACAAAATCATGCATATACACATAGATCTATACAAAACAACTTGTATTCTCCCCTAAAACAAAGTAAAACCTAAAATATGGGGTATGAACTCACTTAGGTTTGATGATTTCGGTTTTGGATGAAGAATGAGAGAGATTTCGGCCCTAGCAAGCTCCTTTCATGTGATTTTCGAACTTAAGGAGTTCTAAGAAGCATAATCATGAAATAGAGTGTTAAAGAGTGAAGGATTATCATAAAATGAAGCTAATCATACTTAGAGAGTAGCTTACCCAAGAGTGATGATCTTTGATGTAAATTTTGATGGAACACACTCTAGTTCACGAATTTTTAAGAAAAATGGTAAAATACTCCTTGGTGTTATAGAGAGATATGAGAGGAATTATTAGTGATTGTGAAGTGGAAAATGGGGGTGCTGTGGGTGCTCTCGGTCATGACTAAAAGAAGAGGAAGGGAGTGATTTTATGTGTGGTTATTACATGAAGGATTAAGACTTAACTAGGATGTTTGTGATGTAATTAACATGGATATCCTCCATGTAATAAGGAGGTGTCAAGCTTTAATTTATCCAAATTTTGTTTTTCTTTTCTTTTTTTATTAAAACCAAGGATGGAGTGAGGGAATGAAATAAATTTTGATTGTTGGGCTAAAATTGAACATAACCTAAAATATAAGGCCCAATATGAAAGTTTTCGGCCCATTGGGCCCATATGAGAGTTTAAGGCCCAATAATGATAAAGAAAGGGGTTTACGGCCCAAAAGGGTAAACATAATGGGTTTCAGCTCATTTAGGTTCAAGAAGATTGTTCACGGCCTATTAAGGCCCATGAAAATGAAGTGAGATATTTTAGTCCCAATATAGCCCAAATGCATTAGCTTAAAGAATGTGGGTCCAACTAGAGCCCAAATAGGGTTCCTTGACCCAAAATAACCAAATTGGGAGTTTACTAGCCAATTAGGCCCAATAAAAGGATCCTGGTCCATTTTGAGTTTTAATCGGGATATTAGGGTTTCAAACCCACAGTTGAGTATATAAGATGTATTGAATTAGGTTTTGAACTTCACGGGTGAGTTTTGATTCAAATGGTTGATTTTGAATGAGCATAATGCATAATATCAACTTAAAGTTACAAATTACACAAAAGTTGAGTAAATAAGAACATGATTTCCTAACCAAAAATGCTAGTTGTGACAGATCTAGACCTTAGAGACTAGATGAACATGTAAAGTCTCTGACTTTCTCTCCATGCATGGCCTTTTGGAGCTTAAAAGGCCGAACTGATATCCTATAGCTTGCATGGGGCTTCTATGGCCATAAAGTTTGCACATTTATGCCATCAAAGCCCTTCTAAAAGGGTATTCACTTGGGACATCCAAGTCCCAAAAACTAACATTCTTGGACCAAAATATGGAGAAAATGCCCTAAAACTAGATGTAAGCATATTATAGACAAGATAGGAGCTTTATACCTTTGATGAACCAAAAATGAAGCTAGACTTCTGAATCTACTTTTCTCCAACACTTCCTTGCTCCTTCTTCAAGTATCTTTTCCTTTAAAACCTCAAACAATGCACCAAGAATGGATCGAAACTCTCAAAAGTGTATAAGGGTTTAGTGGCTAGGATTTGGGACAATGGAGGCTGTAAATGAGGCCAACCTTTGGTGGTTAAGGTGTTTAAAAAGGGTGCAAAACCCTTAAAATTAGGGTTTCATTCTGCCAGTCCTACTCGTCGAGTAGACTTCATAACCTGCGTCCCAAATCCATCTCTACTCGACGAGTTTGGGGCCTCCAACTCGTCGAATTTCTGTACTAAAATGAATAAATTATGAATTAAATACATACCAGGAATCGGGCGTTACAGATCATCTAATGGAATTATGAAAGTATTTCACAACTCGACTCAAACCAAAGTATTTTGATAAGCAATATAGTTGGATAGAGAAATGGTTCATGGATTGTACCTTGAATAAGTGTTACAAGAGTCCTTGGTCTTATACAAACTAAGAAATTTTTTACCAAACGCTCTATGAAATAGGTTATTTTGTTGAACACGCCAACTATGTTTTTGGAAACTCTCTGAGAACAAAATATTTTGTGCTCTAAGAATAGTCTTTTGAAAGAGAGAGTTGATATCCAAAAGAACAATTGGGAGCCACATTGATCTTGATAAGACTCAGGAATTAATTGATGAAGAGCCTAAAGAAAAACACTAACACTTAATTAGAGGTGAAAACCTTTTAAGAAAAATGGCATCCCTCTACCTCTTCCACATAGATCTAATAGAAGACGTCAAGGACCTTGTTGACTCCATGTCACATGGAAAATGAGTCACATATAGATTGAAATCAGAGCTTATCAACTATCGGAAGCTATGGAAGGCCCATTAAACCAAAATTAGAGGAAGGTACAAGGAATGTGATTTAGTCCATGTATGGTTGAAGTTTGAATTTATCCAACACTTGTTAAAACCGTATAATTTTTGTAGATGTTCACAAGTTTACAAGTAATATTTTTATATTTATTCATATACTTTCTACTTTATCTTAATATTTTTAGCTACAATTGCAATTATTTTAGGACAAAAGGTGCTTAATATGTTTAAAATCTGTTTTGTAGCATCGAAAACATGCTCGTGATTAAAAGGAAGCAAAATGTGGAGTGTAAGCGAGAAAATTGGATCAATCAATCAAAGTAAAAAGAACTCAAGAATTCTAAAGCCCCCGACATGCAGATCATTAGCCACGCCATGGTGAAGACAAGATTCACGATCAGAGAAGACGACTTGGGGAATACGTGTTGTTAAAATTGCCACGTCGTGGAGCCTTTTAGCCATGGCGTCGGAGCTAATTTTTGGAAACTATATATATTGTGATTATGGCATCAACCATATCTTATGCTTCAAGTTATTCTCAAATTTTGAAGACTAGAGATGTGCTAGAAGATTGAGAGCGATCTGATTTCACTTGAAGTTTATTTTTGAAGAGATTTTTAGGCAAAGTGACTTTTAAATCGTTGTTTACTCTATTTTTTGTCATGCTTTTCAAGGTGAAATTCATTTTTTATTGTTTGTTTCCATTAGTTATGGGCTAAAAACCCTAACTTCTGTTTAGCGTATAGGATCTTTATGACTATGTGTTGATTGATTGGATCTTGGAGTGTTGCTAGTTGCTTGTTTGTTATATTAGCTTGTTAAAGACCCTTTTGTGTTAATGATAACTACTTTTTTGTCTTTATTTCTAAGTTTTATAGGAATTAGATGATCATTATGATTTCCTAAGCTCGTATCTTATGAATTTGTGATCATCAAAGTTATAAGACTAGTGTTTTGATCATAAACCTAGGGTTCAATAGAAAAGTGGGTAAATTAATGTGGAAGTTAATATATGGTGATCAATCATGTATTTAATTGATGTTATTATCCATTAATATCAATCCTTAGTTCAAGTCTAGAAAAATTTAAACTTAATACGAGTATACACGTTTGTTTGTCCACCTAATCAATGAATGAATGAACTTATTTTATTAAAGGATTACCCTTTTGATCATAAATTCTAATCATCTTAGGATTCGGTAAGCAACAACAACTTAATTCATTACACTTTCCAAGAAATCAACCATATGAGTAAAGTGAATCATATCTAAATAGAAGTTTCTTTAATATCTTTCTTTAAACCTTAATTTATATTTCTATTAGTTACTTAATTAGTTTTTGGTGATAATTGTTTTTAAGTAATCTGGACGTGCAAAACCAGAGAAAAATGCCTTATTATTTGCTTTTCAATTAATTAACTTTTAGTAGAGAATTAGCTATTAATCATTCTCTTTCCCCTTGTGTTCGACACCTTAATTTCCTACTATACTACCATTAGATTAGATACATTGCCTATCACATTTAGCTAGATTAGATTGTTTGGTTTATAAATTAAAACTAGTATATAAAATGGGTATCAAGTTTTTAACATCGTTTCCGGGGAACAGTTTCATTATTAGTAATTTTATTCTACTATTTGTTATTGATTTTTTAGTATGGAATTTATTGCATAGAAAGTTAGTTTACTATTTTTTTTCGAATTTTTTTTCTAGTTCTCCACATTGTGGACTTGATTGTCCACGCCATGGCCATTATACAAACAATTTTCCATTTATTTATTTGTATTCGTTTTATGTGTTTATTTTATGTTTTATTTTTGTAATATTTGGCCTAAGGATCAAGATTTCCAATACTGTCACCACTAGAAGACCTCAAATCTACATTCCATAAAAAGAATGATAAAAAGGTTGGTGAATTAAGTAGCAAATTTCAAACCGACAAGTTTGAAAACTTTGAAAAGACTCCCGACAAGAAAGGAATTGGGTACGAGCTAGAAATAGAAACCTAAGACGATTAAGAAGATGAAATCAAAAGCGAGGTGGAAGAGATGATCAATAGAGAAGATATGACCATGGAGGATTACAAGAAACATATGAGTGTTAACACTGGGCACGGTCTTGTGCAAGCCGAAATTCCAAGTGTCATAAACTTCGAACTTAAGGGGCACATTCTAGCTATGCTCTAAGATATCCTAATATTACACGCGAAATGATGTTGTTGCGTATCATTTCGGTGACTTTTAGAGGAGCGAAAAAAGATTGGCCTAAAGAACTTCCACCTAGCGCCATCACCACATAGCCAAAACTTCGTGAATAGTTCATCCAACTATTCGGCCCACCATAAAAGGTCGCAAAATTAAAGAAGAACATTGCCAAGTTCAAACAAGAAGGTGGAGAAGCCTTGTATGAAGTATGGAAAAGGTATAAGGGGTTGCTTAAAAATTTCCCACAGCATGACCTCAAT